>NW_018408881.1:871236-927704 GCF_002113885.1 Mizuhopecten yessoensis
GGGTTTTTTACCCCTTCCTCTCCAAAGTGGAGGGGTGAAAACTTAAATTTTGAAAGATGAAGTGCTTTAAAAGCAACGTTACCTGAAAATGTTGAAAGACGTTGAATCATTTGTATGTGTTAAACTTTTAATATAGGGTTAAGAATGACTCAAATTCATATTTTTGTGTTGTCTAGACATGTGGTATTTTATTTCCATTTCACTGTGAACACAATCACAGTGAAATGGAAATAAAATGACACATATCTATTTAAAATGGGGTCGGAAAATATCATAATAGGGTGTGGATGGAAAAACCATTTCCCGTGGCTGACGTCACGGTCCAGACTGTTGGTCAAACGGATGGCCAAACCTTGTTGAACTTGAAATGTTCGTCGTGCTCCAAACACAAGAAGGACAACGTTTTCACAAAGGGCTGCTCGAATATTCAAAAAAGTGCCCTTACCCGACACGAACAATCAGAGTATCACTTGTCCGCTATCGAAAGTATCACAAAAGAAACTTCAATTAAAAAAAGAAACACGCTTCGTGAAACGGGTCACAACATTAATGGAAGACATCGACGATGTTGAAGTTACTGAGAGTAAAACAGATGACTGTGCTAATTCTGTATTTAGGACAATTTACTACGCAGCGAAAGAGATGAGACCAAGTGACAAATAGCGATTGTTTTAAAAGCGCCATGATTCAATTCTCGCTCATATAAGCGTTTGTAACAGGAGTACTATGCAAGCGTCTCAGTGACTCACTTGTAAGCGTATTATAATTTGCTAAATTGGTCTCGGAGACTGACGCAATGTTCCGGATTTTGTTTGCGTGAATTAAGCAAGTTCATTTTTTTCTTTTGCGTAATTTGTGAATTATCGTGTGTGAATACGCATTCACGCAAGCTATCTGGAGCACTGGACCTCTTCTGAATAACAATGGGTCCCAGGATGTTGATACTTTGCAAGTTGCATCCTGAGATGAAAGGCTTTAAAATTTGTTCAACATAATGACTTTGTTCAACTTTCAATCACAGGGGTGAAATGTTTAAAAAAACAAAAATGGGTCTTTTGAATGAATTTTAATCATAAATTCTGATATTTTGCCTGTAGCTTTATTTTAGATCACTTTTAAGGTTATACAAGTGTGAGATTTATACCAGGTGAGCGATGCAGGCCCATTGGGCCTCTTGTTCATGAGAGTCCCAACATTTTCTGTGCTCTTCCATTATATATATGGGTGAAGGTGTGTTTTGCACCATATAATTAGGTCAAGGTAGATGATCTTAGATTTTAAAGAAAACACACTGTTATGACTGTACATTTCAGGGTTTCATGTGAAAACAGAGCGGGTGAAGGAGTATGTGTGAAGTTCTGCACTGCACAATGTTGAGAAGGATTACTGCAAAGCTAGAAATTTTCGTGTCTTTTTGTGTTGAGTAAATTTACGCGAAAATATCAACATGCAAATATTTTATTTATAGATTAAAGATAAATTGAGTATATAGATTCCATCCTTATTGCAAAGCGAATAAATGTCCACACCGTGATCGTTTTAAAAGGTAAAAATGCAAACATTTCCACAGATGAAAATTTCCATTTTTACAGTATATTCACCACAGCGTTGAAGGTGTACACCTGGTGGTAATTATAGACGGGTGGTCTCTATATTGAGGTGGTCTTATTCAAGATGGGTTTCATTGTATCATTATGTTACATGTTAAACGGAAATATTTAAAGTGGAGATAATTATATATTTTATCATGATTAGTATCACTGCATGTGTGATTCAAGCAACAAACAGAAATATTACTGTACTTTTCGTGGGTTAGGTATCAAGTTCGGTATAAAAACGAGCATCACGTTTATTGATTGTTGACACGAATAAGATCGCAATACTGTATAACGGAAACTTTCGCCTAGTCAAATATTCACCCTCTTCCAATAAAATTCAAGTTTGTCAAGTGTTAATTTAGATCTTCACATGTAATTATAATTACTTTATTGTATGTTGTGTACTTAATTCGGTGTCATGATGAATTCACCGTCATTGGGGAGGGCGAAGAAGGCGAAGGGTAAACTGCGGGGGGAAATTTCCTGGTATACAGTAATTCTTACAATGTAAAGGACTATGTATGTATGGTTTGGGACTTTTTTGGCTCCCAAATCGATCAAAATTAAAAATCTTCAATAGAACTTTTAAATGACTGTTTCTTTAATTTTGAATACTTCCCTGGTGATATTATGTAAACATTTATTTAGGTTTTCAATTATGGCTGCCATGGTTACCAGTTAATATTTGCATAAATTAATGAAATTTGAAAATTCAGTAAATTTTGACAGATTTTTGCCTAGTTTTTCTCTTTAACCCTTTCACCCCTATGTAACTTTAGTAGACTCTACCATGCATTGATACAGATGAGTCCATTATGGTCTACAGTGGTGAAAGGGTTAAGTTACCATAGAGTGCACTCTTAAACAAACTTTATATTTCTCCTAAAGATGTATTACAGGTGCCTACACATTATCCTTTGAATTTGAGTTTGTTCAAGCATGCACTCTACAGTTTCCAGGAGAAAAACTATACAAAATATGACAAAATTCACTGAATATTCTTTTTTTTTTAATTTATGCAAATTTGAACTTGTTACCATGGCAACAATTAATAAATATTTTCATGACAGTGTTTGGGAAGTATTGAAAATAAAAGAAACAGTCATTTCAAAGTTTATTTAAAGGTTTTGAATTTTGATGCATTTGGGGGCCAAAACAGGCCCAAACCATACATAGTCCTTTTGTAGACAAAGCATTAAGTATAAACAGGTGTTTTGTGTATGTTTTCGTGTCATTTTGAGCCAAGTTCACGTTTGTGTCTCATTATATGTTGTGTTGAAATGAAGTCCTTGGAAATTGTTACTTGGCATGTTTTGTCAAACCAAATTCCCTGAAATGAAATATGTGAAGATGCTGTCAGAAATTCATACCCATTGTATTATTACTGGGTAGTTCAATTTAATTGACACTTTTGAGTTGTTCTACACAACAAAGTTTGGGCTATATGATATAATTGTTGTACAATATTCCATAGGGTGAGTTAGTTGTAGCACCTTTATTTATCAGTTGACTGGTGGCAGTTATATATAGTCAAGTCACAGTACCACAGCAAGAAATGGATATAAAAATAGTTCAAGAGTACAGAATTTTTTTTATCTGTGAAAATATTTCGTATTTAATTCATATGATTATGAATAAAATATTTTTTGTTATCAGCCATTTTTGTCAATACATTATGCTGGACATTTGAAGTATTTTGTATATATATATATGTATTACACTAATCCATAACTTATGCTGCTCTGATATCATTTTGTCCTAATTTGTAGGCGTCCAGCAGTGCTGGTAACCTAGGGGTGTTGATTCCAGTTATAGCTGTGGTAAGTACAGACTTGGTCCATGCCATTTCGGGTCTAAAATATTGATTTTCTAACCTAATTACCTTGGATCCTCTTACCCAAAGTATTTCTGAATCAATAAATTTTCCAACAAGATTTTGAAAATTTCAAATCCAGTCAGTAAAAATTACCTGGATTTATCGAGAGAAAAAAATCTCCCTCTTCAAAGAAAGACTGTATCCTGAAATTGTTTTGGGGAAAAAAACCTAATCTGTGAGATGAAGCAGAGGAGATCAGTGTATTCAGCATACAGGTACTGTACTTAGATATACACCTTATGTAAAATAAAATGTTGTTGCATCAGTTTTGACATAACTGGGTAATACTGCGTCTATTCTTGATACTGTATACTGGGATGTTTTCGCCCTGTCAAACTTTCGCCCTTAGCTGGTAAAAAATCCATTATTTCACCCTTTACATTCAATCACTAGTAGTATGTTAATGATATTAATGCTGCAATGTTCGTTCCTACAGTTGGTGAGAAGACTGCCTGTGATTCACGACCCCAAACCTCGCCTCCAGAAGTTGTTCCGAGATTTCTGGCAGTACTGTGTTGTGTTTGGTTTCGTAGTCGAGGAATCAGGTAACATATAGCTTGTACTGTACATCTCAACTTTATTCAGAGACTTCATACTAAATTATAATCAGAGATGAGAGAGAAATTTAAGACACAATATGCTGTCGTCTTCATTTAAAAATTGTTTCTGATCACATGATTGAACATGTTTTACTGCAGAAAGACTGGGGGGAGGTCCTCAAGTCTCCCTTACGAAGGCTAGAAGTAGACATCTTCCAATAAGGTGGATCGCCTGGAGTGCACTGTCTGCATCGTTTGTTGTTATATAAAGCTGGCTTCAATTATGGTCTATGATATTGCTGGCAGCCATTTTGAAAAAAAATAAAAATATATATATATTTATATGTTCATTTATAAATGAGGGCAAAATTACTGGTGCATGTTCTATTTGTGCCCCTGATTTGGACTTTTATAGTATTAAATTTATACCTTCACAGAATTGGAAAGATCCTTTCATTTTCCAATCAGTCATCAAACATGGCAACTGTAGCCTACAATTGATTGGCATGATCTTAGTGTATGCCAAGGTTATGCCAACGGTCCTTCATGATTTATCCAACTTAGTATGTAAGCTGGAGTATTATGGCAATGCAAGTTCTTTATAAAGCGTCATTTGTGACTACAGGGACAGTTTGGGGGAGTTCTGCAATGGTCATGGTTACAATTACAATTTGTTATGAATATTCATTACAGCCCTGTGGCCCCCGGAGTGGTACGAGGGTGTATGTGAAATAGCAGCCAAGTCTCCACTCCTCATCTCCAAGGAACATCTCCGCTCGGAGCTCCAGTACAACGTCGCTCTCAGGAATGACACAGTTGCACCGGTAAGTCTTAATATATTTCATTGACAGAATAAACTTGATATATAAATAACTATTGTTGGCTTGAATATAAGCTTAAGCACATCTTAATGTTGGAGGAAACCGGAGTACCCGAAGAAAACCTTGTGGTGGGGCAGATGATGCAATACATTTCACGCTTGAAGGGGGAATCAAACCCTTGCCATTTTGATTTGATCAAATCTAATTAGATAAAATATATGTTTGTGTTGTAGGCGGAGTTAAACGAGATAAGAACAAGTATCTGTAATTCCTTGGACAACAATCCCGATGCTTACCCCCTCATACAGAAACTCTCGTTCGCACAATGTACCTACCTCATGTCAGTCTTCAAACTTGAGACACTCAGGTGAGCTGATTTAGCAAACGACAGTCTCTCCGACTGCAATGTTTCTTTCCTCCGACCTATACTGTTGACTGGGGACAGCCAAGTATTATTCTCACCAATATTAACCCTGCTATAATCATTTTTGATTCAGATTTCATTTTGTCTCTCCTTACCATGGTCGAAATACTGGACAAAGTATTATTGAACTTCTTCCCTGTAGTCAAGAAGAATAGACAGGATTTTTGTGACACAACTCCTTGCACTATTTTCTTGCAGACTAAACAAGATTGTTGTGACTCCGTTCCCAATAGTCTAGTTAACTGGACAAATAGAGACTCATTTCCCGAAGGTCTAGTTAACCTTTTCACCCCTATGTAACTTAGGTAGACTCTACTATGCATTGCTCTGGATGAGTCCATTATGGTCTACAGTGGTGAAAGGGTTATTGACTACTTTGAGTTCAAGTTATTATTTAAAGAAGATACTTTTGTCGAGTAGACTTGTCAGAGTAAAGCAATATTTTCACAGTTCAAGGATACAATTATTCAGCTGTTATATATGAACATGCTGTGCATTCTTAATAAACTTCATTTACTCATTCACCCCTGAAGACACATTTGAACTCTTCATACTCAAAAGTTAGAATGGTTCATTATAAAATTTCAGGGGTGAAAGAACCCCTGAAGACACCTTTGAACTCTTCCAACTCAAAGGTTAGAATGGTTCATTATAAAATTTCAGGGGTGAAAGAACCCCTGAAGACACCTTTGAACTCTTCCAATTCAAAGGCTGGAATAGTTCATAATACAATTTCGGGAATGAATGAGTTAATGATTGCATGCTTTGTCTGTATTTTCCAGAGTACAGAACTCAGATTACCTATCAGCATTCCATGGAATATTTAAGTACCTAGAAGATAACACTATCTTCAAGGACAAAGCAGGTAAAAATGACAATATTTACCAACTCCTTTGATGACTTGTAGAATCTGTTTCATTGTAATTACATACAGGATTTTTTTTTCAATTTCATGCATTTCTACATTTTCACTTATTTTTTCTCTACATTTTCAGTTATTATTGACCTAAATAGAGATAATCCCGTATATTTTCAATACGAAAGTGCCTGTGTCGTCAGTGCAAACAAGATTACTGGAACAGCCTAACGTCACCAAAATGTTTGCTTCTTATGGTTGTCTCATGTTATTTGAGGCGGGGAAAAGAAGCCTCAAAATGACGCTGATCAAATTGTGTTCATAGTTCTTTGTTTTCCTTCAGGAATGTGGCAGTGAATTAAAGTTGTATGAGAAAATATGAATTACACACCCTTTCCTTTAGGTGTGTGATTGTATAATAAAGTTGTGCCCCCGATACTTGGTATAATTACGATACACGTTTTCCTTTAGGTATGTGGCAGTGTATTGTGGCCGTATCAGACAAGGTGTTTGACAAACTACTGGACACCCTGGAAGAACGGGTATGTTAATATTTTTTTTAACTAATGTATGGTAATACTATATACCTGTTATATGCCGAAATTTTCGCCTTTCAGCGATAAAATCAATTTTCTCCCAATATTCAATTCGCCCTTCACATTTAATTACTGTGCATATTATGTTGTGTATACAAACGTTCGCTGTAATTTTAAATTTGCACTCATTATGTAGGTTGATAAAGGCAAAAATTAAACTGCAGCGAAAATGTCCTGGTATACAGTATACAGCGGTCTGGCTGTGCTGTGGTATTGAAATAAACTTATCTTTGAATTTATATTTTGTTGTTTGTTATGAACATGTAAAAGAAATCCGATGTAAAAAGGCTATAAGTGACTTAAAAACCTTTCAGTTTCAACATTTGTCGTTGAGGTCATTTCATTTTATCATCAAAAAGTATAATAAAAAAGAAAGTGACCTATACAATCACTTTCTTTGTTTAAAAAAAAAGAGTGTTTTTTTAGCAATAAATTGACATTATGTCAGCAGATGGACGATGGTATTCCTTTTTAAAATTTGAAATTGATTTTTTTTAGGTCATGTCACCTATTACCGTTTGATACTATGACGTCAATTTTATATCATTTATAGGTTTCCTTAAAACTCATCCAACCAGAATTTTCCTAGAATAGCTTTTTTGGACAGTTTTTGAGGCTGCCTATTCTAACTTCGATTCCAAACATTATGCAGCATCTATATCTGTTGATCTATATATCTATCCTCCTCAGCCCAAGACAGTAGCCAGAGGGGAGGAGCTCGAACATCACGCCCAGTTCCTCATGGTCAAATTTAACCACATCCATCGTCGGATCAGGAGGGTAGCCGACAAGTACCTGGCTGGCCTCATCGATAGGTAGGTACCATAATTATCAATACCAGAAAAATGTAGGGAAAGGGCTTCATATCAGTTGTTCAACTTATGCCCAGTCCCATTGCTAATTAAAATTGGCAATAAAATATGTTAAATAATAGGTGCTGCATGGTTCTCAGTGATCCTTAAACAAGTCAGAACATGAGTCAAAGTGTGTATTCGGTCTATCTGAAACACCCTTTTGTGGAACTGATGTCCCTGACTGGCTGCGTTGTCATTTTGTTAATGGATTTATCTGTTGTTTTTTTTACGAGTTTTTCGTTGGTAATTATGTATCTTGAAGGTGTTTGGTATCACTTGTCTTCATACTAAAGATCGTCGAGAACCCAGTAGTACAATATCTGGTAATATGATGCTTGCTTGTCTGTTTTTAGGTTTCCTCACCTGTTCTGGAGCGGTACTATGCTGAAAAGTATGTTGGATGTATTACAGCTCCTGTCAAAGGCACTGGAGATGGTACGTTTTTTGGAAATGAATATGTGCTCGGTTTAGTAATTCAGCCGTGAAACATCAGTGAAATATATAAATTTACACAAAGAATCTCAAGAGACTTTGATAAACTAGCATTGTAAATAAACTATAGATCAGGGTTAACTCATTCACCCCTAAATACAGTTTTGAACTCTTCCAATTCACAGGTTGGAATAGTTCATCATAAAATTTCAGGGTTGAAAGAGTTAACATTTTACTGAATAGGACAATTGTTGGTAGACATATGTGGAGACAAGTGAACATTCTGAATTATACAAACTTTAGTGTTTGAGTGAGTTTCTTAACATATTAAATAGTGTGCTTCAATGAAACGATGTCACCTTGATATTTTTACAGGACCCTAACCAGGATGCCCCAGAATTCCAGGTGCCCAACTCGCCCTTCCACCTGAGAGTCCCAGACAACCTGACAGACAGGGAGGTGAGCTAACTCTTGTCTTAAAATGTTTTTCTTCAGGCTGGTAAATATAATGTTATTTATAGATTCATATAACACAACCAGTGAAAGGTTTATGTGTTTATGTACAAGATGATCATATTCATGAAACCATTCCCATGCTCAAACTCAGTTTCTGTGCTCAGACCAAATTTCCTTTTACTGTAATAAATTAATAATTAAAATCACATTCGTCAGTGATATTGGAAACATTCGGAGAGTATTAAAGACCGACACTATTTTCAATATATTAACACTTGACATTTTGACTGTAATTCCTGTAATTTAAGCAAGTTATAAGAAAGTTGGTTTTAGCACAAAACCAATGCTTGAGCATGAAAATGGTTTTATGATACAGGCCCTGATCTACACGTCAAATTGGCTACACGATAAACGTATATTAGCACATATAGGACTACCAGCGAAATGTTTATATGTGTTACATTTTGGTAACTGGCAGTGTGTCCTCGGTCACCTTCATCAGCAAATAAATCTTACCTAGATGGTTGATATCATTTTCAGGAAGCACCTTGCAATTTCCCCTTTTTATTGAAACTTCATTGAACATTTTATACATGACTAATCCAACATCTTCTCTCCTAAAATAGCCGATTCAATTCAAAAAGAGAAAATGTTTTTCTACTTGTAAATTTACGATATACATAATATGACCTAGTTCATTGATGTTGATCTGTCAACACCAGCAAAGCTTAATGACTGTTACTAATATCTAAAGTAATCGGAAAAGTCAGTTTCACGCATTCTCAGCAATACCAGATGATTCTACAGAGTCTCTAACATTGTATGAGTGTGCCGTTAGTTACGAGGGCTGTATCATTATTTTCACACTTACAGACACTGGTCAAGGATTTCGCCCTGCGCTGTCAGTCCATCCTGCAGGAGTCGATGAAATGGGCACCCAACACGACACGCTCACACATGATTGAGTATCTACTGAGGATGGAGAACACGTCCCAGGGTTTACTAACACATAGCGGACTGGCACTAGCGACGGAGAGTGTCCTCAACTACGCGGGCTACAACAAGTCTGCTGCTCCCTTGGGGGTAAATATCAGACAAGTTCTTGATGTACTTACTGTTTCCAGCTTTGGATGAAATATTTAATCAAATGAAAGATAAAGAACGGAGCATGGTCTTCAGTGGCATTTTTTTTAAGATCAGACTTTGAAATCACAAGCCAATCAAATTACTAATCAATTTGTTATATGTAGATATATTCCGTCTTTGCGTATTGCAGAGTTATCTTCTCTTGTGAACAGGTATTGATTGTTACGTCATTGGTTTGTGTGAGAAAATTACGTCGTTTTCTCAAAAATTGATGACGTTACTCTCACAAACAAATGACGTAACAATCAATACCTGCTCACAAGATAAGATAACTCTGCAATACGCAAAGACGGAATAAGGCAACCTGTGTTAATCTTAGTCCTGAATAATACAGAAACCTTTGTAAACCAGACCTTGTGTCATATTTCAGAATGTTTGCTGACAAGGTACTGAATGTTTGAAATTTTGGAAATGAAAAAATTGTTTTTATGCACTCATGATTCATGTCAAAATGTAGTTCCCAAACTAGAGGTCACCAGATGTGCCAAAGTAGGATAAAGTTTTTCTCCTACCCTTGACTGATGTATACACAATTCTCTGTGTGAGATGATAATTTTTGTCTGGCTGTAGTGTTGAATTGGGATGGGTTCAAAATAAGTCAAGACAATTGTTTGATGTCATGTTAACAAAGCGTTGACGAAATATCATCATAGCATATATGACAGAGGAGGAAAACAGAAATATTCCTTCCTTTTTGGATGAGATTGGGGAATCACCCCTTTGGAGGAAGATTCTTTAATTGTAAGTTACTTTGCTCCTCCATCACAACCCCACAAGATTGAAAGACTATGTTGATCTCAGTTGGTACGGGGAATAAAAATCTTGGAAAAAAACAAAATTGATCGAAACTGGCTTCATATCTACTTGAGAATTTAAGTTTGATTAACATTCTATATAATGTGTATTTACAGACAGCGACTCTGGATCGTCGTCCAAACTGTGTGACTACAGACAGCTCCAGCTTCATGGCCACATTCAGCCTCCGTAGCCGTTACACAGGGGAGGTAAGTGTGCAGAAAAAAATATAAAAAAAATTGTTAAACTTTTAGAGTTAAACAAATTGTTTCAAATTGAAATGTCAGACACATTAATTCTTGTATATAGGAAGAGAAGAAATATCACCAGTTTGAAAATAACATACAAAATACATGTTTTGAAATTCTATAAAATATTACCAAACATCAACAAAAACTAAATAAAAACATAATGTATATACTTAAACTTCATTAAATTTTCATATTCCTTGCCATAGGAAATTGTTTTAGAATAGAAAAATATACTATAAAATATAGAAATAAAATTCAGTAAGCATTAAAATTGAAAAAATAACGTTTTGAAAATTTGGAAAGAGTAAACTTTTTAATTTCAAATACAAACTAGAAATCTCTGTAATCTCGCCTCTATTTCAGGTTTCTGGGATGAAATCGGTTTGTGATGAATCTGAACTGACCAAGATGCTTTGTGACAAACTGAAGATAGCTCTCCAAAGCGGCGGTAAATGTCAGCTGTGATATCTACAAATGTTCATGTGGAATCTATACATATATAAACAGAAAAGCCAAATTTATAAAATGTCATTTGTTGCTCAGTGTAATTAATCATTGAACCAATTAATGCGCATGAGATTTCACTGTGAAATGGAAAAGGCCAGACTGCATCAGCAAGCTTATATCTATAGCTTCTTAAACAGATTTTAAGACAAACTTTTGAAATGTTAATACAATGTACCTCATTTTCCAATTAATAAAATACGGACAGGGGTGGTACCAGTATGCATAGGACACATGGATTTTTGTTGTAAATACTTTGAAAGAAATGTAATATTTTGGAGTTCTTGTGAAATGTGGAAAACACATGAAACCCCACTTGAATGAAAATTTCCTGAATTAATAGAAAATCTCAAATGTTATAAATTCTTCCTTTTTTTCTTCAGATGAAAACAAATGCAAGCAAGCCATGTTTAGAGTGTGTGCCCTGTTAGTGTCAGTGAAAGGTAAGACTTCACCGCTAAGGATGAAATCGTAGACGGTAATTAACCTATACTTCCTGGTGCAAGCTTACAGTTGTTTAAGCTCATGATCAAGTGCAACTTAAAACTGGCATATAAAGTGAAGAACCATCAATAATATTGCCCTAAAAAGTCATAGAACTGATAATTAAAGTGAAGAACCATCAGTAATATTGCCCTTAAAACTCATAAAACTGACAATTAAAGTGAAGAACCATCAATAACATTGCCCTAAAAACTCCGAGCTGATAATTAAAGTGAAGAACCATCAATAATATTGCCCTAAAAACTCATAAAACTGACAATTAAAGTGAAGAACCATCGGTAACGTTTTCGTACAATCTCAGAAAACTGACAATTGTAGTGAAGAATCATCAGTAATGATTCCCTGCAAAAGCATTCCTACAACTGTTGACAGATTGTTATACGAACTGAAAAGTTTAATAATGATTCCAACACTTAACCCACCTACAAAGGGTTGACAATCCTATTGTAAACGGACAAATATGGCATATGATTGATTTTCTGTTCACCTATGAGTTGCCTCGGTGTAATTGTTAAAGTTTTCAGGAAAACTTCCGAATGAGATTCATTAACTGATTGGATGAACACTAAATACTAAGTTTACACTTTTTGCTTGACAGAGGAAACAGATCTTTTTAAAAGTGAACAAAATAAGTTTTCAACTACTGTTTGTGTTCAAAACAAACTTGACTTTTATTTTAGGAAAACTTGTTCATTTTTAACAGGCTTTATAGGCTTTGAAATTCTGGTAAAGTTGTTTCTGCAATAAGCAGTTGTAGAATGTTGCTATGCATAATAACTGATATGTGATATTTAGTGGTAACTTGGAAGTTTCTTGTTCTGAAATAAAATTTAATAAAATTTACTACATTGCAGATTTCAACCGTCGCTTGGTACATGCTTTGTGCTGGGCCCCGATACAGAAATTCACCGACAGGATCATGGAGTGTACCGTCTCATGTTGGGAGTGGATGTTGGCAGCTCGCCCAGACTTTAGCATAGAGGTAACTATATGTTTATGAAACAACAACAACAACAGATACAACAATGTTTGGTAACATAATGGTACTCACACACACTGCACATAACCTAACCTGGAATTTTTAAGTCTCGACGAAGATGGTGTAGGCCCGACCGAAAACTTGCATGCATTGTTAATAATTCCATGTATGGCAAATAGTATGGACAGTCTATATACTATAGGGCTGTGTATGAGCTGTGTGAAAGCGCCTGTGGCGTATGTCGTAATTCTTGTGGAGCCAGCAGCGTCACAGAGCTGTGCCAAAAGTTGATCTATTTCACGGGATGCCAGGAAGCAGTTGGGTTGTGAAGCGATGTGCTACAGCTTCCCCTGCCTGTGAATGGGGGCAGGAGCTGAGTTACATTGAAGTGATCAGGCCCAAAAGAATATGTGGAGCTCATATGAACAGTTAAAATGAAAGGTCTTTTTAGGTCAACTGAGCTTAAGCTCAAGTGACCTATTGCTATCCGCCTTTGTCCGTTGTCGAGCATCGTCCGTTAACATTTTGCATTTTCAATTTAAGCTAAAATACTGGCAAAGGGATTTTATTGATACTTCATAGGAATGTAACTGACATCTCCCTGACCAAGTGTTGTTATTTTTCGGGTCGATCAGAAATCCAATATGGCCACCATGGCCGCCATTTTGAAAAACTATTTCAAACTTAAAGTCAAGTTCTACTGGGCCGATTTAACTGAAACTTGGTGGGAATGATCTACTCATGGTCCTGACAAAGTGTTGTTATTTATCGGGTCCATAGGAAATCCAATTTGACCACCACGGCCGCCATTTTGAAAAACTATTTCAAACTTAAAGTCGAATTATACTGGGCTGATTTAATTGAAACTCTGTAGGAATGATCGACTCATGGTCCTGGTAAAGTATTCTATTTTTTCCGGGCCGATTAAAAATCCAATATGGCCACCATGGCCACCATTTTGAATAAAATAATAATTCAAACTTAAAATCAAGTTCTAATAGGCCGTTTTAACTGAAACACGGTCTAGGATTGATCAGCTCATGGTCCTGACAAACTTAAGTTAACGTTATACTTAAACTACTTTTTACTCAAATTGGTACATATTTCAACAACAAAAATAAATACTGTAGGACTCAGGTGACCATTAAGGCCCATGGGCCTCTTGTTTGTTTTTACGTAGAACATATAGTACCAGAACGTTTAGAACATTAGCCAAAGTAGGTTTTGGTAAGAATGTAAGAATTACTAAGGTGTGTTGTTAGAATACATACCTCAACAGGTATCATTTATCTGAATTTTTTCTGTAAATGATAAAAAAGAAAAATTGTTAATAAATATTTTTATTCCCTTTAAATTAAAATAAAAGTTTGATTGTGGAAATACATTTAGACTTTAAAAATCAAGGCAAGGTTAAAGCCGAGAACCCTAGATTTGAAAGTAGATCTGTCATATACTATACAAAGAAACCATGTATACTGCTGGTCAACTTACAGCCTGTCAATATAGGAGTAGATTTGTATCATACATGCTGATATTGCTTCAAAAAATTATTCTATCCATATTCAAATAAATTTCTGGTTAAAAAACATTATTTTAAGTTAGTGCTCGAAGATACTGTATAGCGGGAAATGTTTGCGCTTCGGTGGTAAAATCCGTTTTCGCCCAATGTTAAGTTCGCTCCTCATGTCTATTTACTGTGTATATTATGTTGTTGATAAATGTTTGCTGTAATTATAAACTCACCTTCATTTTGGAGCGTGAAAGAGGCAAAAATTAAATTGTAGCGAAATCTTCCCGATGCAGAGTACATATACCTAAAACATGCAATAACCCATCTTTAATTCTTTTTGCCACATCCTTTAGAGAAATAATTTTGCGGGTATAAGAAATGTATTGTAATCATATCACTTTGCCCTTGTTCCTCAGTTCCTGTGTGAAATGGCTGCAGCCTGGCAGATCACCATTGATAAGAAACTGGGAATATTCCAAGAGGATCGGCCCAGTATTGATCCACTGGCAAAGGCCGAGGGGCAGATTCTGGAACCCAATCCTCCGTATGCAGGGCCACACCAAATCTGGACTAAGGTAATGGGAGAAAGGTTCTGCAGTACATTATGCTATACTGATATTTACAATTGGCATAGCCAAATATTTAGTTTGTACAGATTAATATTTTGTCTGAGAAGATCCCAACTAACAAAGATTCACACCCAAGTTCATTGCTTACATCACAGAGTATGGAAAAATATCCATGTTTTGCTTCGACATATATAACCTCAATCATTTTCAAGCTGAGGACTAATTTTGTTTTACTGTACACACACTTCCTGATACATGCAAAATTATTGCAGAGGATCATATTTAACAGAAGAGTGACTGAAATCTACATCGAAGTTTAAAATGACTTTTTGGTATACACCTCTCAAGTATTTCCCTTTTGACTCGTCCTAGATACTCTAGAGGTTACACTTCATTGTTGTTCTCTGTGACCCTGGAATATGTTACAGCAATATTGAAGACACACAGGTAGCTATTTGATTGGACTCGGGTTAAAAAATCTGACCAATTGCTAGGCTGATGCATGTCCTTTGATAATTACAGAGAAACGACCACTGACTCCAAACACATTCAATTTTACCGTTACACGACCGCGAGATTCTTTTGATGTACATCAAAGGATCGACCTAGTTATCTTGTCTCATCCACAAGGTGGTGCACACTACTGAACCTTCAATTTTGTCACGACATAGTCCAAGGGTGCATAGAGCGAAATTGCGCGTAACCACTGAAGTATCAAGAATGCCTTTTTGTCTCATTTGAGATTTAAGAGAAACTCTTTAAAGCCTTTTTCTATAACTAATTGATCATTACCAGTGTTTCATGTTTTAATAGACTGTATTGAGGTCTTAAGCTTGATCTAGTAATAATTTATAACCGTTTCGTTTCTCAATACAGTTTTTGGCGGAGCGTATAGAAGTGGCACGGTACAGCTCTGACGACCAGGTCAGCATCCTGTGTAGTCTCCTCAATAAATCCCTGGCCATCGGTGTCGGCAAGCAGCCCAGTCAAATCTCGCGTCACCCTGCTGCAGTCGGCCCGCGCACAAGGTAGGACTTTTAAGCAATCTTACCATGTCTGGTTTGGCTTGTGTACAACTTCAAAACAGGTGTTCTTTTAGCATTCATATTATATTGCTCGTCTCAAAAAAGTTTCTTCGTAAAATCTGATTGCCTGTAAGTTATTATGTATTGTACTACCATGTGGAATCTAGATAAAATAATAACGTTTGTAAGACATGAACACCCCTTTGGCTTCCGAGGTTGACATATAAATGGCAACAGTGACCTTGGTGTCGACCTTGGGACCCTGAAATAGGAAATCATCTGAGGTATTAGCATACTTAACCCAGTCTTAGATTTAAGGACTTACTTACTATAGACAATATTAATATTTATACGATATGAATTTCTTATAGAACTACTGTAATTTTGATAGACCAGACCGTAACCAAGAAATTTCATGCATAGAGAAAATCTGTGTAATAATAAAAGATTTTTCCCAGTGGACTTTTTCTCTCACTGTTGCTTCTTTCCAATGAGTTATAAAGTTAGCACACATCAGATATAACGTCATGGAAAATTTGGTCTATGAAGTACCGGTAAGTGATTTGGATAGACCTACAGTGTTTTTCATTGTGATTGTCTATGGGTCTACCATTAAGTTGAAACACTGCTCAACCTTTATTTGTATAAACTGTTGTAAAAACCTACTGATAATTGCAGTCGGTAGAGTCAGAAGAATGAATTACCACGGGACGAAGTAGGACCAACATGGATAACACTATATCCCCACCTCCTTCCCGCCAACACCATATAGAATGCCTGGGGTTTAAAAAATCCAATAAGCCTTTGTTATTTTTATGCAATGTTTCATGTTGATTTAGCTGGTATATTTACTGTAAATTTTATCGTTACAGGCTACTGACAATGGCCCTATCCCTATTACAAGGAGACTTCCTGTCCAAGACTACAAACAAGACAGTTCTCAGAGAGAGGGTCTACGCTGCAGCACTTGACTATTTTGCGTGAGTTTGTATAACTTGTCAAGCTTAAAGGTGAAAAAGATATCGTAAATTTGTTAGTGAAGTAATTAAGTTTTGTGCAACCAAGTGTCACTTGTGACATTGCCATGTAAAAAGGGAAAGCGAGTAGTATGCTTTCAACGGGGATTGAACCGCAATCACAGACTTCCTAGTCGGACGCTCTACCACTGAGCTAAAGGGAAATTCCCTCTAGTGTAAAGCAAGAAGGCGACTGTAATCCTATGTACAATTAAAATCTGCCACAAACATGCTTCATGTGTGAATATGAAATGGATTTAATTTATTTCCATATCATATGACATTTATGAAACTTATTGCAAATTTTTTCTTTAGGGCTTTCAAAAATTTCAAAACTCTTCTACTGGCATTAAAAATTACATATAGAAATGATATCTACTCGGTGATACATACCAACAGATTCAGTGAACTTAAAGAATAACAATTACATGTATATCGGTACCAACCTCTTGATTATCTCTTGAATTCCATAATACTAATGTGTCCAGTTCTGTGTTGATTTTGAGCTATCAGATCAGACCTTATGATGTTTGGATGGTTTAGACAAGTTTCGCTGTATCCAAGCAGGAGTCTAGATCTTATCATGTGACAGGTTTCGCTGTATCCAATCAGAAGTCTTGATCTTGTCATGTGACAGGTTTCACTCTATCCAATCAGAAGTCTGTATGTTATCATGTGACTGAATTGATATTATCCCTGTCTCAGTGGGCCAGCGATATACCCGACCCAGCGTAGTGTTCACTTGCGGGAGGACATCATCACCATCATCAAGTTTTGGAAACAGATGCACGGGGATAAAAAGTACTTAACGCAGAACACAGTGCCGTTTGGTGGTTAGTATAATTTGTCTCTATTTATCTTTCTTAGTTAGGTGCAATATGTTGCATAGGTGTGAAACCTCCCTCATTTTGACCAAAATTTGCCAATCTCCCTCGAAACTCCTTCATTCAAGTCCAACCTCGCACAAAATCTAAATCTACATCCTGTGGTCAAATGATCTCCAAGTTACTGCATGGTGTGTGTAATGATCATAACAGGTGTGTTTGAATCAAATGAGTGAGTTTTGGAGTTATTTTGATGCATAGAAAGGGAAAGATAAATTGAGAAAAACAGTTTCAGTCACATTTTACGCACTTTCTCCCCCATCTGAAATGTGGAACGAGGGAGATCTCCCTCATTGGAGGTTTCAGAGGTTGATACCTATGATGTTGAAATAAAGAAGGATTAACAAATAAGCAAGTAAGTCTAGATTAACGTCAATTTTACCATATCGTGACAAATTTTGAAGATTTACTAAAACTAGCTACACTTATAATCAAGTATCTTTCTATAAAATTGACAATATTTTAGCAACAGTTGAGCAGCAATTACCTATTATCACCACAAATGATAAATATTGGCCATGTGACTTATTCAAATTCTTAAAGAACAAACGAGTTACATTATACATATCTATGGTGACAACTGGTACCTAAATTAGCCTTATTGGTTAACAATAAGTTGTCTCCCTTGACAGGAAGTGTGGGTGGGGGAGACACCAATACCCTCAACATGTCCCAGAGCGCCGGTATCTCCACGGACCTGATGCAGCAGACAAAGTGGATCAATACTATCAACTCGGGCATGTCCACGTACTCAAAACGCTCCTCAAGTGAGTAATGTGTATAGAACTCTGTATACTCGAGTGTGAGTATTAGGTAGAGTATTGTCTACCTACTCAAAATCAATCTTAAAGTGATTTTATACTCAGGTGTGAATATTAGGTTTAATATTGTAATATAGAACTCTGTATACTCGAGTGTGAGTATTACATAGAGTATTGTCTGCTTACTCACAATTATTTTTAAATGGGTTTGTATACTCGGGTGTGAATATTAGGTAGAGTATCGTTCACATACTCAAAACATTCTTCCAATGAGTATTCTATACAGAACCATGGTTCTCGGGTGTGAAAAGTTGGTGGAGTATCGTCTACTTCCCTAAAATGATTCTGAAATGATTATCAACCATACATATACAGTGGGGTTTCATTTATCAAACGACTTTAGTTGTTTGCGATAAGTGCAGTTGATACCAACTTGGATATTTTGTGATTGCAGTCGTGGTTTAGGGGACTTTGTTACTTTCTCTGTTATAGTTACATTGTAGCTAATGTTTGTGTTTAACATGAAGTAATTGTATGTAGATATAATGATGAGTATTGTTGGTTACATTGAAGTTTAAATGGTGGGTAGTTTGATGATTCACTTTGTTTCCAATTAAAACCCTTGCAACCCCATGTAACTTTAGTAGGCTCTACCATGCGTCGATCAGCTGGTTGAGTCCATGATGGTCTACAGTGGTGAAAGGGTTAAGAAGACTTGTTTATGTTCTACTTTCACCGTATTTGATAAACTTTTGGTAATAGTTAACTTACATTGCACATTTAAAACATTTCTTCATCTTCCAAATACAGAGCTTAAATCCTAATGCTGGAGTTCAATTAACTCCACATTTAACAATGAACTGCTTGTGACTGCTTCGTAAAAGTATTTCTGTTAAAAATGATTTGATAGAACGTGACAGGAAAAGAAAATTCATTGCCTTTATATTATATGAAATAAATTTTTGTTTAAGTTTGGGAGGATAGCCTTTTTACAAAGAAACAAATTGCTATTAATAGCTACAAAGTCAAGTTTGGTGACCTTGAGAGTGATATTTGACCTTGAAGAATGTGTTGGACGATAATGAGTTTGCAAAAACAATAACATCACTTTATTTATTAAGTGAATTGTTCCCAGCACATGATAAGTCTGATTGTATGATTATAGTTCTGATAGAATGTAGGCAAAAACTAGTTAAAGTTTGAATGGGGTTGCTGTTATTATTTTCTGGTAATATTCTAGTAGTTCTAGTTGTGTGCATTTTACTTGTCCTATAGTTTGTGACCTATGGACTTTGTTGTTGTTTACTTGATTGAGTTCATGTTTACTATCTGTACCATAACTTTTACAGAGCTCATTCTTTTCTTAAAACAAAGTGATATTCTGTGGAAATAATGAAAAATGCCACACATTTTTACACTTTCACTTGTCGCCTTACAATCCAGTAAATAATGAAAGGAAAGTGTTCGCAGAAAAAATGTCTTAAAAAAATACCAACACTGGGATCTTGTCAATTTGCCAGTCTTGTTGGCCTGGTTGTTAAAACATGGATTGTCTTGTAATTAATGTGGTAAGAAACCAGAGTACCCAGAGAAAACCCATGTGGAGGTGCCGGTGACCTTATACTTGTTCACGTCCAATCGGGGAATCGAACCCTGGCCGTCTTGGTGTAAGGCGAGTGTGCTCTCCACTGTGCCACCCGGCCACCCACGTGAACCTGCACATAAGATTATCACAGATTCAATTCTTTGTAAAATATGCTCATTCTTGTACCTTTGTAAGTTGTTACTTTCATTTTTTTTTTAAATATGTTTTACTTTTTATGAAATTAAATGTTCCAGTATAAATTTGACTATTAACTGTCCGTCTTAATGCTCCAAAATAAGGTTTATTGAAATGTCATAGATTGTGAAGTTTCAGACAGTCTTTCTAAGAATGAGATGTCAATTCATGACAGTGTTTTCTGATGAGTTATATTGATCAAATTTGGGTATACATTGTATTATTAGATTAACTGTCATTCACTCTTCTACAATATCACCTGCAGCAAATAAAAGTTTTTGGAATTGATTGTAGCCCAAAAGTCTGAGCGGTCCAACGGTACGTTGTAATGCACTCTCAGTATTACATTTTTACTCTTCAGATTATTATTCTCTGTTTATTAATTAATGTAGATTGTTAATTCTCCATAGCATACTGTCTCTTCTATTCTATATAGATTTTGTAGATAAAACTGTTTATCAAAAAATAGTGGATACATGTATAAGCTGCATATCAACCCTTGATCAAGTTTTTCAGGCTCAATATTCACTAGGATAGAAGTCATAACTCATTTTAATTCATATTTTTTGTCCATGAATTTTTTATTTCATCCTATAATTGAATCTTAAATTTCTTTTGTTGAAATAAGGAAAAAAAGGTATGAACTAAATTGTATTGCCTTAGACTTGAAATAATCAATAATAATTAATGACAATTTTTTTTTTATATTAACATTGGATTATGTCATTTAACAAGACTAAGTCTAAACTGTTTCAAGAAAGTATATGGAATTGATTGGATTTTCTTGTGAATAGAGAAAGACAGGTATAAAGTGATCCAAGAACGTTTTCCATCAGAGCTTATAAGAAACTGATGCAGAGGGTTGTTTATGCAAGCACATATTTAACTCATTCACCCCTTCAATTTCATAATGATCTATTCCAACCTTTGAACTTGAAGAGTTCAAATGTGTTTTCAGGGGTGAAAGAGTTAATAATTTCAAATTCATGGTTTTACACTAAAGATCCTACTTCAAACTTTTCTCATTCTGTTTTATCATTTCACTGTACTTGCTTATATAGGTAGTACTAAAATTATTACATAAATTTTGCCTTTATCAATTGAATTTTATCATGGTATTTTTGAAAATCCTTTCGTCGTTATATGACGTTACTTGTAGTAGCTTTATATCTTTGCTATTTCATCATTCTATCACGTGTGTTTTAGTGGAAGTGACAGATCCACGTCCTGTCGAATTTGTGCACCGGTAGATATATTTCTCTGTAGCTCATAGGTAATTTTATGTATCTGGCTTCTTTCAAAGTTTTTAACTTCTATATCAAATTCCCTTAGTTTGAAACAGAGTTATGTTCTCATGCACTGGCGTGTAGATTTGTCGAGTATTTTATTGAATACATCTCTTCAGACACAGTGAGGTTGAACTGCGTCTATATGCACTGATATAAACGTGACAATCCTATTGGATGGTGTTGTTGACGTGTATTCATATAGCTTCATACCAAGTCTTAGTAAGGATGTTCATATAGATTGTTTACAAAAACTCTTTTCCCTAAACTATATAATCAACATAAATGTTATTTGAATGTATTTATTTGTTTAACAAACATTTTAAGATTTTTTTCTATTGTATAAATCAAATGTGTTTTCCAGTAAGATAAGCTTCAGATTGCGTTTTTTTTACCAGGTACATGTATGTGCTCTGTTTGAATGAAGGGGTTAAAATATTGTCATTAATTTATTGAGTTTTCATCATCCTGAGTCCTGATTGATTTTATAGTTGTTTCAACAAGTGGTCATCGGTATAGCCTGGTATTTGGACTCTACGGCCATGTAGAGAAAGGTCAGCTCGGTTCAGCACTGACCTCAGATCAAATACCCACCACCGTGGGCAAGTATTTATGCATCAGATTGCATCATGTTGTTTAATTGGGACTTGCAACTCAGGAGCACACATCGGTACTCACAACAGCACTTAGTAATGTATGCATACAGCTTAACAACAAGTACAATGTAGTTAAAAACTTGCAACCAGGAATGTGAGTATTAAACAGTAGTGACACCAGTACAGGGTACTGTGTTTACATACAAACAACTAGTGGTGCGTACTCACAGCTAGTACTGGGTACTGTGTATACATACTCACCACCAGTACTGGGTACTGTGTATAAATACTCGCTACTAGTACTGGGTACTGTGTATACATACTCACCACTAGTACTGGGTACTGTGTATACATACTCACCACCAGTACTGGATACTGTGTATATATACACAGTACCCAGTACTAGCTTGGAGTACGCACCACTAGTTGTTTGTATTAAACAGTAGTGACACCAGTACAGGGTACTGTTTTTACATACAAACAACTAGTGGTGCGTACTCACAGCGAGTACTGGGTACTGTGTATATATACTCGCCACCAGGACGGTGTGCTGGGTATACATACTCACCACCAGTACTGGGTACGGTGTATATATACTTACCACCAGTACTGGGTACTGTGTATATATACTCGCTACTAGTACTGGGTACTGTGTATACATACTCACCACCAGTACTGGGTACTGTGTATATATACTTACCACCAGTACTGGGTACTGTGTATATATACTCACCACCAGTACTGTGTACTGTGTATACATACTTACCACCAGTACTGGGTACTGTGTATATATACTCGCTACTAATACTGGGTACTGTGTATACATACTCACCACCAGTATTTGGTACTGTGTATACATACCTACCACCAGTACTGGCTATTGTGTAAACATACCTACCACCAGTACTGGCTATTGTGTAAACATACTCACCACCAGTACTGGCTATTGTGTAAACATACTCACCACCAGTACTGGGGATTGTGTATACATACTCACCACCAGTACTGGGCATTGTGTATACATACTCACCACCAGTATTTGTTACTGTGTATACATTCCTTCCACCAGTACTGGGTATTGTGTATACATACTGACCATCAGTGCTTGGTACTGTGTATACATATTTACCACCAGTATTTGTTACTGTGTATACATACCTACCACCAGTACTGTATATACATACTCACCACCAGTTCTGGGTACTGTGTATATACACTTACCACAAGTACTTGGTACTGTATATACATACTTACCACCAGTACTGGGTACTGTGTATACATATATATTCTCGCCACCAGTACTGTGTACTGTGTATATATGATCACCATCAGTACTGGGTACTGTGTATACATAATCACCACAAGTACTGGGTATTGTGTATACATACTGACCACCAGCACTGGGTACTGTGATTACAAACAACTAGTGGTGTGCGAGTCACTCACCAATACTGGGTACTTTGTATACATACACACAACTAGTGCATACTCACAACTAAATAGTACTGAGTACTGTGTATAGATAATAATGGCTAATGGTGCATACTAAGTAACTATGGATACAACTAGGAATGGGATTACTGCATACTGGCAACAGCACAGAGTAACATGTATGCTCCTCCACAACTAACACAGAGAATTTGAATGCATACATACTTATAGTAAGTTCTGAGTACTATGTAATTAGTACGGATAATGGTATACTCACATCAGTAGCTGCATACTTCTAACACAGAGTATTTTGGTACTCATGCATTGAGTACAGAAAATCTTGTAATCATTATATCACAATACAGAGTGTGGCCTGTGACGGTGTTTGTGCATCATGTGTCTTGTTTGGTGCCTGTGGCGGACACAGGGAGTCTGAGGGTCGGTTCTAGTGCATTTTTATAGTCAGCATACATGTAATGCTTTGATTGTGAAGTCTAAAAGGCTTCTACACGTAAAATGTTCTGTGTTCAGTGTAGAATGTCTTGTAATACGTTTGTATGTATAGGTGTTCTGCACCAGCTTTGATGGCTTGTGGAGACAATCTTGTACAAATCATACATGTGCAGTATATGTGGTACTATTAACTCTAGCATTGTAAACTTATATAGAACAGATTTATAAACGTTAACATTGTGTCCTGTCTGCTGTACATGTGTTCATTACTTGGATATGTAAATATAGGTTCTGGTTTGTGATACCAGACAAACTCATCCACACCAGGTCCATTCTGTTGATGTGCAGATTCTTTATACTCCAAGAGTTTATGCTAACAAATCCAGTTTTCTATATGAAAAAATATCATGGATTCCTTCTGTGAAATTCTTTTTTAGTGAGTCATTGATGTACATTTTCAACGTAACTTGAGAACTGGGAGGGAGTTGATGTTAAGTTGTTTGGGGTGTTCTACCAAAGTCCATGTGGGTGCACGTGTGGTCTGGGGTTTTCTGAAGAAACACAAATATCTGTAGACCTGCAAGGCAGATATGAACAGATTAAAAACAAGACCTTCGTGCGGCATTCATTACCTGGTGACATCAACAAATATATGAAGATGTCATTTCTTTTGAATGTTCATTATTGCTTGATGAATCTTTCATTGCAGTGAATAATCTCTGAAAAAGTCACAAAATTTCTGCTAGCTGCAGAGAACGTTTATGTTTGTATAGTGTCTGTTTTCTCCTTTGTGCTCACTCACTATGCTGGAGATGTTTTGTCATGTTTGTCACAGCTGGAGATGTTTTGTCATGTTTGTCACAGCTGGAGAAGTTTTGTCATGTTTGTCACAGCTGGAGAGGTTTTGCCATGTTTGTCACAGCTGGAGATGTTTTGTCATATTTGTCACAGCTGGAGATGTTTTGGCATGTTTGTCAAAGCTGGAGATGTTTTGTCATGTTTGCCACAGATAGAGATGTTTTGTCATGTTTGTCAAAGCCGGAGATGTTTTGTCATGTTTGTCCCACCTGGAGATGTTTTGTCATGTTTGCCACAGATAGAGATGTTTTGTCATGTTTGTCAAAGCCGGAGATGTTTTGTCATGTTTGTCCCAGCTGGAGATGTTTTGTCATGTTTGCCACAGATAGAGATGTTTTGTCATGTTTGTCAAATCTGGAGATGTTTTGTCATGTTTGTCAAATCTGGAGATGTTTTGTCATGTTTGTCCCACCTGGAGATGTTTTGTCATGTTTGTCAAATCTGGAGATGTTTTGTCATGTTTGTCCCAGCTGGAGATGTTTTGTCATGTGTGTCACAGCTGGAGAGGTTTTGTCATATTTGTCACAGCTGGAGATGTTTTGGCATGTTTGTCACAGATAGAGATGTTTTGTCCTGTTTGTCACAGCTGGAGATGTTTTTTCATGTTTGTCACAGCTGGAGATTTTTTGTCATGTTTGTCACAGGCAGAGATTTTTTGTCACAGCTGGAGATGTTTTGTCATATTTGTCACAGCTGGAGATGTTTTGTCATATTTGTCACAGCTGGAGAGGTTTTGCCATGTTTGTCACAGCTGGAGATGATTTGTCATGTTTGTCACAGCTGGAGAGGTTTTGCCATGTTTGTCACAGCTGGAGATGATTTGTCATGTTTGTCACAGCTGGAGAGGTTTTGCCATGTTTGTCACAGCTGGAGATGATTTGTCATGTTTGTCACAGCTGGAGAGGTTTTGCCATGTTTGTCACAGCTGGAGATGATTTGTCATGTTTGTCACAGCTGGAGAGGTTTTGCCATGTTTGTCACAGCTGGAGATGATTTGTCATGTTTGTCACAGCTGGAGATTTTTTGTCATGTTTGTCACAGCTGTAGAAATTTTGTCATGTTTGTCACAGCTGGAGAGGTTTTGCCATGTTTGTCACAGCTGGAGATGATTTGTCATGTTTGTCACAGCTGGAGAAATTTTGTCATGTTTGTCACAGCTGGAGATGTTTTGTCATATTTGTCACAGCTGGAGAGGTTTTGTCATGTTTGTCACAGCTGGAGATGTTTTGTCATGTGTGTCACAGCTGGAGAGGTTTTGTCATATTTGTCACAGCTGGAGAGGTTTTGTCATGCAAACATGATTTGTTGGGGTATATAGGAATCAACCTGTCTGTCAGTCAGTCACTCTAGATCTGTTCATGATCCTTCTAAGTGCAACTCCTAAACCGTGTGTTTGATCTTTTTTGTAACTTAACACAGTGAAAATACATCATGAATAGAAGTGCAGGAAGAAAAGAATGGGCATTTGACTATTTTTTTCCTGGAGTTATGGCCCTTTCAATTTTCTGCTCCAGAAACTTTGGAAGCGCAACTCCTCTTTAACAGTTTGTTGGATTTTTATTTGTAAGGTGGCAAAGCTAAATTATAATATACGGAAATGTGCATGAAGAAAGGAATTAGTGATTCGATTATTTTTCCTGGAGTTATGGCCCTTGAAACTTTAATTTCTGCTCCAGAAACTTTGTAAGCGCAAGTTTGGGTTATTACTTTGAGAGCTCGCTCAATTTCCAAATATATCCAAATCTATATTAAGGGAAGCCAAAAATGTATTTGGTCAAACCAAGATTTGAACCCAGGTCTCCCTATCACATTGCAGTTGCTCTACCCAAGTTCAGGGCCTAGTGCCACCAAAGACAGAATTAAGGGGAGCTAACTCTATGTATTAAAGACCATGAAATCCTCTTGTTTTTTGCTTACAGTGGGACTAAATTTTTCAAATAAACAATTAAACCTATCAAGAATGAAAACAGATGGAGTATCCTACCAGTTTGCTGTTTAAACCCCAGAATATTTTAGATAACAATATCTGTGACACTTGAACTGTACGATGAACATGAACCGCTTTCACGTAAGATCTGACTTTCTGCTTTCAGGCCTGTCCATAGGACCACATCCATCGTATCCGTCTGCTATGTGTAATTATCTGGAGACGTCCAGAACATATTCTACCATTTTTTCCTGCAATTTTATTTAATAACAACATATATATATATATACATAATTATCATATATGCATGAATCTTATACAATTTGTACAAGTATCTCCCTGGGAGCGTTAATCAAATCTTTTGTATTTTTAACTATGAATTGATTATTAGAACAAATAAAAAACATGATGGCATGTTTGTTAAGACAGCGCAGGGCATATATACATATAAGTTATATTATTTTCATTTTCAGAGATTCCTGTGTCATTTCAGGGATTCAGAATTAATGTCTCATTTATTAAAAGAATTAATGTTGTTGTATAAAACTTTAAAATTAGCGTAATTATTATACGGATAGAAATCTTGATAGAATTACTTTTTTCACCCTAATATATATATATCTCAATTATCCAAATTTGTTATTGTGTATTACCTCCTTTGTATAATACATTAGTTATCATGATTTAATGTCATTGGTTGATAGACAAATTCTAGTGATATTATTACTGTAATTAGTGAGACCAGAACGTTTATAAAAAGATACTGGCACTGAGTGAGATACATCTAACTCAGTACCAGTATCTTTAGAAATGTTCTATATAATCCATACTTGTCAACTGTTTTTAAATTTCAATAGGGGAGATTCTGCATGCTTAAAATTTAAACATAGATAAAAAATGTATTTACCCCCTAGAGACATAATGACCCTTAATAATGATATTTTTCGTGTTGTTCTTTCAGATGAACTCATTACATCTTAAAATATAGGAATAATTAAGCAAATTCACTGGTTAAAAACACTACTTTAAGGGTCCATAAACATGGGTCTCCATAAACTTTATTTTTGACAGCATTTTTCATTTGAGAATAAGATCAGGAAAAAGTCCTGTTTCATGTGTAATTAACATTTAGATTCGTGAAATAAATCCAGAAATCGATTACGTGATTAACCAAATCTTTTATAGTTTGTAACTTCATATTCCTATCTTTAACCCTTCTGAATTGAATTGACATTTTGTGCATTGCCTCCCTTACCTTAGAACTATGAAATAAGCACTGTTGATTTTACAAGCCTTATTAGGGATTAGTATTTCAGAGCTGAGACCTATAAACAATAACTTGTTTGCTTTCCATGTCTACCTCTCATTCGTTAAGAAATAATATTCTCATAATTTGTCTTAAATAATAAAGCTCAACTATTTTTGTATTTATATCAATATAAAAATATTTTCAAATTGATAAATTAATTAACACTTGATTTAGCATGTTACTGCTTTTATTTGTTATAATTTATTGCATCATGTTTGTGTGAATGGGAACCAATTGAAACTGTTTTTGAAAAAGAAGATTCAACTCGTTGAATGTGCAGCTACTGAAATAATTAAGATCTCAAAGAAAATGACACAGTGACAACTTCCCACTAGTGGTATCACTCAAACATTAAGGATCCCCGTACCACTGCCAGAAAATGTAACTATGCATTTTAATTTTTTTTCTTTTTCGGAACGACTTCAGCTTTGATATTTAAAGAAAACCATACTTTGCAGGACTTTTGTGAAAAATAATGAAAGTGAAATAAATAAAATATAAGTAAAAAATGCAGTCAAGCTAGACCAGGATTCGAAAGTTAGGGGAGGCTACTGCATGTATATACGGAAAAACACATTTTAGTGGGACAGGGATCCTTAAAAGTGACTTTTTTTCTAGTGGTAATTAAACTTCATGTAGGTGTCATTGTGTGTTACATTGTTTATACAATTTGAATGTTATTATGAATACATGTATCATGAAAGTGCTGGGTATGAAGTTCTTGAATGCATTTTGTCGGATTGCTAGTAAACCATTTGTATGTATATCAATCATATACCTGTCATTCTAACATCATACAGGAAAACTAAAATCTAGTCGTAAAGGTAACCATTTAACTTGATTAAAACTTCAAAGCCCTCTTCTGGCCTCGTCTAAAAACACTGTCCACGCCTATAAATTAACTGTCAAACAGTGACCTGATCAAGAGATTGGTCAAGCATGAGTTGAATGTAATTTGTTCGTTTTTCTTTTCTTTTACCTAAAGCATTGTGTCTGATAAATGTGTTGAAAAATATCGAAGCCGCTTCAATTTAGTAATTCTTTTTTTTCGTAATAGTGTTAAAATGATTTTCTTTTAGTCCAGAAAGGTCACATTGAGCATTCAAGTTCTTGTTGATTTTCAACACAGTTTCACTATTCAAAGAAAATATGAAGGATCATTGTTATTTTTTTCGTTGTCAAAAACAGATTTGAACTTTTAATATATACCACAAGTGAAAATATCCAACGATAAGTCGTAGAATAATGAAAACTTATTTCATTCTTAGTTTAGGATGCATATAGTCAAGCATTTAAATTACTGTTTTTAAATAAAAACACATTCCATATCAAAAGGATTTTTCTTTTTATAAATCTTTTTATCTTTTTGCATAATTGCATGATGAATGCATTTCATTTTAATGACATTTTCATTGTACGATAGTTTCCAAATTTTTCTTTTCTTTTTTTGCATGGACAAGAAATTAAGGAGAAATGATAACAGTAATTGGATTTTAGATATTCTTTTTTTAATGTTAGGATTGAATATACAAATTACATGTATAATCTGGCAGAAAATTGATTCTATGGATTTCCTTCCTTAATTAGGTTGCAGTAATTTGACTCAAAATTTTCTTATGACTTGAAATATTCTGTAGATAAATGACTTGTTAGCAGATGACTTATTATACAGCAAAACAGTTTGAGTTTTTTTTTACAAATATTATTTTTTGCAAACTCATTATAAATCGGATCTGTTTATACAGTATATACAGTAATGTCAGAAGAAATGTTATTTCATTTTTCTTAAATTTATGCAGCTAAACAATGACATTTGCATTTTGTTGTAGCTATGAGGAAAAACCAGGGGACTAACTCTGGTCTCGTAAAGGAATATCTACGTAAACGAACGCTGATCCTCACCCTGATGGTAAGTTACTAGTGCGCAAACGAACGCTGATCCTCACTCTGATGGTAAGTTACTAGTGCATAAACGAACGCTGATCCTCACCCTGATGGTAAGTTACTAGTACGTAAAAGAACGCTGATCCTCACTCTGATGGTAAGTAACTAGTGCGTAAACGAACGCCGATCCTCACCCTGATGGTAAGTTACTAGTACGTAAACGAACGCCGATCCTCACCCTGATGGTAAGTTACTAGTGCGCAAACGAACGCTGATCATCACTCTGATGGTAAGTTACTAGTGCATAAACGAACGCTGATCCTCCCCCTGAGGGTAAGTTACTAGTACGTAAAAGAACGCTGACCCTCACTCTGATGGTAAGTAACTAGTGCGTACACGAACGCTGATCCTCACCCTGATGGTAAGAAACTAGTGCGTAAACGAACGCTGATCCTCACTCTGATGGTAAGTAACTAGTGCGTACACGAACGCTGATCCTCACCCTGATGGTAAGGAATTAGTGCGTAAACGAACGCTAATCCTCACCCTGATGGTAAGTAATTAGTGCGCAAACGAACGCTGATCCTCACCCTGATGGTTAGGAATAAGTGCGTAAACGAACGCTGATCCTCTCCCTGATGGTAAGTAACTAGTGCATAAACGAACGCTGATCCTCACCCTGAAGGTAAGTTACTAGTACGTAAAAGAACGCTGATCCTCACTCTGATGGTAAGTAACTAGTGCGTACACGAACGCCGATCCTCACCCTGATGGTAAGTTACTAGTGCGCAAACGAACGCTGATCATCACTCTGATGGTAAGTTACTAGTGCATAAACGAACGCTGATCCTCCCCCTGAGGGTAAGTTACTAGTACGTAAAAGAACGCTGATCCTCACCCTGATGGTAAGTTACTAGTGCGCAAACGAACGCTGATCCTCACTCTGATGGTAAGTAACTAGTGCGTACACGAACGCTGATCCTCACCCTGATGGTAAGTTACTAGTTCGTAAAAGAACGCTGATCCTCACTCTGATGGTAAGTTACTAGTGCATAAACGAACGCTGATCCTCACCCTGATGGTAAATAATTAGTACGTAAACGAATGCTGATCCTCACCCTGATGGTAAGTAACTAGTGCCTAAATGAACGCTGATCCTCCCCCTGATGGTAAATAAGTGCGTAAACGAACGCTGATCCTCCCCCTGATGGTAAGTTACTAGTACGTAAACGAACGCTGATCCTCTCCCTGATGGTAAGTAACTAGTGCATAAACGAACGCTGATCCTCACCCTGAAGGTAAGTTACTAGTACGTAAAAGAACGCTGATCCTCACTCTGATGGTAAGTTACTAGTGCATAAACGAACGCTGATCCTCACCCTGAAGGTAAGTTACTAGTACGTAAAAGAACGCTGACCCTCACTCTGATGGTAAGTAACTAGTGCGTACACGAACGCTGATCCTCACCCTGATGGTAAGCAACTAGTGCCTAAATGAACGCTGATCCTCACCCTGATGGTAAATAATTAGTGCGTAAACGAATGCTGATCCTCACCCTGATGGTAAGTAATTAGTGTGTAAACGAACGCTGATCCTCACCCTGATGGTAAGTAACTAGTGCCTAAATGAACGCTGATCCTCACCCTGATGGTAAATAATTAGTGCGTAAACGAATGCTGATCCTCACCCTGATGGTTAGTAATTAGTGCGTAAACGAACGCTGATCCTCACCCTGATGGTTAGTAATTAGTGCGTAAACGAAAGCTGATCCTCAGCCTGATGGTTAGTAATTAGTGCGTAAACGAACGCTAATCCTCAGCCTGATGGTAAGTAATTAGTGCGTAAACGAACGCTAATCCTCACCCTGATGGTTAGTAATTAGTGCGTAAACGAACGCTGATCCTCACCCTGATGGTTAGTAATTAGTGCGTGAACGAACGCTAATCCTCAGCCTGATGGTAAGTAATTAGTACGTCACTGCCTGCGTAAGTGACAGCAAGTTCTTTATTATTCCTTCACGAAAAGCATTCCCCGCCCCCGCCCAACCTAAATGTTTTTATATTTCATTTAAGACATGGCATTTGAGAGAAAAAAGTGTCAAACATCATATAGGTTTATGGAATATGGAAATTCAAGTAAAATTCTGTGTCACCCATATAATCTCTGCTGGACACACACCTGTCCTATGGGAATGTTAGGGTGGTCGGTAGGCACAGCAGATAACGCATTCGTCTGGGAAAAAATGGTTAAACATCATACAAGTATATGGAATATGGAAATTCATAAAGAATTATCCCCTTTCACCCATATAATCTCTGCGGAACACACACCTGTCCGATGGGAGTGTAAGTGAGATTGGGTGGTGTAGTGGATAACGCACTCACCGTTCATCAAGACGACTGGGGGTCGATTTCCCAATTGGACCTGAAAAGGTCGCCTGCCTGACCACGTGGGTTTTCTCCAGGTCCTCTGGTTTCCTCTAACTTAAAGACCCTTGCGCTAAAATCAGAAACAAGAGCGATATATATAAATTGAAATAACTTGTTTCATAGTTGTTGTAAAATAAATGAAGTTTGTATTTTACCTGTCCTATGACTTCAGGGCTATGCATTGGAGGAGTTTATTACCTGGCACAATCCACTGGAAATTCCGGACCTGAAAGTTCCCGACGAGGACAAGATTGCCATCTGGAGAAGCCAGGCCGTCAGTGAGAAAACCTGGCGGGAACAAGCGAGATCATCATGGGAACTGTCGCCAACACTGTCCGTTTATCTCCCTTCCAGGTAACTCGACTGTTACTGTACCATGTTGAGAAATGCAAAAGATAGATGACATACCATTTATGCTAATGATTTATAACTTTTTTTCAAAATATATTTATATTGATCTTGCAGATGTCCTTCTAATGCCTTATTTAAAGATGTTAAAATCAGGTCAAGAAAGAAGAAAAATAGGTCGCAGCCTCCAGCTAGTTATTAGCCAAACCTGTTCTAACGACATTGACTTTCAGAAAAATTGAAAAAATTGAATCCTAAGTTATACTGTGATACTCTGTTCTATTCTGAATAAGGTATATTTTTTATTGGTGACATTTTCAAAATATTGAAAAGTATAATATTTTTTCACAAAAAAACATTGATTTTGTAGAATCAAGAAATCTGAGGCCTTAGTAAAAGAAGTAATCCGATTAGTTCGTCTGAACCCAGGAGCAGTGAGCCACATCCCCTCAGCCATCCGTTTCCTCGTCACCCCGGAGAGTGTGGAGGCTGATTCTCCAGAGGTAAGTAATCAGTATATACAGTAACTTAATGGAAGATTAAAAACTGTTGAACTGGAATTTTTGGTTCTGTGCTTATGACATCATAACATTTATAACAAGGGGTCAGAGGTGAAATTATTGTAATGTACGTCCAAACCATATCTGTCAATAACTGAGACCATACAAAAAGGGTCAAGGTCATGACAATATGTGAGCGGGGGGGTAGGATATAGCTTAGGAGAATTAAAAATGTATAATTCATAATTACATTACGTGTTATATTTATCTAAAAACAAGCACCTCTGTTTCAAGGTCACACCTCAGTTTCAAGGTCACACCTGACATGTTTGATACTTGTTTTACCCTATGTGTTTTCTAGCTAAGTCACATGTTGACGTGGTCGGTGGTATCCCCAGTCGTGGCTTTGTCCTACTTCTCGCGACAGTATCCACCTCACCCAATCACAGCCCAGTACGCTGTCAGAGCTCTTAGGTCACACCCGCCGGTAAGTATCATCATTACACACAGGACTGCTGTGTAAAAAATCAATATTTAACTGTAGCCTTGTAGCCCCTATGATAACTGCTGCTTAGCTGGGATAAAATTTACATATACAGACTGTTTTAAATATACAAATTCAATAAAAGCGGTTTCTTATTTCTCACACTTGAAAGTCAATGATTTTGCTTTTTATTCTGTATATTGTTTTTATACTGGATTCACAAAAAGAGACCTACTTGGAAACGCTCTTTAGGAGGAAGATTCCCGATTTGATCCCCTTACATTTAATATATTTCCAACCAGTGAATTGCTGCATTAGCACATAATTTTCTAATAAATGATTTCATAATATGCATTTTAAAGGGTTATTTTGTCCCTAGGGGGTATATTCAAAATGGTAGTATCCAAAATGCTAATTTCGAGGATGGATTAAATCTCATATTACAACATCGTACGAGGATGGTGACTATTTTAAGTCCTTGACTCTGGTCATCTTATTACCTCAGCGGTTGTTATTCCGTGGTACAAAGCAAACACTTGGATGATTTATATGATTACGTTAATTAAACAGTCGCACATTGCCAATAACTAAGTACTCGTATATCTAATATCTTCAATAAGATTCATCAGTTTGGAAATATGTATAATATCAATTTTTTTATATACACAAACAATATATGTATTAAAGGTGTCACAGTTTGGAAATATGTAATATCATTTTTTATATATACACAAACTATATATGTATTAAAGGTGTCACCATTTCAAGACCGACTAGTCCCTTGGTCAGACTATGACTGAGTGAGCTATTTGTATTGTTTAGCTGTACAACGATCTGACGAAATTGTATATTTCTAGCTTGACAATGGGACCAGTCGGTCTTGAAACGTTGCAACACATTTACGTTTCATACGTACATTGTTTATGTATGAAATAAAACTTTGATACTGGATATGTCTATTCACTGTGGGCTAACTGTATTACAGAACCAGGTACAGGTTGATGGATAATCTGAACTACATCATTCTACACATTGCTGTTTATTTGTACATTTCAGGAAGCTCTGCTCTTTTACATTCCTCAGCTGGTCCAGGCTGTCAGATACGATACGGTAAGCAGACTTTACTTACACACATCAAAATAGATAAATTAATGTTAGAGTGTAATACTACAAGAGTCATCAATCTTTTGTTGGTCTATTTGAAGGTTATTTACTGGATCTTCAGGTGTTAGTGTCGGTCTGCGTAGGTCATCCTGTGTCGTTCTTAGCTGTGCTGAGTCATACCCGAGCGGTACTTAATTTATGTCCCTGTTGGGTCTTACTTATACCCAATACCCGCATAATCCATATACAAGGATTATAACATTGCACACAGCCGTCATCTATCATTAGGTCCATGTTTGCGGCTTCAATCTTTCACAGATACGTAACAAGAAAAGATGTGCAGAGAATAATCTAATAGGTTTAAAAGAAATACACCAAGAAACCTAGGTAATATTTGTTTATATGTACATTACAGATGGGGTACATGGCCGATTTTATCCTGTGGGCGTCCAAACATTCCCAGTTACTGGCCCACCAGCTGCTGTGGAATATGAAGACAAATGTTTACCGGGACGAGGAAGGACAAGAAAAAGATGGTACAATACTTTTCTAACTTTTTCATTTCTTTGTGGTCAAGTCAGTTGGTAGCTGTTCATCTAAGAGGGGAAGGTAATAGGTTCTGTCCCCTGGCTGCAACCGAACCAAAGTCCTTCAAAATGGTAGTTGCTATTCCCTGCTAAATGTTTGCAATAAGGGGAATGTCAACAACTGGTTGACCCGTTGTCAGTATAATGTGGCCGGGTGGAATGCTGTGCTGGGTGCCTTCATTATGGTATTTCAGTGAGGTAGCACTCTAAATTGGGCATCAAATCTAGATCTACACTATTGCAAGGAGGCAAATACACCATTGTCCAACGTATCACCTCCAGCAGTCATGCATTCATAACACTCATACAGGATCATCCTTAAATGACTTAAACTGTTAACAGGACACTAAACCCCATCAAACCAAACTGTTTTAGAATCTGTTGCTCAAATATTTATCAACTTTAGATTAATCTAGATTACTATTAATGTGTCATATGTGTACCAATGAATCTGATCAAAGATTTTATACTGAATGAATGTCATCCAGTGCTTTCTATTTTTCATCATTCTGTAATTATTTAAAGTATTTATTGTTTCTTAGTCACAACTTATACCTAATTGAACATATTGCACATTTATTAGGTTTATAATAACTTTTTTTTTTAATCTAACTCATTCACCCCTAAAATGTCATAATGAACTATTCCAACCTTTAAATTGGAAGAGTTCAAATGTGTCTTCAGGGGTGAATGAGTTAAACTGAAAAAAATAAAGTATTTTTTTTTTCTATCAATTTACAATCTAATAAACAAAAAGGAACATTTTGTTTGATACTGAACATGGTGTAAGGGAATGCCTTGTGATAAAGAGTTGCTATTTTGTTGCCGTTTCCAGAGGAGATTGGTGACACCCTGGACCGACTGATGGATGCCATCAAGAGGTCGCTTTCTGGACCTGCACTTATGTTCTACGAACGAGAATTTGATTTCTTTGGTAAAATCACCTCCATTTCTGGAACCATCAAGTAAGCTCGAGTAACAAATAGTCTTTATCACCGTAACTAAATGTCACAATATGTTATACCAGCTTTAATGTATTACGCTGGAGAAATTAAATTATTGGTTGAAATTTGTTCATCGTCAAACGATGCTGAGTGATTATAATGTTCCTCAGAACTGTAAATTCCAATACTGTGAGAAACTGTTCCAAAATTTTTAATTCTTTTGCTGATTTGTCCAGTTTGATAATACAGTGTATATTAATTGACTTAAATATTGATATTTTAGATTGAGACAACTGAAAGGTGATAGAAATTGATAAAATCTTTCATTCCTTTAGGGATGAGGTAGGGGCCGGGATCTCAATACAAGGCTTGCGGAGTGTTCCGCAGCCTTAAAATCCTCCCCGAGGGTTGAGATCCCCAATCTCACCCCAAAGGATGAATGATGTTTTCTCTTATTATGTTGGACCTCACATAAGTGCAATGTTCATGTTATGGGGCTGATGCACTATTAACATTATATTTTTACATTTTGATCCGACATCACTCCATAATTTACATGATATTATACTATTATTATGACTGGGGAAGCCCCTGTATCAACCCTAGGGTGAGGCTAATATAACCTTTTTCCCACTTTGGGAATAAAACGGAAAAATCTCAACCCAAGGGTAGACATTATTTCTGTCATACTCCGTAAGTGGGGAATGTTTATTTCTCTCTCAGCAAATAGAAGTGATAATTTAATTTCATGAAATGCAAATGTTGATTTTCAGTAGATCAGAGTTTTTTTCTGTGATCTGCAATTGTTGACGTGACGTCATTGCGTTGTTGATGTGACGTCATGCAATTGTTATGACAGGGGATTCCCTCCATCTTTACCCCATGGTAAGACAGAGATATCTTTCCCTGACTGGAAGTGTTGTGTATATATCACACCAGGAAAAGTGCAGATACACCTGTTTGGGGTATATTTTCCAGATGGAGATATAAGATTTGAAAAGGAACAGAAATATTTATATTCTTGGTAGAGAAAGACAATATTTAATTGAATTTTCAATAACATGTTGACCTGATTTTGACCTCCTTTCACCAGACCCTTCCCCAAAGGACCAGAGAGGAAGAAGGCGTGTCTGGAGGAACTCAGTAAGATCAAGCTTCAGCCAGGTAAGATTATAATCATGTTAATTTTGATGAATTAAACATAATATCGATGACAATGTCATATCCTATATAATTTTCATTGTTATATATTATTCCTGTAATCTTATGTGACATTGAGATATAATACTTGTGGGGAATTCTAATAATTACAAGACATCATATTTTCGTGAATTAGACATTTACATACTCAATGATTTCGATATCATGTAAATCAAATTAAACAGATTAGATCATCAAATATTATATGATAATCTACATCCTGTGGTCAAATGATCTCCTAGTTACTGCAGGGTGTGTGTAATGATGATAACAGGTGTGTCTGAATCAAATGAATGCTTTTCTAAGTTATTTTGATACATAAAAAGGGAAAGATAGATTGAGAAAAACAGTTTCAGTCACATTTTACGCACTTTCTCCCTCATTGATAATGTGGAAAGACGGAGATGTCCCTCATTGGAGGTTTCAGAGGTTGACACCAATGAATCTCATTGATAAATATTTTGATATTAGATGTTTTGTTACAAGATTTTCTGATATGGATATTACAGTTATAAATTGGATAATATATTTGACAAATTGAATGATATATTTGATAGGTTAGACAAAATGTTTAATTAATTGGACATTAGATTGGAAAACTCTATGATACATTTAAAAAAATGAATGATGTTTGTTGAATAGGACAATTGGAAATAAATTTGATGTGAATTTGACAATTGGATATTAATTTGATGTGATTTGGACAATTGGAAATTAATTTGATGTGATTTGGACAATTGGAAATAAATTTGATGTGATTTGATGTGATTTGGACACATGGAAATTAATTTGATGTGAATTGGACACATGGATATTAATTTGATGTGATTTGGACAATTGGAAATAAATTTGATGTGATTTGATGTGATTTGGACACATGGAAATAAATTTGATGTGATTTGGACAATTGGGAATTAATTTGTTGTGGTTTGGACACATGGAAATTAATTTGATGTGATTTGGCCACATGGAAATTAATTTGATGTGAATAGGACAATTGGAAAATAATGTGATGTCATTTGGACAATTGGAAATAAATTTGATGTGAATTGGACAATTGGAAATTAATTTGATGTGATTCGGACAATTGGAAATTAATTTGATGTGATTCGGACAATTGGAAATTAATTTGATGTGATTCGGACAATTGGAAATTAATTTGATGTGATTCGGACAATTGGAAATTAATTTGATGTGATTTGGACAATTGGATATTAATTTGATGTGATTTGATGTGATTTGGACTCATGGAAATTAATTTGATGTGATTTGGACACATGGAAATTAATTTTACCTAATGGAGATTTTAGCAACTGTGCTGTTTGTCTGTTTTTAACAGGATGTTATCTGCCCTCTAACCCGGAAGCTATCGTAGCTAAGATTGATTATAAGTCGGGTACACCTATGCAGAGGTAAGCTCTCGGTCTCATTTCCTGACTTAAAATTATTAAAAGATATTTGAAAGTACATATCTTCATACTTGACATTTTGATATACACTTTGAAAAATGTGAAAAGAATCTCTTCTAACCGTTATTGATATTTTGACTAATAGTTATGTCTTTACTTCAGGACAATAAACTGTATGCCGGAAATTTTTGCTGCAATTAAATTTTCCCATTTTTCACCCTCTGTAGTGATGGCAAACTCATCATCACACCAACTATGAGTAAACAGCATAATAAACACAATAATTAAATGTAAAGGACGAAATTACCACTGGGCGAAAATTGATTTTATAGGCTAATTAAGGGCTAAAGTTAATTGACTGGGTGAAAAATTTCCCGGAATACATTATGACATTAAATGACGATAATTGCTGAACATGTTGGATAGATCTTTTCAGAATAACATTAAAATCTTACATTGCAAAATTTGAATGGTCTGTGTTTGCTGGTTTATCCAATTGTATGCCTGAATGAAATTCTGGCAATAATTTCTGACAGAAAGTAATTAACCTGGTCAATTTGTCTCTAGTGCTGCCAAGGCACCGTTCCTGGCTCGGTTCGGCGTGAAGAAATGTGGGATTACTGAACTGGAAAACCTTGGTATGAGTGACACCTCCAATCTAGCCATTCAAGAACAGGATCTTGTGTGGCAGGCAGCCATTTTCAAAGTTGGTGACGATGTCAGACAGGTAAAAAAACCCAAAAAAACCCAACTGATACCTGACATTGAGTGAAGTAGGTTTTTCATAAATGAAAAAATCACACTTTGGTAATATTGAATTTTTATTCAAACTTTGACAAATTGAATAATTTTTATCGATGTTATTCCGTCTTTGCGCATTGCAGAGTTACTTCTCTTGGGAGCAGGTATTGATTGTTACGTCACTTGTTCGTGAGAATAACGTCATCAATGTTTGAGAAAACGACGTATTTTTCTCACACAAACCAATGACGTAACAATCAATACCTGCTCCCAAGAGAAGATAACTCTGCAATACGCAAAGACGGAATAGATATTTCATGATTATATTAATTTTGAGACATTTGCTGAAGCTTGGTGGTAAATATAATCGGCATATCATTATGTGGAATTTATGATATAAAATATTTTTTAAAGTATAACTATTTCAAATAACATCAATACTGATGAGTGTTTTAATGTGTTTCGCAGGACATGCTGGCACTCCAGGTGATCTCAATGTTTAAGAATATCTTTGAGCAAACAGGATTGGAGCTATTTCTAGTACCATATCGGGTGGTGGCCACCTCTCCTGGGGTAAGTTATCTCCCCTTATAGAACCCAATCTCGCCGGAATTTGAGGTTTAGACCAATTATAAAGGGACAGTTCTGTGTTCAGTTTAATCTGAAATAGTGTTCTGAGTGTAAAAATTCAGTTGGGCCACCTGAACCACCTGGTCAACAGAAGTGTTCTGGCGAAATTTTGCTACAGTTATATCCTAACGGAAGTTAAGGGGAGGCTACTGTATATAGGAAATACCACAATGTAGTGGGACAGGGATCCTTAAGGATGATAACAATGCCATAAGATAGGCATATAGCATAGAAAGGAGTGATATTTGTTTTTCTGAAATTTGAATTGAAATATTATTGAGTATTTTGTCTGTTGTAGAATGGGGTGATAGAGTGTGTGCCAGACAGTAGATCTCGTGACGAGATAGGGAAACAGACGGATATCAGTATGTACAACTACTTCATACAGACGTACGGGGATGAGGATACTCACGACTTCCAGACCGTAAGTACTCACAATCTGTAAATCTATAGGACTCAAACTCTACAATTCTAAAGTACTCACAATCTGTAAATCTACAGGACTCAAACTCTACAATTCTAAAGTACTCACAATCTTTAAATCTGTAATATAAAAAAAGTTGGTTATGCTCCAAATCTTTAAGATTACAAAATTTTATTTGTTTTATAATTCTCAAATATATAAATCAGGAGTACACACTATCTTTAAATCTGTAATTGGTCAAAATTGTGAACTTAATTAACTGTATTTTTTCAGATTTTTTTTGTTATTAATGGAATTTGAAATTTTCATTTTGTCATTACAATTTCATTGCATTTAAAACTATCAATTTTTGTTTTTAAATCTGGAACAACTTTGCACTGCACAGATGATAATATTATGATCAGAGTACTTTGGTTTTGACCTATATAGAGTCAGCCGATAACATGAAATTTGGTTTGAATAATTTTTTCTCAAGTTATGAATGTTATGTGATAAATAGAATCATACAATAGTGTCCATGTCATATTGTATTTATGAAACTTGTTTAATAAATTCAATATGACATGGACACTTTTGTAAGATCCTCTATATATAACCTTAAAATAGAGCCAACACCAGTTCAAAGGAGTTGGGTTGATAAGTGGGGTGCTGCGTTTGAGTCATCCTCGATATCCAGGAGGTACATTCACTTTCGCTCTCTACCCCCCTGGAATATGTCAAAGCAAAATTGAAGGCTTGGTGTGCGCCACCTTGTTGATGAGACTAGTTGGATCCTTTGATGTACATCAAAAGAATCTCGCGGTCACGTAACGGTAAAAATTGACAGGCTTTGAAGTCGGGCGTCTTTCCTTTGAAATCTTCAAAGGACATGTAAGAGCCTAGCGATTGGTCAGTTTTTTTTTACCTGACACCAATCAAACAGCTATCTTCGTGGCTTCAATTTTGCTATGACATATTCCAGGGGTGTAGAGAGCGAAAGTAAACGTAACCCCTGGATATCGAGGGGGCGCTTGAGTATGGATACAAAAAGGTATGCAGGGGGATTGAGGAAATATGGTTAATATAAATAATCAAGGAGTATTTATTTCAATCACAATATCCACAAGTGTCACCAGTGAGTGGGTATCTTTTATTGCCGACTAGTTTTGCCTCTAAAGTTGAGGCTTCATCAGGACATTGAATACTCCTTGATTATATCCTCTATATATATGTAGCAATGGCAACCAGCAACTACTACTGGAATTTGTCAAGTTTGTAGAAACTTGTGTGTGACATATACAAAACTGCCCTCCCTTTGTAGGCAAGGAGAAACTTCATCATCAGTATGGCAGCCTACAGCATCGTGAGCTTCCTACTACAGCTGAAGGACCGACACAACGGCAACCTGATGTTAAACAGCGCTGGTCACATCATACATATAGGTACTATTCTGTTGAAACCCTGAGTACATCATTTGGTTAAGAGGTCAAGACTTTTGACCGTACTTAAGCATTGAACTGTTTTTGTATGGTATTTATGATCTATTTGAATGACACAGCTTTGCAAGCAAACAACGCGCATTATGATTTGTTTGCTTGCAAAGCTGTGTCATTCAAATAGATCATAAATACCATACAAAAACAGTTCAATACTTATATTTACGTTTTCTCTGCCTCTTATGTTGTTTTTTAACTTATAATTTATATTTAAAATTAAAAATGCCCGCCTTATCGACAGTGCACACAATTTCGTTCAATAGTTTGAACAACGTATTGTCGCGTGCTGATTGGCAAACAAAGTAGTACTTTGGAATTTTACCAAACACTTCAATTTTATTCCACAATTCAGGATCAATACAATTGCGTATGATATGTATATAGGGTGATTTAAGTTTATCAATAGAACTCTGAGCTGAAAGTTAGATTTTAAGTTGTTTCGATTTTCCCCCGGAACAAATTTCGCGCATGGACAAATACAGTGAACACCGTAAATCCGACCTTGCCCTCCACGAGGGAGTTATTTTTGGAAGTTAATTCGAACTTTTCTCTTTGCTCATTTTGTGAAGAATCCAGGCGTGAATTTATTTGTTGATTGTATGGGAACCTGACAACAGTCGGTAGATTCTATAACGGCGTCGTTATTTGACATGTCGTCAGAATTAAACTGAGGAACTGTAGATGCGAGACACGTGAAACTGATAGCGTTTGAAGTGAGTGATCTTGCGACGGAGCACAGGTTCGTTACAAATGTCTGAAATGTTTATGTGTGCTGTGACTCATATCAGTAGGTCTGTAACATATGTGTCAGTAGGTCTATAGAATATGTGTATTTCAGACATTTGTAACGAACCCCTGTTGATCAGTACAGTGTAACAGACGATATTTCTGATAAATTGCATGAGCGTTAAAATTGTTTCCATTGCCGGCATTGGTGATTTCAACCGATGTGCATTTTGTACGATATTGCAGACCTTGGTCTTGTTTTCGTTGTAATAAAAGTGTTTTTTATTTTATTTTTTATTTTGCACATAAATTTACAATGACATTGTCAAATCTCACAATGCCCAGCGATATTTCAGCAGCCGTCATGTTTATTCATATTGGATATTGTAGTTCCGGTCAGTGTTGTATTAATACGCTAAGAATTGTGTCTCGTGATGCATGGTAATTAAAGTCCCATCAACGACACAGCTTTCAAAGAGGCTATATAGTGACAATGCCATGCAAATGTAAATATTTAAATTTCATGTTCTGTAGGTCCAATATTGATTGATTTTGCAAATACAAGGAAAAATGAGATCCAAGGTCTGCTAGTGGATGTTCTGCGTACCCAAGTTGATGGATTCCTGGATAGAATTCACCAGCCTGGCCATAAGAGTTAGATCTTTGAGTTGATTGATTTTGTTAGGGTCCTTAAATGTTTAGGATGATCTCATCTTCAAAGATTTGCTTCATTCTACATCCAATATCCTGTTGTAGGTTTAGAATTATGTGTATCATAATTAAAAACAGAAGAATGCAGAAAAAAATGTATTCTAATTTCTTTTCATCATAAAAAAAGTGTTACCACTTTTCCAGATTTCCTATAATTTAAGGTAAAGGATACCAACAAGTTAAGCTATAATATAATCATCATTACTACTTTGAAAATTTCTGTTAAAGCCCTTTTCAAAAAGAATGTTTCATAAAACTCACATGCTGCTATGCTTTTTAGGTCACCTGAGACAAAGCATTTTGTCCGGCGTCGTGCACCGTCCATCATCTGTCGTCCGGTGTGCATCCGTAACCAATTTCATTTTCGACTTCTTCTCCATAACCCCTGAACCAATTTCAATGACATTTTGCAGAAACTTTCCATGGCAAAATGTCAACCAAAAGTGTGAATTATATGGTCCCCAGCCCTCAGGGGCCTGAGGGGCAGGGCCAAAAAGGGTCAAATTGACTAAAATTTCAAAAATCTTCTTCTCAAGATCCAGATATGGTAGAATCAAATTAGATGGAAGGGTCTTAAGGTGCTTTACCAAAATTGTGAATTTCATGACCCTGGGGTCTCCCGTTTCCCCCTGGGGAGGGGGTAAACTTTACTTAAGTTTATATAGGGAAATCACATTTTGGACCAACATTTCTTTAATTTCCATTGGAAGTAATTCAATTTGAGTTAGCATTATCATTATTGGATAGCAGTTTGATGGTATGCACATATCAGCCCTGACTGACCTCCAGGGGCTGATGGGTGGGGCCAAAACTGGTCAAATTGACTGATTCCATATCTTCTTCTCAAGACCCAGATATGGTAGAATCAAATACTCTTTATAGATGGAAGGGTTTTAAGTTGCTCTACCAAAATTGTGAATTTTATGACCCTAGGGTCTCACGTTTACCCCTGGGGAAGAGGGGGTGGGGAAAAATTTATTATGGTTTATATTGGCAAATGGTACTTTGGATATTACATGTAACTTGATTGGAATTATAACCCTGAGTTGACAGTTTGATACTTTGAAAGTTTTGAGCCTGAGCCAGCCCTACCCCTAAGGACTGTAGGGCGCCCCCCAAAGGAGTCAGTGTGCTAAAATTTCTTCATTTTCCTTGTTTAGAATCAGAGGTGCTAGTTTCAAATACTTTTCAGTCTTAAATCTGTATGCAAGATATTGAATATGGTGGTTTTATTGTTTTTTGGCACTTTGAATGATATTTCTTTTCATGTTTTAAAAACAAAAATCAACTCTTTGTATAAATATATCAGAACTCAGGTGACCGTCAAAGCCCATGGGCCTCTTGTTATGGAATTATACTGTTGTTTGAAACTTAAATGTTTGAAATTATTTTAAATTAAAAAAGTAAACACCGAAACACCAGGGCCCATATTCATGAAACCATTTTCATGCTCAAGCATGGATTTCGTGTTTAAACCGTCTTTCTTGTAACCTGCTTAAATCATGTGACACAGTCCAATATCAAGTGTTAACATATTAAATAGAACGCAGCTTCAAGTTTCTCCCAAATGCTTCCAATAGTGTTGACAAAATGTGATGTTTTTATTAATTTACCAGCTGAACCAGAAATTGGGCTTCAGCACAGAATTGGAGTGTGAGCATGAAAACAGTTTTGTGAATATGAGCCCAGGTGTCAAACTCGGACCTTTTACATTACAAAGCCTACTCTTTATCAATATTGTCATGCAGTAATTAAAACTGCAAAGCATCAAAATTAGTGTCCAATTTATTGGCCACAAAGTCAATGACAAACTTGACAGAAGAAATTACTCTTAACCAGAAAAACTGTCTTATTTTTGGTGGCATCATCTTCTAAAATATCAACTATACATATTTAACAATAATGAAACAAGCTATTTCAACTTGTATTAATCATGGCCTGGATGTTGGTGCTCAGGGGGTCTTAATGTGGGAGGTGAAAGGTGAGTGTGCTACCCACTGCGCCATCCGACCACCCCATCTTCTATATAGAATGGAGAATATTGCAAGTCGAAAAAACTCAAATCGGAACTCTTCTTCAAGGTTATATAACCGATGCAATGGTACCCTTCACCTTAATGAGTTCAGTAGTTTATGAGTTAGTGTTTAAAAAATATTGAGTGATAGTGTTTGAAAAATATTGAGTGATGTTATTGACATGTTACACAAGGTACACAAAGAATATCAGTTCATGTATTAAAACGAGACGTTTTTCACTTGCAGATTTTGGCTTCCTGTTTGAAAGTTCCCCGGGAGGTAATCTCGGCTGGGAGCCCGACTTTAAGCTCACAGAGGAAATGGTGCTAATCATGGGCGGGGCCATGGAGGCCGCACCCTTCCAGTGGTTCATGGAGCTTTGTGTGCAAGGATACCTGGCTGTCAGGTAAAGAATCTGGGGTTCTGTGGCCAGAGGGTGTGGTAGTTGTGGTAAGGGGAGGGGTTATAGAGGTAATGAAGGAGGGCAGTGGGACTGAACAATTGGATATATTGGTGACTTTTGGATAAAAAGACTTAAAACAGGAGTTGAATATTTGGAAGAGATTTCAGTCATACTTTAATGTTTCAGGATATCAACTTTTTCGTAACTTTACAAAAATGAAATACAACAAAATTGATGTACTTAACTTATATTGTTACTAGAGGGTTGCAGAGTACAAATGTAGTAAATATTGATATATTTAAAACTTGTGTGTATTTAACGTCATGACATGTGTTTTCTAAAGAAAAGTAAGATGACTACCTTATCAAACATCTGTATTCTTTATGAAGGCCATACCAGGAAGAGATTGTCTCCCTTGTTTCTTTGATGCTGGACACAGGGTTGCCATGCTTCAGAGGTCAGACCATCAAACAACTGAGGTCAAGGTTCAGACCCAATGCCTCCGAGCCAGAGGCCGCCAATTACATGCTCAAGGTCGTTGAGAAGTGCTACCTGAGCTGGAGAGCAAGTTCCTACGACAGGATTCAGTTTATACAGAATCAGATTCCATACTAATGGTCCGAACTCCTGAAGGTCAAAGTTCAAGCAAAAACCATGCTAAGTGACCTGCACCTAGTGACCTTAAGCGTGTTGGTGTAACCGTTAATCGGATCAATACAGCTAGATGGGATGTACTCACAGACATGAACTGGCTCCTCTTGAACTCAGTAGGGTCAAAGGTTACAGGTTTTGTCTAGTTATCACAATACCATGCAATGGAATGTACCTGGTGACCTCAGATATTTAAGTCAAAGGTCATATGAGGTTGCAGATAAAATGGTAGATGTTGAAGTTCATGGAAAAGTATGAAACCAACTAAGCTTGATATGTCTTGAGGAACTGGTGCTTTTAGAGTCTATAGGAAGTAATATGCTAGATACCTTCAAGAAAACTTTGAAATATTTTTTTTAACTGATGAAAATAGTATTGAGGTCAGAGGTCATGTAAAACTGTCTTGTTACTTTCCAACAATTTGAATGCTGTTTACAAAATAATACTTGTACCTGTGACTTTTTGTCTAGAGATAGAACAGCACTTCCATTCCTAATTACTGAGTTTATTTGTGAATTACATGAGTTTTGCTATGGAATTGATAGGTTAAAGACTGACAATTGTATTAATCCTATGTTAATTTATTTTTCTTCTTTATTATTAGTCTGGTATGTATCGTAAGTGTGAATTCAATGCTAATTTGTCTGTATAAGTTTTAATCCTTATATCCAGGTATCATTGTCAGTGAAGTTAGTGATTTGCGTGGTTATGAAAAGTGCTACATATTTTATGTCAGTTGTGATGTAATGGTTCTTTGTAAAAGAAAGTTTTATGAAGGCACTGTTTTCTACTCCCTATTTAAAAACGTTATTAAACGCGATCAAACTTAACACACATAATTAAATACTCAGAGGATATTGTCATATCTTTTAAAACTTGTATCACCTGTACGAATGATGTTCCTCATATAGATCAGTATACTTATGTATCAGAGAACATTATTTTTTCAATGCCTCTGCTAGGAGTCCAACCTGGACCCTCCGATGTACCAGTCTTACTCTCTACCAAATGAGCCAAAGAGAAATTCCCCCCGGCCGAGTCTGTAGGAAGCAGCTAGTATTCATACCTGGGTGACATACTCCCCCTCCAGGGAACTCGTCCCGAGTTTTTCCAGGTGTTACAGCAATTCTTGTGAAAGTATCACCGAGTATGTTTGTCAGGTCCCTACGTGGGCAACAATGCAATGGTGGTAATCATTTTTTCAATGCCTCCACTAAAATTCTTACATTCTACTTAATGACCTTATGGTAAGAGAATCCCCCTCTTGGCTTATAGCCAATAGAAACTGGCTAGTATTTTGTACCAGTGTGACACTTATTACAAACTTAACTACTGTATCTTTTACTTAACCCTTTCACCACTGTAGACCATAATAGACTCATCCAGATCAATGTATGGTAGAGTCTACTAAAGTTACCTAGGGGTGAAAGGGTTAAGTGACCTCTGATTGTACTTAGTGATGACTGTAGAAATATTTTGTACTTAGTGATCTCTGAAGAAATAGTTTGTACTTAGTGATCTCTGAAGAAATAGTTTGTACTTAGTGATCTCTGAAGAAATATTTTGTACTTAGTGACCTCTGAAGACTATTTTGTACTTAGTGATCTCTGAAGAAATAGTTTGTACTTAGTGACCTCCGAAGACTATTTTGTACTTGGTGACCTCTGAAGAAATAGTTTGTACTTAGTGATCTCTGAAGAAATAGTTTGTACTTAGTGATCTCTGAAGAAATAGTTTGTACTTAGTGACCTCTGATGACTATTTTGTACTTAGTGACCTCTGAAGAAATAGTTTGAACTTGGCAATTTTCGACATCAAAGTTAAGGTTGAACAATGTGATCATGATATGCTGTTTATAAATGTAGAGATTACTACTCTTGCATGTTTTATATTCCATCATGAAAACTGGTTTTGAAATCCAACATTCATTAATACTCAGTCCTGGTCTGACCGGATGGTGATTTATATTGCATAGAACTCATATGATAAACTAAACAAGGGTTCTGTTAGATCTCACTTATGGAGAGGTCTGAACTTTTATCATGTAGATATTAAGTGTTAACTATTGTCATGTAGAATTGCTTGTTGACTAGAAACATTCCCTTGTTCTATAAATAATTACAGTAGAGGAACATCCATTGTAATACATGTGATATTTTATGTCAAGTTCTTACCGGAACTTGTCCACAACTTGAAAGCCATCCATATTAGTAAGAGCATGTTCCTTCTTCATGAGAGCTTCTCTCTAATTTGATTTAATTTTACAACATAAATGATAAACTTATAATACCCATGTTTGACTAATCACAAATTTATGTCTAGCAATTTTTGCATAAAGAATCAACTACAAAGATAAACTGTGCAATAGCTTCATTTCTGTGAAGTTTTATGTATGATATGCCTATACCTATATTTTATATTATGCTATGCATATAGCTATATTTTGCATAAGTTATGTATATAGTTACAATGAAAGAGAAAAATTGTACTTTGTATTATTTAATTAAATATCAGACAGTTGTGTTGTGTAATACGGACCTTGCTTCGTTGATTGGGAATATATGTGTATAGTTTGGTGTTATCTGAGTATTGAGCTGTGTGGATATGATATATGCAGTATATGTAGACTATAAATGCCATATCAAAACACTTCCATGCTTACATTTAACATTATAGGAGTATTTTAATATCTTAGAAATTATGATATGGCATAGGTGTCGACCTCGGAAACCTCCAATGAGGGAGATCTCCCTCATTCTGCATTTCCAATGAGAGAGAAAGTGCATGAAATGCGAATGAAACTACTTTGCTCAATTTATCTTTTCGTTTTATGTATCAAAATACTCCAAAAAGTGTTCATCAGACACAAATGATAATGTTATGACCATTCCACACATCATGCAGTAACTAGGAGATCATTTGCCTACAGGATGTGGATTTTGAGTAGGTGTGAGTTTGGACTTGAATGAGGGAGTTTCGAGGGAGATCGGTAAATTTTTGTCAAAATGAGGGAGGGAGTTCTAATGAGGGACGGTTGACAGCTATGAGTTATGTTTATTAGAATTTTGTGTAAGTATATGTATCGTGTGTGCTTGTTCAATGAATAGAACAGCCACCTTCCATGGGTCCGGAGAGTCGGCCATATTTATGTCATGATAATGATGATGTCAACATGTGGGGCACGGCATTTAAAGTCTATATAAATGCCATGTGATGGTACTGCCATGCAGTGGTAGCTATATTGCTTGTGAGTATACATGTAGTTATAAAGTACAATTTAGTGATGATCTCTAGTTCTGCAGTTAACAGTTGCTGTTCATTTTCAGTACAGTAGGTCTGGTCTAGATCTGTCTTTAGCGTTGTTGATGTCAATAACTTAGATACAATTTTACCATATAGTGACACAAAAAAATGTTTAAAATGGGACAGAAAATGTTTTTGAAATCTGTTTTAATCTTTATGTTATGACTGAAAACATAAAAAAAATCCCACAACTAAAAGAGTCTTCCAATATAATGTATATATCAGGAAATGCTCGCCGCAGTTCAACGTTCACCTTTTTCGCCAGCTGTAATGAGCGCAAACTTACCATGGCATTGACAATAAGTATGCAACATAGTTTACATAGTAATAACACGTTAAGGGCGAAATTAACACGGAGAGAAATGGATTATACCAGTGTTTCAGCCCGAAAATTGGACTGGGCGAAAGTTTTGGGGTATACAGTAAGCTTGATGTGAATAAAATGTAATGTTTACCTACTCCTAGCTAAATCTACAAAACTCAGTACTGTATTATCATTAGGAGCTTGAAGTACCAGGTGTAATAGTGTATGAAAATGTCACATAAGGACTACCAATTTGCCCTATCAAAAAGTATGTATGTGATTCTTTCGAGTTTTTTGCCAAAGTTGCCACGACAAGCCCATGCCATGGTAATTTGTCAGCACCATCATTATTATAAAGGGAGCATAAATAATATATAAGTATATTATAGTTGTCTAAATTTACATAAACAAGTTTAATAGTGTTTCCCATGTAGGTAGGGGGATAAATATAACAATGTTACCTCGTGAATTCTTCACCAAATGGTAAAGTGTAGAATTTCCCTATCATATCCCATATCTTCATAATCATGGACTGCATTTTTCTCAAACACCTCTTACCTGGGATTTTGATAAAATTGACACTGACAGTGTGAATGCAGCAATAACGTTAACTAAGAACATAATTATGTAATACAATAAAGAGCAATAAAAAGTTTACTATAGTTTTCCAGTGGTATACAAATATACTTACAATTTCAGCAGTATGCAAAAACTTCCCAGCAAATTTCTTTTTTGATCGTTTATTGTTTTTAAGACAATGTCAATTTCTGGCTTGGTTTTTGCTGCAAGATGTTCTTCCATTGATCAGAAGGCCACATTAAATGATGTTACTTATTAAATTTGAATAATTTCATTATTCAGAATGTCAGCTGACAAGATGCTGAACTTTTTGAACTCAACACAATTTGTGTTCACGCACTTTTTTCTAGCACAGCTGATTTAGAACATTATAGTTCCCAAACAAAAGAATACCAGACACACCCATGTTGGGTAGAGTTACACTATCATATCTTACATGGGTGTCCTTCATGTATCATTTTGCAAACGTAGATCAGGTGAGAGAAAAAAGGGTTACATACTAAATAACAAATTTCATACTTGAAGCTACGTGTACATGACCAACAGATTATTCGACTGCATACAGGGTAAATAAAAAGTTCTAGTAGTATACCTGTCAATAATCCTATTAAAGTATAAACTTTATTTATCGTACAACAATTTTGAAACAAGTTATGTCAACTCTTGTTGGCTGGGATGTTAGCGTGTAAGGAAACTGGAGTACCTGGAGAAAAAATGCCACCTATAACATCTAGTTCTAGACAAAAATTGGTTATAAACAAAAGTAGGTTGAATTGGCCAGTGGATATGAAATGTCAACTTATTGTAGCATTTTATTTTCAACATTTCAATAATTATGCGTAAATTTGTTGCATCGTTCAGTAGTTTTCATTTTGAAATTGCAGAAATAACTGACCGTATATGGCTTCCATGGAGAGGAGAATTTTCTAAGACATGAGTTAAATGTTTGTGTTTGAAATATGAAGAGGATTGGTTATGTTTGTGTTTGAAATATGAAGAGGATTGATTATTTAAGAACATAAAGAATGATCATAATAATTGTGTTGTATATTAACTCATTCAATTCAATAATGAATTATTCAAACCTTTGAATTGGAAGAGTTCAAATGTGTCTTTAGGGGTGAATGAGTTCAAGCTATAATGCCAAACTTCTTAGTTTTACCCCAGAGTTGAAGGCATAGAGAACAGTTCATTGGGTTATCTCCCCTTCTTGTCGTTACCTCTGTCTACCTCTGTCTAGCATATAGTATAGCAGTCTTAAAATACAACAATATTATATAATTATTAATATATTGATAAAGCCTTGCCTAAATTAAAATATTGTTTTCATTTCCAATTATACATGAATATATTATAATGTGTTAGTGATGATTTTAAGTTTATTCTGTTCTTATGACTAAAACTATATATGGATTTTGTGAGTGAGATAAATGGAACTGTTGTGATAATTACCATAGCCAGACGAACATACTGTTACCATTAGATAATTATATATTCGTTCCTGTGCATGAACATGTCATTATTATTTTTTGTTTCAGCACACACTACTGTTGATTATTCTACAACATTTGGATCATTTTAATTTTTCTGACTGCCTTATTTAAGTAACAACAACAAAATTCAAAAGCTCACTATTTAATAATGTATATTCAGTGGTTTTTCTATGAATATCTGATATCTGACAGCACATGTACATTGCAAATACATGTGGTAAATAACCTTTTCATTTTACTATAGTCTCACTGGAGAAAAATTGTCTAATTTCTTTAACCAATACATGTTCAAACTTGAACAAAAAATGATAGCCATCTTCAAATCTCTTTAAATGTAGATTATTAAGTTATGTTTTCTAAGGATAAGCCGACCTATCTTCCAGTTTCTATCGGTAGATGCATATTTGGAGTTCTAAATTTCAAAACATTTATGGTTCTTTTGGCTCTAGTTTGATATTGAATGTTTCAAGTTCAAGATTGATTTTATAAGTCAAATAGGGGAGCGAGTGAATGTGTTATTTATGTACCTGTAAAACACTTGTGAAAAATTTGAAATTATACAAAAAAAATAGAATAGGTACGTCCTCTTGAAGAGTTTTGTTCAGATTGGCTGGGTATTTGTTGATCGGTCTGACCAGTTAGCTGTTATTTTATATAATAAAATAATAAATATAAATTAACCAGTAACAATACTTATTGTGACCTTAACCTTGACCCATATATCAGGATTATTTACATTGTATAATGACAGTGTATAATTACAATCTTTGTATTTTTGTTAGATAGGGTATTGAATATTTAACAGTATCATACAAGTACCACATGAACAAATTTTAACAAATACACTATCACCTTGTACTTTTTATACGCCCGTCGAAGACGGGGACGTATTAGGTTANGTTATGTTGAATGATTTCTCTTTTAATATCAATTACTCACAAATACTTCATATATTTCAATCATACAAACAACTGCTCATTCAATGTGTGACGGGCGTATTATATACCGCTCGCGGTAACCTTGTTCTCTCTATATTTAACTTACTGTGAAATCAGTTATTTTCGTGGGGCCCCAATTTCATGGTTTGAGACAGTTTCCCGACAGACTACCATTTTGTGGGTACATAAATTCATGGATTAGGAGTATGCACTTACATTGAGGACTGCTTTATGTCAAACTTGTAATTATTTGTCGGACCTATAATTTGGTGGATGAAGATTACTCACGAAATCAACAAAATTAAAAAAAACACACAAAAATAAGTGATTTCACAGTAAAACAATTTATCTAATGATATTCGGGGTTATTATTTAAATAATGCATGCAACATTAATTTTGTAATGAATACAACATATTTAATAAATTGGAGCACAAATGTGAGATTGAAGGAAATATTTTTTAACTTTTAGTTAGTTTTTGTTTTATATTTTAAATGTTTTCTAGTCTTATATAACCTCATTTTCTGTGATTAAGTTTTAATAAACTGTTCATAATCATGACTATGTGCTATTACACACTCTTAGGACAATCCTCACGTATTCTAGTTCTTCCACGGCTCTCCATTAAGGACGAAACAGCTGTATGATGCAGTGCAATTCACGGAATCTATATCTAAATTTTGAAGATACAATCACCTGTGTGTGTGTGTGTGTGTGTGTGTGTGTGTGTGTTAGGCTTATCTTTCACACTCTTTGTTAACAGATCTTTTCATAATATAGAAAGAATTTCTAGATTTTGTGCATTCCCACAATGTAATGGTACAAAAGTATTGGTTTTCAAAATAAACAATAGTTATTATTTAGATATGTATATATATAAAGAAAGTTTTTAAAAAGAACATTGTATGACAAAATAACACTATTGTAACTTAACTGTAACTAATTTGAAAATCTTGTTCAAAGTCATCTTTGACCCATTTTAAACTTAAAACAAATACTTAGTATTGGGGGTGAAATTCCTACGTAGTAGTTAATTGAGGTTTTTGTCACAGAGACTTGTTCTTAAAATTTTTCGCCTTTTTTGTAGCTTCTCGTGAAGTCAACAGAATGAAAATAAGCCCTAAAGTTAAGAAGCCCCTGTGTTTTGTAAGTTAGTGTACTTATTTGCTATAAGGAGACTGTCCCTAAGAGTTGTTATCACCGTTATCACTGTTACTGTCATGTATTCAATCTATATAAATTATAAAACATCTTGAGAATTGTGTGTTTTCTTCTGTTATTATGAACATGCTACATATTCACACCCATTCTGGACAAAAACTATTGTATATAGAGGTTTTCATATGACTGTTTCTGTGTCCTACATATCAGCCTCAGCCTCATATCAGCCTGAGGGGATATAGCCCATGCAAAACAACCCATATCGAGAACAAGTATAATTTACTGTGATAAGATAATTCTATCGGGTCCCAATTGATGGTACCGGTATTTGTTGCTATACGAGAAAGGTTTCAAGCCTTCCAAAAACCAATTAACAAAAAAGGCTTATGCTTTGGTTAACGTTGGTTTCTGTCTGTCTAGAACTTCTTCAGGCGAATTCAGGGTGAACAAATTAAAAAGCGGTGTTCATCCCGTTAAAGTATGCAGCATTCATAAAGCCGTAAAACACTAATGTGTACATGAAAGGTATGACCACCTCATAGATAAAAAAAACTTGGTAAGTGGAGTGTATATGAAGCGAACACTTGGCTAGCAAAGATGGACCTCCTCTGGTCAGGCTTAAAAGGGGAGACATGGATAAATTCTTAAGATTCATCTCTTACAAAAAATCATCCCTTTGACAATCAAATTGAACACTATAAAGTTGTAGAAAGGTTATGACGTATCACAACCAGTAAGTGTTTATGTGTGACGTTTTGATGACTTGTACGATACATACCCCGTCACCTTCATCAGACAAATGACTAGTGAAGAAAAGTTTGCAATATAAAATTGATGTCGATTTGGATACACAAATAATACATATGTACACCCAGTTATAGATGAACAATATGTTGAATCATACCCAAAATTTGATTAGGCTATACTTTTTTCAGTACCTGGTCATATACTCGTAGAGTTGCTAGAGTCTATGAGCCCGGCCTTATCTTGGTTCAGAACTTGCCCACTGTGGCATATCCAGATGACTTGCTTAATCTGTGGCCTGAAGAAATTGCTCTCTGCATGTCCAATACTTAATTTTTCCAGTCAATACTATTATTTTGCTACAGGACATGGTAATTTAAGGATTGCCAGTCAAGTCCAGTCAAGTCATCATCCTTTATATAGAAGGAATATCTGAAACCATCCAGAGGCAGCCATGAAGCCTGTCTCCATGTCTCACAGTATCAATATCCTTGTACACCTTCAGTAAAAAACACCTAAAGAAAATGTAGCAGAATGTGGGTACATAATCGGATGCAAGAACAGCAGGGCTTATATATTTCACTCATAGGATCGTCTCTGTGTATAAATGTTCCATATTTTATAGCGCGATACAAAATAATGTGTTTTGTTATTGCACTCAGAATTATTTTTTTTTTTTTTTTTCAATGGCCCATCAACACTTAAAGAGGTCATTAGGGCCATGTTAAAGGAAAAAATATCAAACGAACGAAAAGGTAAAAGTCAAATTGAATACATTGTAAAAGTGGCTATGATGTAGTTATATCTTTCTGAATAGACAAACATTTTTAGAAAGTTAGGAATTGTAGAGATACTAACTTTTTCGATGGAAGTGATATTATCATAAAAAAGTATCTCTTGTTGGCTGAAGGTCATTGCAATCTAATAACAAGTGTTTCACTGTAAATGGTTCGTGACATGCTATGCATTGAGGCTTGTCTTTGTTTTTCAATAAATAAGAATTGGTTATGTAGGAAATGACCAATCAGGAGATGGGTTAGGACAACCTCGTCTTGGCCTGTTTTTCTCTTTAGCTTGGATACCATTCACCAATTTAGCTTTGACAGTGTAATTTATTGTCTACACATAAATTCCAATTATATCGCCACTTTGACTTTGCATTTTTTTTAATAACGGTTTAAAACTGTAAAATGAACTTTAAAATCAACAGGTGGTGGCAATAAAGCTACTCAAACATGACTATTT
>NW_018408881.1:927792-939774 GCF_002113885.1 Mizuhopecten yessoensis
GCTACAGGCCCAATTTCAGTACCCTGGGCCTTTTGGTTATTGAGAAGTGGTTTGAAGATTTAACAACATTTGACTCTGTGACCTTGAAAGTGGGCCAGGGTCATTCAATTGAACAAACTTGGTAGCCCTTCATCCCAGCACGATACAGACCATATATCAGTACCCTGGAACTTTCGGTTACTGAGAAGTTGTTTGAAGATTTTAAGACATTTGACCCCCGTGACCTTGAAAGTGGGCCAGGGTCATTCACTTTGGAAAACTTGGCAGTCCGTCATCCCAAGCATGCTACAGGCCCAATTTCAGTACCCTTGGCCTTTTGGTTATTAAGAAGAAGTCGGTTGAAGATTTTACGACATCTGACCCCAGTGACCTTGAAAGTGGGTCAAGGTCATTCATTGAACAAACTTGGTAGCCCTTCATCCCAGCATGCTACAGGCCTGATTTCAGTACCCTAGGCCGTTTGGTTATTGAGAAGTGGTTACGACATTACAGTAAAATATTGACGCCGGATGACATCATAAGCTGAGCTAAAATGAAGTGAATCGATTTAAAAAAACCTCTTATATGATCGAAGTACCTTTTGACAGGGGATTCAGGTCAAATAATGTAACTAGACAATTTTCGCAAATATTATCAAGACCTAGACAAATATGACCAGTGTTATACAACACACAGAACAACACATGTGGACTTTTATTACTACTACTCATTGGGCTGAGACCATCAGGATCCATATCTCCAGTCTCCATATCTATCTTTGTAAGATCTGTCTTCAATTTAGTAAAGGTCTTTTTAGCTCACCTGCCCAAAGGCCGTCAACATTTTCTTTAAACAACTTCTTCTGAAGATCGGACAGGCCTAGAGTCATGATATTTGGCTTAAAGCTTAGTTGGTAGGAACCCGACAAAGTCTAAGAACGAAAATGACCTTGACCTACTTTCAAGGTCACAGGGGTCAAATATGTCAAAAACTTCAAACAACTTTTTCTGAAGAACTAAAAGGTACTATAGAATCTTCATATTTGGCTGATGGTTTCCTGGGAAAGAGCCCAACAAAGTTTGAGAATGAAAATGACCTTGACCTACATTCAAGGTCACATGGGTCAAATGTATCAAACACTTCAAACAACTTCTGAAGAACTGAAAGGTATAGAATCTTTATATTTGGCTGGAGGCTTCCTGGGATAGAGCCCAAAAAAGTTTGAGAATGAAAATGACCTTGACCTACTTTCAAGGTCACAGGAGTCAGATATGTCTAATGCTTAAAACAACTTCTTCTAAGAACTGAAAGTTATAGATCCTAAATATTTGTAGCTTGTAGCTTCCTCAGGGAAAGAGCCCAACAAAGTTTGCGAATGCAAATGACCTTGTTTAAATATAGTTCTGCAACACGACAGCAAATCTACATGCACACAGATTATATTGACTTACAACATCAAACACATTGTTCTAAAGCACATCAAGTGCTTTACCCGGGCCATCCCTGGCCTCTCTCTCCTGTTTAAGTCCGTTTTATCAAAAAAAAGTTATACAAATCTGATCAACTATTCAGGATCCTGTACCACCTAGTGTACATTTATAATTAGGCAAGTGCAACAATTAAACCTAACATTCCCATACCGAAACAACAATACTTACCATATGGCAATGATAGTTACCCCTGTCTGTTTTGGGGATGTCACATTCTCGTCCCTATCTCCGTCATCCATGACTGACCTGGTCCCCACTAGATGGATAGCACTATCTACAATTCAACAGTCCCCCTGTCAGCCACTGCACAGTGTTACCCAAAATCGTAAGATTTGACCTCAAATGTACTTTTGTCCAAAGTGCTGCTCTCTATCGATACCCACTATTCTACATGGTATATCAAATGGTTCCATTCTTTATCATTAAATACCAGTTTTAGCCCATTTTGTTACACTAGACCAAGGGGTCAAATTTTTCGTATGGTAATGAAGGAAAAAATAATCAACATTATACAGGATTCATTTGAAGGTATGAGAGGTCTGCAGAAAAAGTATATGATATTCTCATACCTAATCCCTATGACCCCAAATGAGACCCAGCCAGACGATAAACTTTACATAGGATATCTTCAGGAAAAATACAGAACTCGGCAGATTTTCAGCTATGGTAAGAAACGTCTTTGCGACAAGTGACGTCAGGCAACAGCTTTCCTGAAAATCTATTATTTAATTAACCTATCCAAAGATCGGTTGATCAGAATTTACTCAGATGAGGATTATTAAGGCCAAGTCGGAGTTAATTTTGTGTGAAATATACTTGGCCAAGAAGATCCATTTTGTACAAATAAAGTTTGTTGCCATGCTAGTGTCGGGAGACAAAAACATGGGTTAATCTGGAAATAGCTCAAGTTTCTGTCATCAGATGTCTTGTGTTGGACATCTATCTGTCAAAATGTCAAGTCTGCGGTTGGGGCCAGAGGAAACTCGGGCTAATCTGGAAAAGACTAAGCCAGAAAAATTGGATGGCATTGGCATTCAACATCCCTCGCTAAAACATTTTCAATTTTGTATTATAGCTGATGTCATCTCTCAAGCGAGACCATGTCGAGTAAATTGGGGTATATGCTCAAAGGACGTTTGAATTACTTCTTAATATATTTAATTGTACACACACAAAGTATTTAAGTTTTCCCTACGGTTCGAATTACAGGAATACATGCATATGTACACAAAGGCCATCTAATTCTCATTGAAAGTGGGTGTATCTCCAAGTGCCAACATTTTTAATTTACCTGTAGGGCTACTTGTAAAACTTACCTGTGGAAACTCAAGTACATGCATGCATCATGCATATTATACATCACATATGTAATATTTCTGTGTTTTTGTTTTACACATTTTCAGTTTCCCAACATATCGTAAATGTAAACAATTGATATATATTGCTAAACAATGTTGTTAGACAATTATAAGCAAGAGTGTGAGAATTGGGTATTTTTCGTAGTGAAAATGAGTTTTATACAGGCATGCTGTAGATCACTCAGCATTACAAACTTATCTTTCAAAATCAATTCCTGCCAACTATAACAAGAGTACCGCGGGGCGGAACAATGTATGCCCATCAAATGCCATATAGTGTTATATACTTTCTTACATTGAAATAAGATCTGCATCATTCTAAGAGTAGTTAGCTGCACATGCTATAACAAATATAGGAGAAAATCTCCGGACAAAAAATCAAATACTGAAATGAACAAAGGGCAATAACTTTTGCAAAAATCGTTGAATCAAAATGCTTTTAATGGAGACAAAACTTCATATCATGATTATAATGTATTCCAAGTTTCAAAGAGATCCATTAAAAAAAAAATATAGAAGATTGCCGGACAAACAGAAGTTGACGACGGACGGACGGTCAGACAACCCCATACCATAATACTTCATTCATATTTGACGGGCATATACAGGGCTATCGTTAGAGTACGTTTATCTTCGCATTAATTTGTAATCTTTCAAATCAGGCAGACCCAGAAATGTTGCACATCAGCTTTGAATATGCCCCGTCTGTCTTAATGACATCGAGGACGAACATAATTTCATTTTAATATGCCCTTTGCACAACGATCTGAGAAGCAAATATATTGAGCTTCTCTATTATCGAATAACTCCCCCAGTCTCTAAACTCGTTATATTTCTATCATCTGTAAAGGAATTGTGCAATTTAGGAACTTTTGTCAAATCATGCAAACATATTACCAGCAAATTATTAAGTAGATAATTAAATGTTGTATTAATGGAATGGCCCTGAAAATATTTGTTGTTATGAGGTTTAATGTAAATGTTGTATCTATAAACTGTATCAGTTTACGATCAATAAAGAATAACTATCATGTTCTTGATAACATTATGATAAGCTGATCCACGTAATACTCATTATGTATATCGCATAAAAAGATACCTTTAAGTTATGCAGCACAATTAATTACAATTTAAGAACACACTAATTTGTTTCAAGTTATTTGTTAACAAAAACAATAAGGAGCATTTATTTCTATCTCACAAATACAGGTCTGTGAAAGAGTAACAATACTAACAAATGTAGTCTTTTGTGTTGTATACAGCGTGTGCTGCACAAAACCAGATTCATCAGCTGGGAGCAGCCCATCAACAAGAGTTTCATCCTTTAATCCTAGGACACTCTCCGGGCGGTGAAACACCAGTGCTTATCAGGCACTACAGGTCATGCATCAGTGGTTAGCTGCCAACTAAATCCTTTCTCTGCTGATCATGGCTGTCTAAATTACTAAAAAAAACAGAGGGCGTCAACCTAATTATTAGTGAGTGCGGCCAGGTTCTGTGCTTGATCCACTTTTGATATAATTACAGGTGTTCAACAAGGTTCTGTTCTTAGTCCATAGATGATAGATGTAGACACATATATATATATGAACATTTTGCCAAAAAATGAATTACACTGCATCTTAGTAAGACTTACACTCTTCAGGCGCTGGAAACGCAGTGCTTATCAAGCACTACTGCTCAGTGGTCGACTGCCAGCTCTTCTCCCTCATGATCTACAGCCAGCTCAATCGGGAAACGCCATGTTTTCCTACCTCAGCTTCCGCACTGGTCTAGAAGCTCTGTATATTTGGCCTTCTTCCGACTCCAATGGAACATTGAGTTCTATGATCGCCAGCTTCTTGTCATTAGCTAACCGTATCGCAATGTCTGCCTCTGTGTGGTCTGGACAATCTCTGGGAAGACCAACTTCTTTCTTAAGTCGATCCTCATCTCCCACTGGTCGGACTCGTCTAGGATTGAAGTGGTGATTGAATCAGGCTTCATGCTTATATCTCCAGCCTTGGTGCAGTTGTTCTTTTCTTTCTTTTTCTCATGCTCCAGTGTCTGCTAACTCCCAAAATACTGTATAATGATCATCTACGAAGGTATCTGTTGACGGTTCTTTCAAGGTGTTCGACAGTCGATATTGCTATCTCATATAACACGAGGGGCCACATGAGTCTTGACAACAATCCATGTTGAAATAGCCATGCCTTAAATTTGCCAGAGAGATATATCTGATCTATTTGCTTTAGACCTTCTTGGACTTGGTTCTTGATGCGGCTGATGCTTCCTTGGTCATTCAGGCTGGCATCATACCATTTGCCCAGGCACGTTAAATGATTGTCTCAGTTACTTTTCCCTTCTCAAGCTTCTGCCACTGTGTTGACCTTTCACCTACAAAAATCCGCAGTTGAATCCCTTTAACATGGTCTAGGATGTGGAAGTGCTTCAGTGCGGTCTCCATAAGCTTGTGTGGTATGTAACCATTAGCGTTTGCGAGGTCTAGCCAGGCGACTGTGAGGTCGTTGTTGTTTACCTTAGCTTCTCTGATGATCTGACTAATAACACTTATGTGTTACACGCATCCCGAGAAACCTGGTACTCCTTTCTGCACGGAGCTTACAATGTACTGGTTTGATGTTGGGTAAGTTGTCATTCGTTTGGCCAGCACAGCAAATCATCTTTTCCCCTTCATGAGTCTAAATGGTGCAAAGTTCTTTAAAACCTTTTACTTTGGTGTAAATATTCCCTCTGCCTGTTGCCAACAATCTGGTACTTTGCCTTTCCTCCAAACCACTTTGAGGAGATTCCAAAGTCGTCGTAGAAAATTTTGACACATCTTTCATACCTTATAGGATATTCCATTTTAGTCCTGGTGCAGTTTGGTTTAATTAGGGATTTCCATTTCGGATGGAAATACCTATTGTTATTGTTATGTTTTTTCTTATTATTAAGTCCCCCAAACATTGTTTGGGGACTTATTGTTTTTATTCCTCTGTGTTTTTCTTCTTCTTCTTCTTCTTCAGCCATGAACTTGTCCAGAGGTTTTCTCAGAAACTATTCTGCGGATCATCATGAAATTTCACACACATACTCATTAGGGTGTCTAGGTGTGCAACAGGCTATTTTTATCACGAAGAAGTCAAAGATGGCCGCCAGAACCTTACTTCCGGTTTTGGAGTTTTTGGCTCTGATTTCATAGAAAATTGGTACATACGGGTTTTCAGGGCTGCTGAAAACAATGGAAACAGTTTTGAACAGCTCAGTTTTCATGTTAACGAAATGGAAGCCTCTGATTGGTCGAAAATGGAGGCCTCTGACTTGTCGAAATTTAGCTGTTGGCTGATTCTGCCACAAATTGGTACATAGGGTTTTTTAGGGATTCCGAACACAATGGTAACAGATTTGAAAAGTTCAGTTGCCATGGTAACGAAATGGAGGCCTCTGATTGGTCGAAAATGGAGGCCTCTGACTGGTCGAAATTTAGCTGTTGGCTGATTCTGCCACAAATTGGTACAAAGGGTTTTTTAGGGATTCCGAACACAATGGTAACAGATTTGAAAAGTTCAGTTGCCATGGTAACGAAATGGAGGCCTCTGATTGGTCGAAATTTAGTTGTTTTTTGATTCTGCCCAAAATTGGTACATAGGGGTTTTCAGGGATTCCAAACACAATGATAACAGTTTTGAAAAGTTCAGTTGCCGTGGTAACGAAATGGAGGCCTCTGATTGGTCGAAATTTAGTTGTTTTATGATTCTGCCCAAATTACGTACATAGGGGTTTTCAGGAATTCCGAACAAAATGGTAACAGTTTCGAAAAGTTCAGTTGCAATGGTAACAAAATGGAGGCCTCTGATTGGTCGAAATTTAAATGTTGTCTGATTCTGCCCAGAACTGGTACATAGGGGTTTTAAGGGATGCCAAACACAATGGTAACAGTTTCGAACAGATCAGTTGCCATGGTAACAAAATGGAGTCCTCTGATTGGTCGAAATTTAGCTGTTGTTTGATTTTGCCTATGTTCCTAAGTCCAACAGGGGTTGTTTGGGGGACTAATCCGTTACAATTACTACTAGTTATTATTCTTATTATTATTCTTATTCCCAGAAATCTTCTGGGCACTTTATCTCAAGAACGAACAAAGATGGTACATCTATATTTCAGTACATGATAGAGGACAACAAACTCTAGGCACCCGAACAAAAATTATGATCGTTATGTCAAAGGTCAAGGTCACAAATCTAAAAATCGATTTAAAACATTTTTAGAACGACCATAACTTCATAAGCGTTCGTTGTTCTGCATGAACGTTATGTGGATCTTGTAGATCTTTGTTGGGGCTAACTTATCCCCATGACATGTTTTCAGAGAATATGTCAAGTTAGAAGCCTCGCTATGGGGTCAAATATAGGTCAAAAATGAAAATCTCAAAATGAACTATATTTTTATCTCATCTTAAAGGGCATGTTCTAATGAAGGTATGTGAAAAGTTTCAAGGTCATAGCATCAAAAATGACGAAGATATGCCACTTTGAAATTTGTTATTCTCCGTCATCAAGACACATACAAAGTTGATATTTGGCACATACATAGCATGTATCCTTGCCTATAAATATAACGCATGTCGTTGATCTTGACCTACATTTAAGGCCACAGGGATCAAATGAGCAAAATATGAAAATTTTAAAATTCTTAAAAAACGTTCTTTTTTCCACCATATTTTTCAGAATGTATCTATACTAAAAGATTGATAACTTTCAAAGGTCACTGCATCACTGCATCATGATGAATGTCAATAAACATGTAAAATGAGAATCACAGATCTGCCCATATCCACAAACAAGTTTATTGAGAGACCAGTCAATCTACAATACACTGTGCACCATTCGGTTGGTTGTTGCTGGGTCCAAATAACAAAGCTTTCAATCACCATTGCCTGTACGACCGTCATAACAGCTTTCTATCAATGCTGACTGACTTGACCCTATGGTAAGGTTGGTCAACAAACAATACCCTGACCTATGATTTTGGTAGAATTTATAATGCTACCGTTTCAGTTCTACGATGCTTACTCTATTGTTATTTCGCGTCGTTAATAGCCTGCATAACGTGCTTATGTTTTTGATAGTCACCAGACTCATTTTCATCATTTGTGTATCTTGAAATGATAACTAAAAAACATCGTAACAGGTTTCTAGTGTTTTATTACATTTCAATAAAAAAATAGAATCCATATCATTTTAATCATGACCCCTCACAAACATGCACACCCTCACAACACACATACACACACAAGATATATTTTTTAACAGTTTCATTGTTCTATAACTATCAGTCAATATTCTGTTTTATTTCTTGCATCGACTTATTAACATTTGGCAATGCAGATTTGTAGATTTTTCCCTACAAACTCACATACTAGATATTTGTGCTTTGAACCAAAACAATATGCCACCATTTCATACCTATTCTACCACGTTTGTGATGTAACGACACTTTTCATTTGTTAATAATTATGGATTATTGGATCATGTGCGCTTGTATTATTTTCGAACAAATCAACGCTCTTCTTATTTGGAAATTTGCTAGCGGACGAACAGAAAAGAAACCAGTCAAACTAATGATCCATTGAACATACTGCAAAGGTGACTTGCATAATGTTAGTAAATCTGGCAAATGCTGACGAGCGATGTCGATAGATTTGATAGATTTGAGTGATTGAAATAAACTTCTGATATCAAGCATGATGACGGTCAGTGTTTATTGTGTATCGTCTGTTGACAAAATGTGGAATGAAAATGAACAAGAGGCTGAATGGGCCAGCATCGCTCACCTGGTATTAATCTCACACTTGTAATATTAAAAGTGGACTTAAATACAGCTACAGGCAGAATATCAGTGTTTGATTCATAAGAACCTATTAAAAGATTTAAACATATGACGCCTTGAAAGTGGGTCAATGTAAATATATCCAGGTTAAATGGGCATCTATTTGCTCACTGGGTAAGAAATCATAACAAGAGGCCCATGGGCCTTAACGGTCACCTGAGTTCATATATATTTATACAGAGAGTTGATTTTTGTTTTTAAAACATGAACATAAATATTATTCAAAGCGACAAAAACCATCTAAATTTCTAGCATAGAAATTAAGACTGAAAAGTATTTGAAACTAGCACCTTTGATAATGGTGATCTACAGCTTCCTTATACTATATATGGTACATTGACCTCAGCACAAAACATTGCACACCATCTGTGGATGATGCAGTCATACAGCAAGATTCAACAACATATTATCATTAAGAAATAATGGCCCGGAGTTGTTATTGTACTTATTTAACCTTTTAACCTAAATGTCTGGGTCACTTGTTTGTCTATCTTTCCCCTGGCCATCTCTTTCAAAATAAAATTACGCTAATAAAGTTAAATAGCTGTGTCTATACAATTAGAATTACTATTTTTAGCTGAGCATCCTATGAACTTGTAATTTGCATATACATGTATATTCAATTTTGATGTCACGATCATGAGCAATTACAACTTGAAATGTTCCACTTTTTCACGTTTGACCTTGAAGGGTAGAATAGTGACCTTTAACAGTGATGTAGGTACACTGTATACAACATGATTCATCAACATATCTTAAAACGGTTTCAGTGTTATGGCCTAAAATAGATGTTACTTATGGGACCTTTCAACCATTTCAGCTCTAGATTACATTTTGGGCAGGTGATGATGATGTTCTGTATTGGTTTTTAGTTTTTAAGCATGTCAAGTCAAAACATGTGCGCAATATAACAAATTATTCCATTATTTCAGTCAATATTTTACAGCTTAACCTGAAACTGATATTCAAGATGTGTGGCAGGGGTACACTCTTACGATGATACATTATTTTCACATTAAAATGTCATTAAATAACTCAAAAGAGGCATGTGGGATGCATGCTTGTAGAGTTTGAAACATACGAAATATTTGCTTATTTTGCCATATTACACATTTACCAATCACTCTGTTTCATCACTGGATTTCATATTCATGAAACATGTCTGCTGCTCAAACTCTTATTCTATATACTCAAGCTTCACATTTCACACTTGGAGAAGCCACAAGCTGGCTACATTTATAATGTATAAACAGTGTACTAACTAACAGGCTGGTTCAGTTGATTTCAGACACTCAAAAGAAACTAAGTTTGGGTTCAGAACACGTTTCAGCATGAGAATACTCTCACGATTATTGGCCTTAAGTTTTCATATCATCAGTTAGTATAATTTTAAACAAGAGGCCCAGAGGGCATGTATCGCTCATCTGGATATTCAAACAGTCATTGCAAAATATCAAATAAATATCATACTGTATATAAAATATTTCCAAATACTGCTTCCGTTCGTCAGTAACACCTTTACCTTATTTGGTCCTATTCTCCTGTCCCCATCGGGATGAAGGCAAGGTTTCTACAACATTGAATCATGTTGCGCCCTGCCTTTCACTTCTCCAAAAGAAGCTGTTTGCATTATTTTGCTATTTTTGATGCCTGTGACCTTGAACAAAGGTGAAGGTCATCTTCATTCTCAAATATTGCCAGGCTCAATCCAAAGAAGCAACCAGCCAAATAATATGATTCTATGTTTTTCGATTATTCAGAAAAATATTGACATATTTCACCCCTGTCACCTTGAAAGTTGGTCAAGATAATTTTCATTTGCAAGCTTAATCCCTTGAAGCTACCAGACAAATATTAGCATTCTATTTCTTTCAGTACTTCAGAAAAGTCGTTTTAAGTGTTTGACATATTTCACCCCTGTGACCTTGAAAGAAGGTCAAGGTCATTTCCATTCTCAAATTTGTTACGACTCGATCCAAAGAAGCTACCAGCTAAATATTCAGTTCTTCAGGAAAAGTCTTTTGAAGTGTTTGACATATTTGACCCCCGTTACCTTGGTCAAGGTCATTTTCGTTCTCAAACTTTGTTTCGCTCTTACCAACTAAGCTGCCAGCCGCATATTAAGATTCTGTATCTTTCAGTTCTTCAGAAGAAGTCATTTTATTTATTTGACACTTTTGATCCCGGTGACCTTGAAAGTAGGTCTAGGTCATTTTCGTTCTCAAAATGTTGGGCTTTTACTATTGAAGCTATCACCCAAATATCATGACTCTAGGCCTGTCCATTCTTCAGAAGTAGTCGTTCAAAGGAAATTGAAGGACGACAGAGGCTGTGACATGGCATAAGCTCACTAGCCCTTTGGGCAGGTGAACTAAAATTGGAATGTAACACCAAATAAAGACTATACATTGATCTTCGTATCACCTCAGCTCATTCCAAAAAATAGTTACATTTCTGAAAACTTTACACTGATCTGATAATAAATATATATAAACAGTAACTCTATTATCCTTGCTTTTGGGATTAATTCCAACTGCCCGTCACATTTATATTCTAAAAACGTGAGCACGAATCCCCTCCAATGTCATGACTAGGCACCAAAGCCTGCATAATAGTGTAACTGTTGATATTTATTTCATATCATTCCCCGTAGGAATATTGCTGATTGACATATACATTGATCTTTCCTATAATATTTTAATTATAAAGTATATGTTATTTCAGCAATATAGGTACATTGCTGTTCCTCAATTTTGCTTTTGCCTTTATGGTGAACTAAAACACAACACTGTCCATAAGTCCCATTCAAAATTGGCCAGCTCAGATCAGTAAATTGAAACAGCCACCAGCAACATCTCCAAGCATTTTCAAGTAAAGTTCCTGCTTGGTGCACCACATGTTGCCATAGAGATGGCATCTGTTGGACACCGGTCCTTCTTGCCAGGGTCAATAACTGCATTAGATTCAATGACACTCGCTCTCTCAATGTCATCTTCTTCATCTCAGTCGTTTCTTATAACCTGCACATGAGAAATACATTTCAGCAAAATAATGCAATTAGTTTCAAATCGTGCACAGTCACTAATTGCAATAATCTGAATTTTTGACAATGGATGGTTACACAAATAATGAAATCATTACATTCTACTATCATTATTTTCTCTTAAATCCTTGCACATGTTCAAAGTCAATGCAAGGAAATTATATAATAAATTAATGTTCTATTAAAGAACATAGATACCTATGCAGCTGCAGTTAAAGCTGATAGCAGCAGGCAGCAA
>NW_018408881.1:939972-986576 GCF_002113885.1 Mizuhopecten yessoensis
CCCCCCCCCCCCCCCCAAAAAAATGCTTCCTTTTCATATAAATACTTCAACATTATAATAGGCAATACCCTATTGATGGTGGTGATCCAACACTGCACAAAAAACTCGCCCAAAAACTTTAACCTAAAGCTAAAAGAAATGCCCTATAACTTCAACCAAGACCATTCAGCTGTTTTTGGGCCCTTAAAAATATGACAATATGGTTCAGCACATTACTTACATTCCATATAAATGTCTCAACCATATAATACACTATGCTCGTGCTAATTGGTTGATGAGAGTGAACACCTGAACAAAATTCTTTTGTAATATATCAGGAAACATTGCAAAACTCAAAAAATGTAAATATGGAACATAGTCATGAAACATCAGCCTCACTGAATCATAAGACAATGACTTTTATAAGTACCACATATTGTATTATATGAAAAATGTGTATTCAGCTGTTTTGTCAAAGGTCTGATGGTAGTCACGTTGACATCATTTCAGGATGTGTAACACTGCCTTCCTGCTGATGTGTCGGTATACACACTTCAATACTTATATCAATTAAATGAATTGCATATGGTCAGGAAACTATGTTTTTTAGTACTTTTGTTAAACGTCCAAGGTCATACAAAGATCAAACTACTATCACAGTTACCATATGATGATCACTGCTATCCTATTATGTACCTCTATATACATGGTTTGATGTCTGTTCATGAAAATGCAGCTCAAATATATGTCCCTGAAATCACTTTTCAGTACTCATGGTCAAGGTAAAAAGGTAAAATGAAGACCACAGTAACCATGCTTTATGATGTGTCATACTGCCTTCCAATAATGTACCTATATACAAAGTTAATGTCCATTAATGAAATTGTGGCCGAGATTTGCTCTGGAAACCATTATTTTTGTACTTGAGATCGAGTTTAACATTGATTGTCAAACGTTTTAGAATGCAATACACCACCTTTCCATGTTGTTCCTAGATAACAGTTTTCTGTCTATTCGTGAAACAGTCGCCAAGATATGCTTAGGACACCGTTTTCTAGCACTTGAAGTCGACGTGGAAGGTCAAGCTGAGGTCATATTTACATTGGATTCTAATATGACAATGCCTTCCCATCATTAAGCAATATATGCAAAATTTCATATCTATTTGTGACACAGCAGCTGAGATATGGTGCTCAAAGTCAGCATATAATGGTATGTTGACAGCTAGCGTAGACTGACGAAATAAATACAATCTATCTCCAACTTTCATGCTAGCCTTTAATTTGTTAACTTGTGTTGGTTTTGGACTAATGCCAGAAGTCAAACCAAATAGTTATAAAGGATTTTTTTTATAAGTATGGATTACTGCACCCGTGTACTAACTAATCGTTTTTACCATTTTGTTTTGCCCAACAGCATCTGCAATCTTGTCCCAGTATGTGAACAATAATTTCACTACCCTGTATGTCATGCTGGAGAGCTCGAGTCTTGTAGTCCATCCCAGCCTCCTATTCAACATATGATAAATTTGTTTGTTTTGTTTGATTTTGTTTAACGTCCTATTAACAGCTAAGGTCATTTAAGGACGGCCTCCCCTGTGTGCAAGATGCATGCGTGTAGTGTATGTTTGTGTATTTTGGGAGGCTGCGATATGTTCGTGTTTGTCTCCTTGTGATAGCGCGGAACTGATGCCGACTTTATAGTGCTACCTCACTGAGACATACTGCCGAAGACCCCCAACAGGACGCCCCATAACATATGATAAATGAAATTAGAAAACATGCTGTTGAGTTTAACGTCAAAGGTGAAAAAATCTCTGTAATTCTTAATTCACTTACATGTATGTCAACTTACTGTAGTATCTTTCATGCAAAAATTACTCCTAACTTGAATGTTCTCAAACAAATGTAACTTGTCTGTCATTAAAAAACCTACTAAATTCTGAAACAAATTAATCAAATGGGCATGTGCACTAAGACTTCAGAAGTAACTGCTCCAGCACATATTCACTACTTCCACAGTGCACAATTCCACAGACTGCATTGTCATGATCATGACCTTATTTCAAAGTTTAAGATAATATTAATACATATATAATATAGTAAAATGAATGGTAACATACAGAGTTGAAATCAATGCTCCACATGAAATGCAAAAATCATTTTCTCAATTTCAAATCTTTTCCATTGTCTCTTGTTTCTTTAATACTTCATGTTATAATTTTGAACTACAATTTCAGGTTTTTCAATAACATCTTCATTTAACACGTCTTCCATACGTATTCAGTTGGTAAAACATACTTTCACCATTTCATGAAAACTATAGTAACATGGTATCACTTCAACACTTTTAACATCAACACCTTTCACATAAACATGGTCGATAAGTGTTCAACGTTCTGTTGTTGCTTCTCGAACACACTGAGTATAACCTTGTTCTTCCATTCTTTTCTGCAATGAAGATGTATTTAGTAAAATGTTCTGGTTAAACTCTCCTACAATGATTTAAGCACTATAAATGTCATTTACATTCTGTATCAACTGATGCAGTTTCAGCATAAATTCTGAAATTCTGTATGACTGTGGACGATATATGGTAACTACAGCGACTCCTTTCACATTAAATGCAACATATTCCAAGTTTTCTACTTCTAAATCTATAAGATGGAATTCGGCATTGCGTCTACTGAAAACTGCTACACCGCCGTGTTGCTGACTGTGGGGATCATGCGTGACATTGTAGGACTCTCTTCTTGATTGCCTATGTAGTGAGAAATTGTTCAAACTGATATCATAGCTGGTATGCTCATCTAACCATGTTTCTGTTAGACATATATANAGGCCTTGGAGCAGTCTTAAGACGCCCTTTTCATGTATAGAAATTTTAGGCATGTCGGGGTATTTATCATAGATAATGGGGTTTCTGCCGAATCATTGAGAAAGAGTGGCATACTTTCTAGTGCCCCTTTAATTTTTTGATAACAGAATATTGCTTTTTCATCAAAGCCAACTATTGTCAATCCATTCAAAGATGTAACTCTACTTAATGCTACATATCCTTGTCCTGGTGCAAATATCTTTTCAAGTAAAACAACTGCTTTATCTGTTGTAAGACCTTGAACCTTATGTACAGTACATGCCCACGCAAGTTTTAGAGGGAACTGCCTTCTTATGTTCCTTTTATTTCGACCACTACCTTCTTCATGGCGTTCTAACATAACTCTCATTTTATTGCCAACTTTTTTCCCCTGTTTTAATCCCACTTTTTCATTGTCAAAACATATTTCAATATAGGCTATTTTCGATTGTTTATCAGAAGTTTCAGTCACCAGTTTTGCAACAATACCAAATGCCCCATTCACTAGTCCATCTGTAACATCTACATTTTGTGTAAGCATAACACGTGCTCCTACAGCCAGCCATAGTGATTGTTGAAGAGAACATGGTCCTTTGTTTCCAGGAGCAGAGACATGTTGCGCCATTTTTCCACTACGTTCATCTTTCGTCCAATTTTCTGCTTCAATACATATAGGTTCTTCACACATTGAATGTAATGCCTTCAAATTATGTTCGTCTACTTGATCATTGCGTGAAAAGATATGCAGAGCATCAATTAACTCCCCAGTTTCTCTACCAGATAGCAAACTGTTGTCATTTTGGGGTAAATGGTATTTTTTAGATTTTATTCTGCATCGATTAAGTGCATCTGCAAACTGCTTGTCTTCTTTTTGGCGCATAATTTCATCTAGCTGTACAACACAAAAATTGTCATTCCATAAATCATAACAGACTTCTTTGGCAAACAGAGCTTTTCCTTTAACAGGGGGAAGTTGATAGAAGTCTCCAACAGCAAGTATACTAACATTACCAAACGGAGAATGATCACCAGTCTGCTTGATTTGTCTCAATCTTCCATGGATATATGTAAGCATTTTTTTGTCCACCATCGATATTTCGTCAATAATAAGCAATTGTAATTGACCTAGTTTTGCGCGAAAAGAATTGATCTTCTCATCACCTAATGGTTGATATGTTAATGTTGCATCTATTGATATTGATAACACATTGTGAATAGTAGAGCCACCTATATTGAAAGCTGCAACACCAGTTGGAGCAACCAGTAATACTGAAGTATCGTCAGGGTTTGAAAATGTTGGTGCAAACAGTCTTGTTAACTCATAAAACACTGTTTTGATCAAATGTGATTTTCCTGTACCAGCACCACCAGTCAAAAATAGCTGGAACGAATCAGGGTATTTTCCATGTATTTTGTCTAAGCACCATTTTCTTATCTTGTAAAATACCTCGCTCTGTTTCTCATTCATTGATCGTAATAATGCAAGACCTTCTTCTTTTGAAACAACAGCCGGGCAAATTTCAATGTTGCTTTTTTGTCATTTGTTAATAAATCTGGAATTCCGCCTGGTTCCTCATCAATTTCGCCAGCATTTGGCTTTTGTTCTTCGCATTCAATACGTTCACGTTCTGTTTCGGGACATATCTGTGCCCATGCATCTTCTTGTAAACCACATTCCTCAAATACTTCTTGTGCATCTGAAAGAACTTCAATATCCTTTTCATATATTAAGCGAATGCTTTCGACAATTTTCATCACTTCCTTCAACAGCGTTTGTGTCTTATATTTCACACAGCCTTTCTTATAGAATTCTTCATATTTTTCGAATGTGTTAGGTTTCTACTGATTATCTGTCCGATATGGTAGGAAAAGTTGCAACATGCTTTGATAATATTTTTCAGGGGTTCGTGTCACAGAAAATCGAGGGTATCGCACTACAGCTCCATCTGTACGTGTTCTTTTCATAATGAAACCTAAATCATTTTGCAATGCATATACATTAGTTTGGTGCTTTAACCTTGAAGCCTCACTGGATGCCAGCACTCTGTATTCTGAACAAAAAGTTGCTAAACACATTTCCTCAAATTCTTCAGTTTCAGGCCTAGCTTTGTACTTGTCTACCAAACTTGTCATCCAGATATCGTTCTCATCATTTTTGGATTTCTGTCGTATAACAGACAATGGCAAACTCATTCGAACAGGATTGTCTCCAACAGGAATAAACTGTACCTTTCTAGAATTTTCTTTCAACCTTAGATTACACACTCTATATGTCGCCTCTTGAGCACTGACTTCTCTGTGGTGGAGATATGCACTTCCAAGTTTTTTCATAGCTTGTTCAGCATCTGTATTTCCATCTCTAGCTTCTGTTTGAGCATGTTCTAGAACTTGACTTATTTTTCTTTCTGCTTTTGATATGTAGGAAACTATGTAAACCACACAAGTATACGCATCTGCTACCATTGTATGTCCATGTTTGCATTCCAACAACGCAGCAGGTGTGGATTGTACTGATTGATCCATACACTGTCTGGGTTCCTTTTTAATGTTACACTTGTCCTTTTGGTTAGGGTGTTACAAGCCTCTGGATTTCTCGAGTTGTTGACTCGCTATTTCTCGACATTTCATCCCAAACACTATTTAAAATTTCCTTAGCTTCTGCACTGCTCATACCGCGCTCGTTTTCTACTGACATGTTATCGTCCACCTTTTCATAGGAAAATTAAGCCTGCATTTTGTATCGCCTTTTTTACATGATTTTGAATGGTTCTCTACAATATCTCTGTCATCATCCGTGTCTAATTTTGGAGCCTTTTCTATCCAGAATAAGCAGTGTGTATGAGGTGATCATCTTTGTTGAAACTCAACTCTGTAGAAGTAACTTTGACTTTACCAATTGGCTGTGCATTGCACATAATTACGTCTTTTAAAAATGTATGAAACCTATGATCAAACATTCTAGCAACAGTTACAGGATTGCTTTTTAAAATGTCGTTTTCTGATTTCCAGTCTAGATCATTAACATTTCTCTTGTCGTTTTGTTACATGAGAATAGCTTCTATGATGTCTTTCCACCTCATTTCAGCTGATGAAAACGAACAAAACCAGGTTGTAAGCCCCAGTTGTCGCAACATTGCAAACAGATCTTTCTGTGTAGCTTGCCAATATGGGGGAGTGCCTCTGATAGGTTTTAGAAATTTGTACCCGGCATCATTTTTAAAAATATCTGACAAGCTCTTCATCTTGCAACATGTTTGCAGTTATGTGTTTCCCATCTTTTCCAATCTTTTCACCTTTTCTCAAAGCTATCGACACACTTGATATTACTTGCTGTAGTTCAAATATGTATAAAAATAGGAAATTTGTAACTTCTGCAAACCTGTTGTCAACATTCATCAATCTATTGTGTAAATATCTACATAATGTTATTGCAGTGTCACGTTCATCACTAAGGACATTCTCACCGTCGGGGAATAGTACAGGAAATGCCTTTGCTTCAATGCCCTTTTCAATTAGAATACTAATCGGATTATTTTTCTCACATGGTGCAACAGAAAAAATCTGATCAAAATATTGATCTAAAACTTCCTGGCCTATGTCTGTAGGTTGGAGACATGTATCTAGTGGCAAGGCGTGCAGTTTGTCATTATCATCATCATCAAATTCATTGTTTATCGCCGTCTGTTCATTGTCATTATTTCCTGGTACTTCACCATCGCTTTTAACCTCAACAGAAACTCTTGTTTTCTACTACACAATCAGGATTTTCTTCAATAGGATTTTCCCATGACTCGTCAAATTCTACATCTGCATACCATTTATTTGTATCTTTCAGAAACTGTATTGCTTTTTTTAGTCGAGCTGTATTTACAAATTCATATTTATAATGTCCTTTGTAAGACAATTTTCTCTTCAATTTCACACGAATCAATTGATCATCATTTTCACCCCTGAGTAAAACAGTGATGGATTGATTAACATTTGTCGGTACACATACGACAGGTCCGTGAACTCCATACTGGCCGCCTTTTGGCAATGGTAGCATTTTCATGATTGGAATAACGATTGAGATCAAATGCCTTTCAACTGCATTCAGACACTTGAGTTCATCTGGAATTAATTTTAGTTCAAGTTTGTTCATTTCAGCCTCTGATGGTACTTTACCCTGAAGGAGTTTTCTGTGACATGTATGACAAATCCATAGTTTACATCTACTTGAGCAGTTATGTGTATCAGTCTCAGAACAGGGGTTTATATATTTTATAAGAAATGCAACTTTTTGCTAGGTCATATATTTCTTCACCTTTTCCCCCTGTATGTCTCCTTATTACAGCTCACCACTTGCTTACGCATACATGATCAGGGTATTCACTTATCACTTTCAAGAAATGTGCGGTCACAAATTCCATATTATGTTTTTGCTCATCATTTAATTTCCTTGCAACCATCACTCTCTTTTTATTTTTTTTCTTGGTATTCCTCATTATTTTCATATTTCCCTTTTTAATCTTTTCTTTTCGATTCCCTATGTTCATCATCCCGTTCATATTTTCTCTTTGAAGCTTGTTTTACGCTTTCTCTATGCTCGTCATCCCGTTCATATTTTCTCTTTGAAGCTTGCTTTACATTTTCTCTATGATATATGTTCTCTTTGTACCGTTTTATCGAGGCCATTTTCTTCTGATCTGCATAGTTTCTGACTAGCTTCTTTAAAAGCTTCCCTTTGACCATCATTTTTTTTTGTATTTGGAAGACGAAAAACTTTTCAAGTTTTCCCTTCGCTTTTCATTCATGTGGTACCTTTCTTTATCTGCTGCTCTTGCTTTCTGACATGTAACATTGTTTTCAGTGCTTAACATTCCTGTTTTGTTTTCATTACTTTCTGAATTATCAATTAAACCAGATTTCCCAATCGTGATTTTCTCATAAACTCTTTCTTAAGTTTCCTTCTAACATTATACGTTTTTGGTCTCCGTTTCCTCTTTCAATCACAACCTGCAATGTCCTTGTCAAGACTTTTCAATATTTGTATTGAGCTGCAACAATCACTGTTCTTTGAATTATTCACTACAGCTTGTCTGTCAATCCCGGGCTTCCCTTCATCAATTTGGAGTTCTTTCAATGATTCTGTTTCGCAACACATTGTACATTTATCAGAATTTGGTGTTCCCATATCGGAAATAATTTGCAAATCTACGTCACTGGTTACATTGCCATGCAATTCATGTGTTTCTGTTTCACTTTCTGCAAACCATACGTGTATCATCTACATGATCAATTGAAATGTTTCTCACTAAGTTTCCACAATTTGTCCAGTTTTGTGTAAGCATTTCACTTTGAACACAAACAGAAACTGCTGTTACTTCAAACTGGTCTGTTGGCATGTAATGCATTGATGTTGCTAAATTCAGGCTAATGTGTATGTACACCATCTATACTGTCAACATTTAACAAAATACTTTTTCCGTTTGGTACTTGTACACCGTTTGCATTTCTTGAATGGGAATCAAACACAAAATATCTACCTATCTGTTTCACAATTATAAATGTACTACCTCGAAAGGTTACAAAGGCTGCATGACTTTCTCTTTGATCTAGAGCCATTTGTAATGCTGCATGTAATGTGTAGAATTGGAAAACGTTATTGTCGATGTTTGCATCACCAAGTGTACCCGACATAGAATGTTGGAATTGCAGATCAAACATTTTACCATAACATTCAATCATTCTCGGCAGTTCTCCAATAGCTACATGGTAGAGCTGTTTCTGAGATGCCCATACATTTCATTTCCAATCTGAAGAACATGATCTAAATCTGAGCGCGTCCATGAGTGCATGTATTCTTCCTTGCTATGTAAAACAGCTGATAAGCTATTCAGTACACATTGTCTACCAGCATTTTCCATAAACTGTGAATGGCCTTGATGAAAACTTCACTGAACAAGTCGATTTATTGGTAACTGAATCTCATTTACATTACTTCCGCCACTGTTTGTACATTTCTTCTCATCAACATCTATTATATCGGTCATCTTGTTACTCTCATGAATACTTTGTGGTCTGCTCGATCGACTCAATGTACTTATTTTGCTTACTTTCATCTCCTTCCATAGTAGGTTAATGCTTTCAGTGCCGTCCCGGTTAATTGTGTTGTATTCTCTGAATCCATCTCTTTTTCCATTCCGGTTGTTTCATTGTGGTTTACATCAACACTGATTTCAATATTTTCATCTATGATTACCATCTCATCTCTTTCTTTCCACGTTTTCATGATTACAGGTAAATCTGTTTCTTTTGTTTTGTCCTTATCTGCAGAGTTCCCCACTTTTCTTGTACACTTTTGTGGGTTTCGTGCCTGACGAACTGTGTGTGTCGCTTGTGTACAAATATGAACATGTTCTGTTTCATCATAACTGTTGTCATCACGTTCTCTATTACTTCCTGCAAATGTTACCACATCATCTGCTATTTCTCCTACTGAAACCACTACATCATAATGTGCTTGAAATCTATGTATAAGGTAGATTGCTTCATGTTCTACTGAGGTATTTTTGTCCGCTTGTGTTGCAGAAAATTTGTGCCATGAAGCCATGTTCTCCTCATAGATATAGATATCAGTACAAAGTAAATCAGCAGCAGCCAATATTTCTACTTCAGTAGCCCATTTCCAGCTTTGAACATGTGGTTTTTTTTCTACCTATTCGCTTACAGATCTATAACCGGACCTTAGATGGCTCACATATTTGTCTGCATTCTTCAGCATATGGTTCACTATTGCACAACGTAACTTTCTATGGTTACTTTCATCACCACATACATTATACGACACAGCACGGAAAAAATAGTTTCCATCTCCTTGAATACATTTTGTTTGTAATGGTTTCCCAAGTGGCTGACTAACTGTGGATGTCCTTGATTGAGTGATTGTGTCATTTATTCCCAATTTGTTTGGTAGCCTCTTCTGTGTACTATGAGATAATTCATTAAATGTGAAAACAGATGGCCCTGATTCTCCTTCATAAATTACATCTGGAGTTTTATTCTTGTTCATTGCTGCAGTCTGTTTTTTAGCCCTTTTACCTCCACAAGTCATTTCCTTTGAGCTTCTGATGGTAGAAAAAGTTGCTCTATTTACCTCGACAGTATTTTCTAGTTCATTAAATCTTTGATCTATTTTGTTTTTTCATTTCTGTTGATAGGTGTTGTACCTTCATTTTTGACTTTTTATGGACATTACTTTTCTCTGCTTTTGTCTTTTGTTTAGTCTTTTCTTGATCTGCTTTTGTGCCAAACACTTTGTCAACTTTACAGTGTTGTACTCTTTTGTTTGCTTTTGACTTTTTATCATTATCTTTCATGTCTGTAGCATTTTCTTTACCATCCTTCCTGTTTGACAATTTAGTTTCAGTCTTACATTTCAGGCCCTTTGCTATGCTTAGCTGGAGTTCGTAATCAGTTCGTTCATTTGGTTCGTAATGTGGTTCATTTTGTGGTTCGTAATGGGGTTCTTGATCTTTTTTAGTGTTCTGACCAACTGCATCACACGGTGGCGATGGTACACTCGGTGGTGTACAAACTGTTTCAGAGTCAGTTGGCTGCGTCTGTGCTGCATCACACGGTGGTGAAGGTACAGTCGGTGCTGTACAAACGCACGGTGGCGAGTCAGACTGCGGTGAGATACCCGGGTTCTGGATACACAGACTTCATCGAGGTTGATCAAACCTCAAGGCATTCAGAGGTTTTCCCGCAACGAGAGGGGAAGGCTCTCCTAGGCCTGTAGATGACGACCCATGGTCACCTACTGTTTGGTCACACGAAGATTTTCCCCGCAAGCTAAGGAAAGGCTCTCCTAGGCCTGTAGGTGACGACCCATGGTCACCTACTGTTTGGTCACACGAAGATGTTCCCCGCAAGCTAAGGGAAGGCTCTCCTAGGCCTGTAGGTGACAACCCATGGTTACCTACTGGTTTGTCACTGACCTGAGATTGTGTTTCAATGGTGTTCAGCTTATTCCGCTCAGTGGTAGCTCTAGACCTTTTGCTCTTTAGAGGAATTTCTGAAAGAAGCAATTACAACAAAACCTAAATTTCTAAACTATACCACATTTGGGGCAGTTTCTTCTGCAAGCATAATTAGTGCAGACTGGCAACAATGTTTTAACATAACAGGTATGACATCACAGCACAATGGAAAAGTCCCTCCCCATGATGGGATATTTTATGACAAAGCTACATTATTAATACTGTGCTTCTAATTTTCAATATTCACAAATTAAGCATCGAATGGGCAAAACAAATATTTTCTAAATTTCATCCCTCTTTTCCGTATGAAGTTTTCATGCACCCCTTTATTATACACACACACACACACAACTAGACTGATATAAATGCATTTGTATTTCTTAAGGACAACTACCATGTTCCACTTTATTATGGGTTGATATCATCAGTACAACCTTACCCATACCTATGTAATTACTGGTGATGAAAACAGAAATACATTAGAACATATTGTATATATACAATGAAAACTCAACACTGATGTATTATTTATTAAATTCATTTTTCAGAAACTGACAACAATACAATAAATTCCGAATAACGTTGGTCTGTAAAAAGTTTTGGTCCATTCCTCCGTGCATTCTGTGGCATGTCCATCCCTCCGAACTGGGTACCATGCATGAACATTGAAATCATCAAATCAGAAGGGCCAATCTATGCATGTCCATGCCGCATAACCTACCCACATACTTATTATACTTAAGTTCAAAGTCAGACCACGACTTGTTCTCGATCTTACACTGTGCAACTTGTCAAATTTTCCAACTGGACTGCAAACTAACTGTCACATTCAATCTATTTCCATGTTTATCCTATCTTTATGAAGTTGTGTGTATCAGTCAATGAACACATAGCAAACCTGAACCTACCAATGTGCTCAGTAAAAAAACCTGCTGTTGCAAAAAAAATAGGGTTGCCTTTGGAATGCTAGCTAGTTTAGTGTAGTTATCAACAAATCACAGCAACAAAATAACACCCATTCTGGCAAACAATGCATGTTTGTCGTATCAAACCTGCTGAAAAGTTTCAAATATAATGCAAACAAGCGGGCTCAAAAGTAAAAGAAAACTTAATCTTGAAACACGATTTAGTTGTTTTGCAGTTGTACATTTTCTCTTTTTTTTTTTTTTTGTGTGTGTGTGGAATAACTGAACAAACAATACTTGAATTTATTTTTATTCAAGTTCCGTCTCTCAGTAAATTGATGCACTTCATTATTGCATGGGTTTTGATAACTGGTAGCAAAAGACCATAAATGAATGTGTGCTACTGTTTAAGAATGATTTCCTTATATCGCTGTAATTAATATGTAACCTGATTGAACCAAGAGATATATCCGCCTAAATCCTATTCCATTTCAAATTTCCTGCTTATGTATTACTTTATATTACATAACCAGTATTTTTAAATAATAGCATGATATATCATTTTCCATTGCAATAATTAACCAGAGATCTCAGAGGGATCTTGGCGCCCACCCTTGTACCATTAGTTCTTTGTCAGTTTGATCTTTTCTCTTCTTTCCTCTAATCTGTTTGATCGAGTCATGTTAACAGTTAATGTACCTTGAGGCAACTTTTGATCTTAACTTAATACTGATGTGTATGAAAGCCAACCTTCAAAGTGAGTGTCATTCCACATATTTACTAGTACAGTACTTAATGTAAAAGAAATAGAATCAATCACTGCAATATGAGAAAGATCTGTTTAGTTCTTCCTTTAGTCATTTTGGTTTTATGATCAGTCTCAAAATATAACATGCACAACGAGGGATCAAGGGGAACCTACATATCAAATTTGAGAAAGATCCATCAAGTTATTCCTGAGAAATAGTACTAACAAACCCCCAATGTCAAAAATCATAGAAGGCAAAATTTGAGAAAGATACCTCTGGTACTTCCAGAGATATAACAATAACCAATTTTCACTATCAAAATCCAAAATGGCTGCCTGTCGGCCATGTTGTTGATCCGATCAGTCTCAAAAGGTGCCCTGCACAGCTAGGGACCAAGGGAATCTACATATAAAATAAAAGAAAGATCCCTATGGTACTTCTTGAAAAATACCGATAACAAGAATTGTTTAAGGACGGACCACGGACGCAGGGTGATTTGAATAGCCCACCATCAGATGATGGTGGGCTAAAAATATAACTAGTACCTACGATTACATCGCCAACACCTTCCAGTTATACGATACCTGCTTGACAGTTTGTTTTGATGATGGGTCTCAACATATAACTTACATCATTTTTCTATTTGACTCTGTCATCGATCGGTTAGTACATAAGGATACAAATAATTTGCAATGCTTTATGTAGGAAAACCACAATAACAATTGTGCTTTATAGATATCTTATAATATCTCCTATTATGAATTATGTCTTAATGTACATTTCTAGATCTGTAGGCAAGGATCTCGATTGGACTGGAAGTGGCTTGGACAGGTGATATTCATCCTCGATATGTATAGGGGTTACGCTCACTTTCGCTCTCTACAAACCTGGAATATGTCATAGCAAAATTAAAGGCTCAGTGTGCGCCACCTTGTTGATGAGGCGAGAAGACTAGTTTGATCCTTTGATGTACATCAAAAGAATCTCGCAGTCACGAAACAGAAACAGTAACAATTGACAGGCTTTGAAGTCAAGCGAGGTCTCTCCATCGTAATCATCAAACAGGTATAAGCCTAGCGATTGGTCAGTATTTTTTACCCGACACCAATCAAACAGCTATCTTTGTGCCATCAATTTTGCTATAACATATTCCAGGGGTGTAGAGAGAGAAAGTGAGCGTAACCCCTGGATATTGAGGATGGATGATATGTAGATGACTACACGTATACAAACCACCATTTCACAGGTGATCACAAATGCTTACCAATGGACCTGAAATCAGAAAACAAAATTTCTTAGATATATGAAATAAAAATGTTCATACAAAAACATAAATAATGAATGCAATCATTACGCTAAAACTAATGGATATGTTTATAAGTGATCATATTATTTCAATTCGTTAGTTGTACATGTGGTGATGCAATAACCAAAGTGGTTTTTTTCTATCTGTACATGTGGTGATGCAATAACCAAAGTGTTTTTCTTCTATCATTCCATTAATTAAACCTGCCAACTTTCACTTTAAACAGAATGCATCTTAATAACAACAAGCATATTACACAATATTTAGTCCAAATGAAACTATTAAAGTAAGAAAGACCACTTACAAAGTCGAAGTATCTTGCCAACTTGTTGAAGTTAAATGTTGGTATCTCTGAAAATATATAAAAATCATCTTCATTTCTATTTATACATATATATGTATATGGCAAAAACAGGCAGACAAAATATTTAAACTACGTATACCTGGAAATAAGAATGATTTTCTGATATCAATAGACATGAATCATGATTCAACAAAGAATGTCTGCCTATAACTAAATCCTTATCTGCTTTACATTTTCTGCTTTATACATCATTAGTATATTAAAATCACACCGTAATATATATAAGGTCATTTCCCATCTTCATTGCAGTAACCAATTTTGGCAGTTAAATCGCCCACACCTTTCAATTATACAATATCATCATTGGACAAAAACTATATATATTCATGTTTTAAAACAGGCGTTCATCTTATTATTTCTTTAACAAGAGGCCCTGTACCCTTCACTGAAAATATTTAAAATAATTGGCACAAAGTAAAGATATAATAGAACTCATGACCTTTGACCTAGAGTTCATGATTATGTCGACCCTGGTAACGACCTTTGAGTCAACGTCAAGAAGTGACTCTTATTTTTGAAGTTTGTTCCAAGGTCACGGAGTTTGATGAATGGAGTTAATTGGGCCATGGAGCCAAGGCCGGTGACTATATATCACTCCATGGTAGGTGCTGTAAGTAGATATGAAATTTCAGAAAGATCCATCCAGTACTTGAGATATAGCGAGAACAGGAGTCAGACCCATCGTTTATAAAAAATTGTGTCCCTTTTGCCCAAGGATGCTCCAGACTAAATAAGGATAAAATCCATCAATCCAGATGGTCGAAGAAGGATTTTAAAGGTTTTACCTCTATTTCTCCTATTGGGCCCCGCCCGTCAGCCCCCTTGGAGACCACACCCACTGCTTATACAAAATTGAGTCCCCTTCGCCCAAGGATGCTTCAGACTACATTAGAATAAAATTCCTTAATCCCTATGATAGGGAAAGGATTTTAAAGGTTTTACCTCTATTTTCCCCTATTGGGCCCCACCTCTCTGCCCCCCACGTGACGGGGGTCGGACACACCGTTTATACAATATCGGTTTCCCTTCACCCAAGGAAGTTTCATACCAAATTGGGACAAAATTCTGTTGTTTGTTTCCCCTATAGGGCACCGCCTCTCTGCTCCCAGGAGTGCCAAACTCACTGTTTATATAAAATTAAGTTCCTTTTCCCCCCAAGAATGCTCCAGACCAAATTGGGATGAAATCCGTTAATCCCTAAGGTAGAAGAAGGATTTGAAAGGTTTACCTCTTTTTCCCCTATTGGGCCCCGCCCCTGTCCCCCAAGGAGTCACTGACATCCACTGTTTATACAAAATTGATTCCCCATGGCCCAAGGATGCTTCAGACTAAATTAGGATAAAATCCCTTAATCCCTACAGTAAAAGGATTTTAAACGTCTTAGCTCTATTTCCCCTATTGTGCCCCACCTCTCTGCCCCCAGGGGAGCCACACCCACTGTTTATACAAAATTGAGTCCCCTTGGCCCAAGGATGCTTCACACTGAATTAGGATAAAATCTGTTTATCCCTACATGTACAGTAGAAGAAGGATTATAAAGGTTTAAGCTCTATTTCCCCTATTGGGCCCTGCCCCGCTTCCCCCATGGGGGGCCACACCCACCGTTTATAAAAAAAATAGCTCCCATGGGTTAAGATGCTCCAGGCCAAATTAAGTAAAAATCTACTTGGCCGTTCAGGTCTAGTAGCTTTTTAAAGGAAAAGTTGACGGACGGACGAACGCTGCGGTATGACATACAATGGTCCTACGGACCAGGTGAGCTAAAAAGCGATAACAAACCATCACCGTCAAAGTCCAAGACGGCTTCCTGCCTGTCAGCCATTTTATTTATCCGATCAGTCTCAATAGAAAACTTGCACAACACAAGACCAAGTGGAACCTACATATCAAAATCAATGAGAAAGATCCCCCCACTACTTCCTGAGAAATAGTGATAACAAATCATCACTGTCAAAATCCAAAATGGCTGCCTGTAGGTCTTTTTTTTTATCTGATCAATCTCAAAATTAAACATGCAAAACTACAAAAGTGGACCTACATGTTTAATTTGAGATAGATCTCGCCAAAATCCATGAGGTCTGCCTGTCAAGACTTTTTGTTCATATACCAACTACAGACCAGGCGGAACCATCATGTTAAATTTTAGAAAGACCTCTCTAGGACTTGTTGAAAAATGGCATTGTCAAAATCCAAGATGGGTGCCTTTCGGCCATTTTGTTTATACACATCTACAGACCAAGCAGAACGTTAACATACATACAAAATTTAAGAAAGATCTCTCCAGTACTGTACTTATTGAGATATAGCGATAACAAACCATCACTGTCAATATCCAAGACAGCCATTTTTGTTTATCTGATCAGTCTCAAAAGTAATTATAAACATGCACAACTAGTGACCGAGGGGAACCAACTTATAAAATATGACAAAGCATCATCAGATGATAGTAGGCTAAAATTCACAAACAAGAATTGTTTACTTTTAAAGACTAATGTACCTACATTTAAAATTAAGAAAAATAAATATGGCCAACTATTAGGCCCATCTGATGTTGAAATTGTAAATTATGCCAAAGTTATTTTCATAGTTTCTCATCAAAAACACACATGTTTTCAGATCATATGTATTTTCTTCATTTCCCAGTCTGGAAATAAAACAATACAAAGAAGCCCAGTGACGCTTGATGATCCATCATAGGACAATGATGTCAATAAAAACACAACAGTTGCTTATATAATTACTGAACACGGTTAAAAGAAATACTACAAATTTGAAATTTTAAGACCACCTAGCTATAGCAAATAACATACATGTATATATGGATTCCTTTACAAAATGTACGTACCAAGTATATGTTTTTGTTCTATCTTTTCAAATCATCTGCGAGCCAGTACTTAATATTTCTCAATTTGTCATAAAAGTTGCATTCACAATAAATCATGCAATTTTATTTTATTTATTTTTGTTTCACTGCTCTCAACCATTTCAAAGTTAAAACCCAGAAATGATTTTCATAGGGGTGGGGCCAGATCCAGGAGTCAATTATACAATGTCATGGTTGTGATTGTCTCTTACCAATCAAAGTATCATGACTCTCGTCCTTATAATATTGTTGTTTGAATTTTGTGACCCTAAGGTCCGGTCCCTCAGTTCTGCAGAAGAACAGCAACTTGTTCAAAAGAAAATTGACGGACAACGGATGCCGCCGTACGGCATAAGCTCACGAGGCCAATACAAAATAAGAATTTGGTTAAATCTGGACAAAATATGGCCCTGTGCTTAAGACTGTATAGTTGGACTGACCCTTATACTCAGGTTTTAAATAAGGAATGTGTTCCATTTAGTGAATTTACTGTAATACTTGATCTACATGTGTTTCAATAGTTCTATAATGATCCGTGTACCAGGTTTTAACACCTGAATCTTGATAAAATAGAAATATAGTGTGCTGTCCTGCACAACTATCACCCATCACTATATTTCAGGTTGCACACCACTAAATCGATTCATTCGTGGAAACTTTATCACAAATTGCCATATTTCTTTAACGCTTACAGACACGATGCACACCGTTCGATATGTTAGGCTGACAGGTAATACTATGTTCATACCGTCCGTCAGCCTAAGTTAAATCTCAGTTTCTGTGCAGTAGTGAATTTTTCAAAAAGTAACATTCCGTTTTTAACACTTGACGTTACTCTACCACCCCCCCCCCCAAAAAAAACCCCACTTTATATATAAATATATGTCAATATTCTGTATACCATAATTTCAATTTTCGTAATTTCACTAAGTTTATTCGAACTAAGTCTGCCATTTAGCATTTCTATAAAACGTTCTCTGCACCATTTCTTTCATGTGAATAGATCCACAATCATATACTTTTACTCAACAGCTGTCTATCACTGCTAACCACAGGGGCGCGAAAATATATTGATATTTATATTGTTAAACTTTCAGCCGCTGGGTAAGTTATATCCCAATACTGTACAATACGTACCTACTCGGACTGAAAGTCTAGGATAAAACGTACCAACCTAATGAAAGTTTAACAAAATCAATACTAATAGCAGTTGCGTGTCCCTGCGCTACAACTAATTGTTGAAGAGAATGACGCGGAAATATACATACTTGATCTCAAGAATGAAAACGGACTAAACGATCATATTTCAGTATGTGATACAGAACATAATACTCCAACAAAATCATACCCAAAGTCACAGATCTATAAAACGACCTTTTTAAAAAAAACATATTCGACCGACCATAACTTCAGAACGGCTTCTTTGTGCTGCATGCATGCATGCATCCTTTCTATTTCTCGTAGATCCTTTTCGGGTCTTTCACCCATGGCATGTTTCAGAGAATAGGTCTTGTTCAAGGTCTCGCTTTAGTGTCTAACAAAATCTCAAACAAGTTCATTTCACGCGACACAAAAAAGAGAATGTTCTTATGAAAATATTTGCAAAAGTTCCCGCTAAAATTCAAAATTATAAATAAAAAAATGCACTGAAAACGTCTCAGCACAACCTCTTCGACCAGTTTTCCTACAATACAGAGTCACTGGGCATCCTAGTGCTTAATATTCCTTGGTCCAGATAACAGAGCTGTCAAGCACCACTACCTCAAGTACATCGCATCCCCACAAAAGGGTTGGGAAAGGGGTAACACTGAACAGCTTCCTATCCACTGCAAACCACTAAGAAACTTGACCCTGCGGTATGAATGATGTACTAAGTTTGGTTATGAGGGATACGTTCAGACGTCCTGAAACTCCCAAGTCAAACTTGATCGATATGATTGGTGACATAATGCTATACTCCTTCAATTAGTTCAACACAAATCAAATGATGAATTTTCTTTGCGTGTGAATCTTATACACCTGCAATGAAATGAAACAGATAGAAATGTTATTTAATTTGTCTTCATATAGTAGTCAATCAAAACGCATACCCGATGCTTCCGTATTCGGTATTTCGATATTTGGGTGACTTGCATTGTTACAGTGCGCCAAACGCCTGTCGGATCTACCTGCAAATTATTGTTTTGTTTTCAAGTTTCCTGCGTTGGCTTCAACACTGCAAAGTTACCATCACATATCTTGTAAACACTTGATCTCCAGAATCACATCTGACTTACGTTCTTTTTATCCAGTATGTTAGAGAGAACAGAAAACACCAACAATATCATAATGACAACATATTTATAAATATAAATTAAAAAGGTTCTTTCCCAAACGGTCGTAACTTTAAATCGGTTCGTTGCGCTGCATCCACCCGCACGCTTCATTGCGGGAATGAATAGCAGTAGCTGATCTACATATCGACGCGTTAGCGCTCCTCAGAAGATATGTAGATCAGCTAATGCTATTCATTGCCGCAATGTACATGAAAAAGATCCATTCAATTCATATATTTACGTTATGATGAATTACAATAAAAAAAAGTTGCAACACTTTTTGTAAATTTAATATTTTTTATATCAGTATCGGACAGAAAACCATAATAAGAGGCCCAATAGGCCTGCATCGCTCACCTGGTATTAATCTCACATTTGTAATCTTAAAAGTGGACGAAAATACAGCTTCAGGCAGAATATCAATGTGTCCTTGAATATCAAACACGGACATTAGGTTGAAACTGGGTCAAGGTCATTCGTTTGAACAAATTTGGTAGCCCTGATTGCTACAGGCCAAATATCAGTACCATAGGCCTTTTGGTTATTGAAAATAAGTTGATTTAAGAATTTAAGACATTTGACACCTGTGACCTTTAAAGTTGGTCAAGGTCATTCATTTGAACAAACTTTGTAGCCCTTCATCCCAGCATGCTACTCACCAAATATCATTACCCTGGGCATTTTCGTTATTCAGAAGAAGTTGTTTAAAGGTTTTAAACATATTTGACCCCTGTGACCTTGAATATAAACCAATGTCATTTATTTGAACAAACTTGGTAGCCCTTCATTCCAGCATGCTACTGGCCAAATATCATCACCATAGGCCTCATTGTTATTCAAAAGAAGTTGTTTAAATGTTTTTAACATATTTGACCCCTGTGACCTGGAATATAAGTCAAGGTCATTTATTTGGTCAAACCTGGTAGCCCTTCAACCTAGCATGTTACTGGACAAATCTCATACCCTAGGCCTCTCGATTATTCAGAAGAAGTTGTTTAAAAGTTTTGAACATATTTGACCCCTGTGACCTTGAATATAAGTCAAGGTCATTTATTTGAACAAACCTGGTAGCTCTTCAACCCAGCATCCTACTTGCCAAATATCAACACCCTGGGCATTTTGGTTATTCAAACGAAGTTGTTTAAATGTTTAAAACATATTTGACCCCTGTGACCTTGAATATAAGTCAAGGTCATTTATTTGCAGAAACCTGGTAGCTCATAAACCCACCATGTTACTGGACAAATCTCATCACCCTAGGCCTCTCGATTATTCAGGAGAAGTTATTGAAAGGTTTTAAACATATTTGACCCCTGTGACCTTGAATATAAACCAAGGTCATTTATTTGAACAAACTTGGTAGCCCTTCATCCCAGCATGCTACTGGCCAAATATCATCACCATAGTCCTCTTGGTTATTCAGAAGAATTTCTTTAAATGTTTTGAACATATTTGAACCCTGTGACATTGAATAAGTCAAGGTCATTTATTTGAACAAACCTGGTAGCTCATAAACCCACCATGTTACTGGACAAATCTCATCACCCTAGGCCTCTCGATTATTCAGTAGAAGTTATTTAAAGGTTTTAAACATATTTGACCCCTGTGTCCTTGAATATAAGTCAAGGTCATTTATTTCAACAAACCTGGTAGCTCTTAAACCCAGCATGCTACTGGCCAAATATCATCACCCTGGGCATTTTGGTTATTCAGAAGAAGTTGTTTAAATGTTTTTAACATATTTGACCCCTGTGACCTTGAATATGAACCAAGGTCATTTATTTGAACAAACTTGGTAGCCCTTCATCCCGGCATGTTACTGGACAAATCTCATCACCCTAGGCCTCTCGATTAGCAGAAGAGGTTGTTTAAAAGTTTTAAACATATTTGACCCCTGTGACTTTGAATATAAACCAAGGTCATTTATTTAAACAAACTTGGTAGCCCATCATCCCAGTAGGCTACTGGCCAAATATCATCACCTTAGGCCTCATAGTTATTCAGAAGAAATTGTTTAAATGTTTTGAACATATTTGACCCCTGTGACCTTGAATATAAGTCAAGGTCATTTATTAGAACAAACCTGCTAGCTCTTCAACCCAGCATCCCACTTGCCAAATATCAACACCCTGGGTATTTTGGTTATTCAGAAGAAGTTGTTTAAAGGTTTTAAACATATTTGACCCCTGTGACCCTGAATATAAACCAAGGTCATTTATTTGAACAAACTTGGTAGCCCATCATCCCAACATGCTACTGGCCAAATATCATCACCTTAGGCCTCTTGGTTATTCAGAAGAAATTGATTAAATGTTTTGAACATATTTGACAATACTTGAATTTATTTTTATTCAAGTTCCGTCTCTCAGTAAATTGATGCACTTCATTATTGCATGGGTTTTGATAACTGGTAGCAAAAGACCATAAATGAATGTGTGCTACTGTTTAAGAATGATTTCCTTATATCGCTGTAATTAATATGTAACCTGATTGAACCAAGAGATATATCCGCCTAAATCCTATTCCATTTCAAATTTCCTGCTTATGTATTACTTTATATTACATAACCAGTATTTTTAAATAATAGCATGATATATCATTTTCCATTGCAATAATTAACAAGAGATCTCAGAGGGATCTTGGCGCCCACCCTTGTACCATTAGTTCTTTGTCAGTTTGATCTTTTCTCTTCTTTCCTCTAATCTGTTTGATCGAGTCATGTTAACAGTTAATGTACCTTGAGGCAACTTTTGATCTTAACTTAATACTGATGTGTATGAAAGCCAACCTTCAAAGTGAGTGTCATTCCACATATTTACTAGTACAGTACTTAATGTAAAAGAAATAGAATCAATCACTGCAATATGAGAAAGATCTGTTTAGTTCTTCCTTTAGTCATTTTGGTTTTATGATCAGTCTCAAAATATAACATGCACAACGAGGGATCAAGGGGAACCTACATATCAAATTTGAGAAAGATCCATCAAGTTATTCCTGAGAAATAGTACTAACAAACCCCCAATGTCAAAAATCATAGAAGGCAAAATTTGAGAAAGATACCTCTGGTACTTCCAGAGATATAACAATAACCAATTTTCACTATCAAAATCCAAAATGGCTGCCTGTCGGCCATGTTGTTGATCCGATCAGTCTCAAAAGGTGCCCTGCACAGCTAGGGACCAAGGGAATCTACATATAAAATAAAAGAAAGATCCCTATGGTACTTCTTGAAAAATACCGATAACAAGAATTGTTTAAGGACGGACCACGGACGCAGGGTGATTTGAATAGCCCACCATCAGATGATGGTGGGCTAAAAATATAACTAGTACCTACGATTACATCGCCAACACCTTCCAGTTATACGATACCTGCTTGACAGTTTGTTTTGATGATGGGTCTCAACATATAACTTACATCATTTTTCTATTTGACTCTGTCATCGATCGGTTAGTACATAAGGATACAAATAATTTGCAATGCTTTATGTAGGAAAACCACAATAACAATTGTGCTTTATAGATATCTTATAATATCTCCTATTATGAATTATGTCTTAATGTACATTTCTAGATCTGTAGGCAAGGATCTCGATTGGACTGGAAGTGGCTTGGACAGGTGATATTCATCCTCGATATGTATAGGGGTTACGCTCACTTTCGCTCTCTACAAACCTGGAATATGTCATAGCAAAATTGAAGGCTCAGTGTGCGCCACCTTGTTGATGAGGCGAGAAGACTAGTTTGATCCTTTGATATACATCAAAAGAATCTCGCGGTCACGTAACAGTAAAAATTGACAGGCTTTGAAGTCAAGCGAGGTCTCTCCATCATAATCATCAAACAGGTATCAGCCTAGCGATTGGTCAGTATTTTTTACCCGGCACCAATCAAACAGCTATCTTTGTGCCATCAATTTTGCTATGACATATTACAGGGGTGTAGAGAGAGAAAGTGATATGTAGATGACTACACGTATACAAACCACCATTTCACAGGTGATCACAAATGCTTACCAATGGACCTGAAATCAGAAAACAAAATTTCTTAGATATATGAAATAAAAATGTTCATACAAAAACATAAATAATGAATGCAATCATTACGCTAAAACTAATGTATATGTTTATAAGTGATCATGTTATTTCAAATCGTTAGTTGTACATGTGGTGATGCAATAACCAAAGTGGGTTTTTTCTATCTGTACATGTGGTGATGCAATAACCAAAGTTTTTTCTTCTATCATTCCATTAATTAAACCTGCCCACTTTCACTTTAAACAGAATGCATCTTAATAACAACAAGCATTTTACACAATATTTAGTCCAAATGAAACTATTAAAGTAAGAAAGACCACTTACAAAGTCGAAGTATCTTGCCAATTTGTTGAAGTTAAATGTTGGTATCTCTGAAAATATATAAAAATCATCTTCATTTCTATTTATACATATACATGTATATCAATAATATATATGGCAAAAACAGGCAGACAAAATATTTATACTACGTATACCTGAAAATAAGAATGATTTTCTGATATCACTAGACATGAATCATGATTCAACAAAGATTTGTTTGTTTGTTTGTTTGATTTTGTTTAACGTCCTATTAACAGCTAAGGTCATTTAAGGACGGCCTCCCCTGTGTGCAAGATGCATCCGTGTAGTGTATGTGTGTGTATTTTGGGAGGCTGCGATATGTTCGTGTTTGTCTTCTTGTAATAGCGCGGAACTGATGCCGACTTTATAGTGCTACCTCACTGAAACATACTGCCGAAGACACCCAGCAGGACGCCCCACCCGGTCACATTATACTGACAACGGGCGAACCAGTCGTCCCACTCCTAATTTGCTGAGCGTTAAGCAGGAGTAGAAACTGCCATTTTTAAAGACTTTGGTATGTCTCGGCCAGGGGACAGAACCCAAAGCCTTCCTCACATGGTTCAACAAAGAATGTCTGCCTATAAATAACTAAATCCTTATCTGCTTTACATTTTCTGCTTTATTCATCATTAGTATATTAAAATCACACCGTAATATATATAAGGTCATTTCCCATCTTTATTGCAGTAACCAATTTCCGCAGTTAAATCGCCCACACCTTTCAATTATACAATACCATCATTATACCATCATTATATATATTCATGTTTTAAAACAGGCGTTCATCTTATTATTTCTTTAACAAGAGGCCCTGTACCCTTCACCTGGAAATGATTAAAATAATTGGCACAAAGTAAAGATATAGCACTCCATGGTAGGTGCTGTAAGTACATATGAAATTTCAGAAAGATCCATCCAGTACTTGAGATATAGCGGGAACAAACTTCAGAGCCCCACCCCTATGCCCCTAGGGGAGTCAGACCCATCGTTTATACAAAATTGTGTCCCTTTTGCCCAAGGATGCTCCAGACTAAATAAGGATAAAATCCATCAATCCAGATGGTCGAAGAAGGATTTTAAAGGTTTTACCTCTATTTCTCCTATTGGGCCCCGCCCTTCAGCCCCCTTGGAGACCACACCCACTGCTTATACAAAATTGAGTCCCCTTCGCCCAAGGATGCTTCAGACTACATTAGGATAAAATTCCTTAATCCCTATGATAGGGAAAGGATTTTAAAAGTTTTACCTCTATTTTCCCCTATTGGGCCCCACCTCTCTGCCCCCCACGTGACGGGGGGTCGGACACACCGTTGATACAATATCGGTTTCCCTTCACCCAAGGAAGTTTCATACCAAATTAGGACAAAATTCTGTTGTTTGTGTCCCTTATAGGGCCCCGCCCCTCTGCTCCCAGGAGTGCCAAACTCACTATTTATACAAAATTTAGTTCCTTTTTCCCCAAGAATGCTCCAGACCAAATTGGGATGAAATCCGTTAATCCCTAAGGTAGAAGAAGGATTTGAAAGGTTTACCTCTTTTTCCACATTGTGCCCCGCCCCTGTCCCCACGGAGTCACATCCACTGTTTATACAAAATTGAGTCCCCATGGCCCAAGGATGCTTCAGACTAAATTAGGATAAAATCCCTTAATCCCTACAGTAAACGGATTTTAAACGTCTTAGCTCTATTTCCCCTATTGTGCCCCAACTCTCTGCCCCCAGGAGAGCCACACCCACTGTTTATACAAAAATGAGTCCCCTTGGCCCAAGGATGCTTCACACTGAATTAGGATAAAATCTGTTTATCCCTACATGTACTGTAGAAGAAGGATTATAAAGGCTTTAGCTCTATTTTCCCTATTGGGCCCTGCCCCGCTTCCCCCATGGGGGGCCACACCCACCGTTTATAAAAAAAAATCCTGCCTGTCAGCCATTTTATGTATCCGATCAGTCTCAATAGAAAACTTGCACAACAAAAGACCAAGTGGAACCTACATATCAAAATCAATGAGAAAGATTCCCCCACTACTTCCTGAAAAATAGTGATAACAAACCATCACTGTCAAAATCCAAAATGGCTGCCTGTAGGACATTTTTTTATCTGATCAGTCTCAAAATTAAACATGCAAAACTACAAAAGTGGACCTACATGTTTAAACAAATCTCCACTGTCAAAATCCATGAGGTCTGTCTGTCAAGACTTTTTGTTCACATACCAACTACAGACCAGGCGGAACCATCATGTTAAATTTTAGAAAGACCTCTCTAGGACTTATTGAAAAATAGCATTGTCAAAATCCAAGATGGGTGCCTTTCGGCCATTTTGTTTATACACATCTACAGACCAAGCAGAACGTTAACATACATACAAAATTTAAGAAAGATCTCTCCAGTACTGTACGTATTGAGATATAGCGATAACAAACCATCACTGTCAATATCCAAGACAGCCATTTTTGTTTATCTGATCAGTCTCAAAAGTAATTATAAACATGCACAACTAGTGTTTGTTTGTTTGTTTGATTTTGTTTAACGTCCTATTAACAGCTAAGGTCATTTAAGGACGGCCTCCCCTGGGTGCAAGATGCATGCGTGTAGTGTATGTGTGTGTATTTTGGGAGGCTGCGATATGTTCGTGTTTGTCTCCTTGTGATAGCGCGAAACTGATGCCGACTTTATAGTGCTACCTCACTGAAACATTCTGCCGAAGACACCCAGCAGGACGCCCCACCCGGTCACATTATACTGACAACGGGCGAACCAGTCGTCCCACTCCTAATTTGCTGAGCGTTAAGCAGGAGTATAAACTACCATTTTTAAAGACTTTGGTATGTCTCGGCCAGGGGACAGAACCCAAAGCCTTCCTCACAGGGGCGAACGCTCAACAAATGGCCAAAAGTGAGGCATTGTCAAGGGAGACATTAGGAAGAAGAAAGTTATTTAGAAAGGAGAGAAGAGATAAGGTCCCAAATTTAGTCGCCTCTTACGATCATGCAATTGGGGGCAGCAGGTACAATTCTTACGCCCTACCTGCAGGGACAGCACAACTAGTGACCGAGGGGAACCAACTTATAAAATATGACAAAGCATCATCAGATGATAGTAGGCTAAAATTCACAAACAAGAATTGTTTACTTTTAAAGACTAATGTACCTACATTTAAAATCAAGAAAAATAAATATGGCCAACTAATAGGCCCATCTGATGTTGAAATTGTAAATTACGCCAAAGTTATTTTCATAGTTTCTCATAAATAACACACATGTTTTCAGATCATATGTATTTTCTTCATTTCCCAGTCTGGAAATAAAACGATACAAAGAAGCCGAGTGACGCTTGATGATCCATCATAGGACAATGATGTCAATAAAAACACAACAGTTGCTTATATAATTACTGAACACGGTTAAAAGAAATACTACAAATTTGAAATTTTAAGACCACCTAGCTATAGCAAATGACATACATGTAAATATGGATTCCTATACAAAATGTACGTACCAAGTATATGTTTTTGTTCTATCTTTTCAAATCATCTGCGAGCCAGTACTTAATATTTCTCAATTTGTCATAAAAGTTGCATTCACAATAAATCATGCAATTTTATTTTATTTATTTTTATTTGACTGCTCTCAACCATTTCAAAGTTAAAACCCAGAAATGATTTTCATAGGGGTGGGGCCAGATCCAGGAGTCAATTATACAATGTCATGGTTGTGATTGTCTCTTACCAATCAAAGTATCATGACTCTCGTCCTTATAATATTGTTGTTTGAATTTTGTGACCCTAGGGTCCGGTCCCTCAGTTCTGCAGAGGAACAGCAACTTGTTCAAAAGAAAAATTGACGGACAACGGATGCCGCCGTACGGCATAAGCTCACGAGGCCAATACAAAAATAAAAATTTGGTTAAATCTGGACAAAATATGGCCCTGTGCTTAAGACTGTATAGTTGGACTGACCCTTATACTCAGGTTTTAAATTAGGAATGTGGTCAATTTAGTGAATTTACTGTAATACTTGATCTGCATGTGTTTCAATAGTTCTATAATGATCCGTGTACCAGGTTTTAACCCATGAATCTTGATAAAATAGAAATATAGTGTGCTGTCCTGCACAACTATCACCCATCACTATATTTCAGGTTGCACACCACTAAATCGATTCATTCGTGGAAACTTTATCACAAATTGCCATATTTAGCCTAAGTTAAACTTCAGTTTCTGTGCAGTGGTGAATTTTTCAAAAAGTAACATTCCGTTTTTAACACTTGACGTTACTCTACCACCCCCCCCCCCAAAAAAAACCCCACTTTATATATAAATATATGTCAATATTCTGTATACCATAATTTCAATTTTCGTAATTTCACTAAGTTTATTCGAACTAAGTCTGCCATTTAGCATTTCTATAATACGTTCTCTGCACCATTTCTTTCATGTGAATAGATCCACAATCATATACTTTTACTCAACAGCTGTCTATCACTGCTAACCACAGGGGCGCGAAAATATATTGATATTTATATTGTTAAACTTTCAGCCGCTGGGTAAGTTATATCCCAATACTGTACAATACGTACCTACTCGGACTGAAACTCTAGGATAAAACGTACCAACCTACTGAAAGTTTAACAAAATTAATACTAATAGCAGTGGCGTGTCCCTGCGCTACAACTTATTGTTGAAGAGAATGACGCGGAAATATACATACTTGATCTCAAGAATGAAAATAGACTAAACGATCATATTTCAGTATGTGATACAGAACATAATACTCCAACAAAATCATACCCAAAGTCACAGATCTATAAAACGATCTTTTTAAAAAAACATATTCGACCGACCATAACTTCAGAACGGCTTCTTTGTGCTGCATGCATGCATGCATCCTTTCTATTTCTCGTAGATCCTTTTCGGGTCTTTCACCCATGGCATGTTTCAGAGAATAGGTCTTGTTCAAGGTTTCGCTTTAGTGTCTAACAAAATCTCAAACAAATTCATATGAAAATATTTGCAAAAGTTCCCGCTAAAATTCAAAATTATAAATAAAAAATGCACTGAAAACGTCTCAGCACAACCTCTTTGACCAGTTTTCCTACAATACAGAGTCACTAGGCATCCTAGTGTTTGTTTGTTTGTTTGTTTGTTTGATTTTGTTTAACGTCCTATTAACAGCTAAGGTCATTTAAGGACGGCCTCCCCTGTGTGCAAGATGCATGCGTGTAGTGTATGCGTGTGTATTTTGGGAGGCTGCGATATGTTCGTGTTTATCTCCTTGTGATAGCGCGGAACTGATGCCGACTTTATAGTGCTACCTCACTGAAACATACTGCCGAAGACACCCAGCAGGACGCCTCACCCGGTCACATTATACTGACAACGGGCGAACCAGTGCTTAATATTCCTTGGTCCAGATAACAGTGCTGTCAAGCACCACTACCCCGAGTACATCGCATCCCCACAAAAGGGTTGGGAAAGGGGTAACACTGAACAGCTTCCTATCACTGCAAACCACTAAGAAACTTGACCCTGCGGTATGAATGATGTACTACGTAAAGGATATAAGCCTCAAACTGTCTATTATGTAAAATATTGGACAGTCTGAGGCGCGTAGCGCCAAAGACTGTCCAATATTTTACATAATAGACAGTTTGAGGCTTATATCTTACTTAAAACATGTCCCTATTGTATCAATTGTGATCAGTGTTTTGGTGCATTGTGATAATATTGGACAGTTTCACTATGAATCAATTACCGTGAAAGCTATTCATAACATATTGGACAGTTTTTCAACTACACTGTATACTGAGGTCAGTCATGTATATCAATCTCACTTTGCATGATTTGTATGCAACTGCATATACCAGGTATGAAATACACCCAGGTATAGTACTTATCTCATTCCAGTCATGAAAAAAATTGTTGCTGGAGAATCATGTGTAAACACAGAAAACGAAACGAAATGGGCTTTAAAAGTTTTTGATTCATGGATTGAACAGCGACTGATACAATCCAAAAACAATGAAAAGCTGAAAAACTTTCCTAACAACTTACTGGATTAACCTGTCTCCGATATTAATGAGGCTCTGACTTATTTTGTAGCTGAAGTTCGAAATAAGAATGGTGAGGAGTACAGACCAAATACACTGTATGAATTAATTATATCTATACAACATTATTTTCGGCAAAATGGACGTTTTGTGAATATTTTGGATGATACAGAGTTTCCAGTTTCAATGTTCTACTTAAACTGGTCCAAAAACATGTCCGTTATTTTTAACAAACTGTACAATATTAAAATATTGGACAGTTTTATGATCTTATTGGACAGTTTTTGTAACATATTGGACAGTTATGCATATAACAGTACTCGTATTCTATATAATGGACAATTATAACCATGGATGGCATCACAAGAATGTTTTAAGTTTGGTTATGAGGGATACGTTCAGAAGTCCTGAAACTCCGAAGTCAAACTTGATCAATATGATTGGTGACATACTGCTATACTCCTTCAATTAGTTCAACACAAATCAAAAGATGAATTTTCTTTGCGTGTGAATCTTATCCACCTGCAATGAAATGAAACAGATAGAAATGTTATTTAATTTGTCTTTATATAGTAGTCAATCAAAACGCAAACCTGATGCTTCCGTATTCGGTATTTCGATATTTGGGTGACTGGCATTGTTACAGTGCGCTAAACGCTTGTCGGATCTACCTGCAAATTATTGTTTTGTTTTCATGTTCCCTGCGTTGGCTTCAACACTGCAAAGTTACCATCACATATCGTGTAAACACTTGATCTCCAGAATCACATCTGACTTACGTTCTTGTTATCCAGTATGTGAAAGAGAACAGAAAACACCAACAATATCATAATGACAACATATTTATAAATATAAATTAAAAAGGTCCTTTTCCAAACGGTCGTAACTTTAAATTGGTTCGTTGCGCTGCATCCACCCGTACGCTTCATTGCGGGAATGAATAGCAGTAGCTGATCTACATATCCACGCGTTAACGCTCCTCAGAAGATATGTAGATAAGCTAATGCTATTCATTGCCGCAATGTACATGAAAAAAATCCATTCAATTCATATATTTACGTTACGACGAACTACAATAAAAAAAAGTTACAACACTTTTTGTAAATTTAATATTTTTTATATCAGTATCGGACAGAAAACCATAACAAGAGGCCCATTGTTGGTCAAGGTCATTTATTTGAACAAACTTGGAAGCCCTTCATTCCAGCATGCTACTGGCCAAATATCATCACCATAGGCCTCATGGTTATTCAAAAGAAGTTGTTTAAATGTTTTGAACATATTTGACCCCTGTGACCTTGAATATAAGTCAAGGTCATTTATGTGAACAAACCTGGTAGCTCTTCAACCCAGCATGTTACTGGACAAATCTCATCACCCTAGGCCTCTCGATTATTCAGAAGAAGTTGTTTAAAAGTTTTAAACATATTTGACCCCTGTGACGTTGAATATAAACCAAGGTCATTTATTTAAACAAACTTGGTAGCCATTTATCCCAACATGTTACTGGCCAAATTTAGGCACCCTAGGTCTCTTGGTTATTCAAAATAAGTTGTTTAAATGTTTTAAACATATTTGACCCCAGTGACCTAGAATTTAAGTCAAGGTCATGTATTTGAACAAACTTGGTAGCCCATTATCCCAGCATATTACAGGCCAAATATCATCACCCTAGGCCTCTTGGTTATTCAGAAGAAGTTGTTGAAAGGTTTTAAACATATTTGACCCATGTGACCATGAATACAATCCAGGTAATTTATTTGAACAAACTTGGTAGCCCTTCATCCCAGCATGTTACTGGCCAAACATCATCACCCTATGCCTCTTGGTTATTCAGAAGAAGTTGTTTAAAGAATTTAAAGAAAACATGCTTAGATGAAGGGCTACCATGTTTGTTCAAATAGATGACCTTGACTTATATCCAAGGTCACAGGGGTCAAATATGTTAAAACATTTAAACAACTTTTTCTGAAAAACCAAGAGGCCTAGGGTGATGATAGTTGGCCAGTAACATGCTGGGGTGAAAGGCTACCAAGTTTGTTCAAATAAATGACCTTGGTTTATATTCAAGGTCACAGGGGTCAAATATGTTTAAAACCTTTAAACAACTTTTTCTGAATAACCGAGAGGCCTAGGGTACTGATATTTGGGCAGTAATATGCTGGGATGAAGGCTACCAAGTTTCTTCAAATAAATGATCTTGACTTATATTCAAGGTCACAGAGGGCAAATATGTTTTAAACAACTTCATCTGAATAACCAAAAGGCCTAGGGTGATGATATTTGGCTAGTAGCATGCTGGAATGAAGGGCTATAAAGTTTGTTCAATTGAATGACCTTCATCCTTTTTCAAGGTCACAGTGTCAAATATGTTCTTAACCTTTATACAACTTCTTCTGAATAACCAAGAAGCCTAGGATAATGCCAGTAACATGCTGGGATGAAGGACTACCAATTTCAAATAAATGACCCTGACATATATATTTTAAGGTCACAGGGGTCAAATATGTTTAGAATCATTGAATTACTTCTTATTAATAAGCAAAAGGCCAAGGGTGATGATATTTGGCCATTAACATGCTGGGATGAAGGACTACCAAGTGAATGACCTTCGCCCATATTCAAGGTCACAGGGGTCAATATATGTTTAAAACTTTAAATGATTTGTTCTGTATAACCAAAATTTCCAGGGTAATGATATTTTTCCTGAAGGATGCTAGGTTGGAAGACTATAAACTCTGTTCAACCTAATATTATAATGTCCTTGTTCGGCATTCAAGGTCACAGGTGTTATATGTTTAAATCTTTTAATAGGTTCTTATGAATGAAACACTGATATTTTGCCTGTAGCTGTATTTTAGTCCACATATAAGATTACAAGTGTGAGATTAATACCAGGTGACCGATGCAGGCTATTGGGCCTCTTGTTGTATTTAACGCCGGTAGATAATTGCTTTATATCAAAATTCGCAAATACTGATTCATTTTACCAGTTCTGTACAACAGAACGAATTACACGGATCGACCAATTCAACAATTTCCACATCTGATTTTTTTAATCCATTTAACTGTTTAATAGCCGTCAGCTGACATTATTTATTTGCCTTGGAATATTTTCAATCGCCAGATTCTGTGTCTCAACAGAAATAGATTTTGAGTACCATGGTGCACCATTTATGAATTTTGTAATTGTAACAGGTTGTACTCGATGCACTAGGTCAGCATGTTTACTTGTATGTGTTGTCTATCATACCCGTATCATAACGAATACGTGTAAGGTTGAGCGAATGCGATTGCACGAGTATTTCCAATAACACGCCACCATAGGTGTCGTATAAGACACGCGCCCGTAACCATCCCACGTGTAAGGTCGAGCGAATGCGATTGCACGAGTATTTCCAATAACACGCCACCCTGGGTGTCGTATAAGACACGCGCCCGTAACCATCCCACCTCACTCTGCATTGTGCTGCCGTCAGAACAAGTCGGACCATCATACAATCATCATGGCAGAAAAAGGACAAGTATGTGGAACTATATATAAAACTTTCCATTTTCTCGTAAACAGCACAGTATTCAACGTCTATGTCACATTTTATTTTGATATTATTCACGATACGTTAAGATATAGACAATAGTGCATGTAACGTTTGTCTAGTCAGCAGGATAATCTGATTACTAACTATTCATAAACAATAGTAGCATTCGGTTATCTTACATAATGTTCATTTGTTGTACATGATTTTGTAGTTAGCATAACAATCTGTTTTAATGTCGGTTACCATGTTTGTATGATAGGTTCTTATGCCATATGGAAGATTAATCTTGTACTAAATATGTAACCCTCCTTTAAAAAAAGATATTATTATTATTATTATTATTATTATCATTATTCAAGAAAACATCTTATAAATATCTCGAACAATGTGTAAATAGTGATTGACAGAACAGTGAAGATTTACCGTAGTCGGTGCAACTCTCAAACGATCATTGGTGACCGAGTTGCTTTCCATTAACTGATTTTTATATACATGTAGCCCAAAATATTTACGAAGCTCCGTTAAAAATAAAAAATAACAAACATATTACATGAAATGTGGTACTTATTTCTTGTCTGGTAACGTTAAGGACATTCCAATATAGCTGCCACACCAAACTGTATATCAAATTCAATAAAGCATTCCGTTAGCATTAAACAATCTCTGCCACAAAATGATCCTCCATCAATATTTCTCAAACATAATTGAGGTACATGCACACTATATTTCAGAAACAACCCATTCAATAACTGAAATAAAAAACATTTTTTATATGTTCATTTTCCAAGCTAAATAAAAGTTACAATTCAGGAAAAAAAACATTTAAACTTGTAAATATCATAAGGTTGGATGTCCATGGAAATCATGTAAATGTAAGAAAATTTATCAAATCTCCAGAATAATGGCAAATATTTCCCCTGAATATATCACAACTGAGCACAATTCCAACAAGGTTAAGTGACGTTGGAAAAAAGCATGCAAAGCAAAGCAAATAAGATTTTACCTGTACACCATTTACTACAGGTTCTCGCTCGAGTAATATGGCTTGATTTGTATCAAAAGTCTTGTTAGCTTGATGAATTATTGTAAAATATGCAATCAAAATACATGTCATCATTGTCGAGATTTGAAGCATATTCTTACACTTTTCTCGACAACTAGATCTAGTTGAATGAAACTCATGCAATGTTAAATATTAAATACTTAAGATATTTGAACGTCTGCTTTTTTTTCGACAAAATTACTCAGAAAAAATCACTATAAATCGTCTCCAAAATCAACATATTCAATTTTTCCCCCGAAATATTGCGTTCAGTGGGTTTCGCTAGTTGCATTGTTCAAAAATATACCATTTAATTTACAAACATAGTAGTCCTTGATCCCAGCATGCTACTGACTAAATATCAACATCCCGAGCCTTTTGGTTATTCAGAACAATATTTATTTTTTTATATTTTGAACATATTTGCTCCTTGTGACCTTGAATATGATTCAAGGTCATACATTTAAACAAACTTGGTAACCCTTGATCCTAGTATGCTACTGACTAAATATCCTCACCCTGGGCATTTTTGGTTATTCAGAAGAAGTTGTTTAAAGTTTTTAAAATATTTGACCCCTGTGACTATGAATTGGGTGAAGGTAATTCATTTTAACAAACTTTGCAGCCCTTCATCTCAGCATGCTACTGGCCAAATATCATCACCCTGTGCATTTTGGTTATTCAGAAGAAGTTGTTTAATGTTTTTAACATATTTGACCCCTGTGACCTTGAATATAGGTAACGGTCATTCATTTTGAAAAGCTTGATAGCCCTTTACCCCAGCATGCTACTGGCCAAGTATCATTACCCTGGGCAGTTTGGTTATCGAGAAGAAGATGTTTAAAGTTTTTAATATATTTGACCCCTGTGAAAATGGGTGAAGGTCATTAATTTTAACAAACATTGTAGCCCTTTATCCCAGTTTGCTTATGGCCAAATATAATCACCCTAGGCCTTTTGGTTATTAAGAAGTCATTTAAAATAAAATATTGACGACGGACGGCGGACGCCGCGCCACGGCATAAGCTCACTTGGCACTTCGTGCAAGGCTAGCTAATAATGTAATGTCAAGATTATCAAGTACTGGTAATTAATTATGTAAAATAACTCATATCGCATTAAACAAATTCTGCGAAGAACACTGCCACACATCCATTTCTTTGTAAGTTTATTCCATATTCATTGATATGTGAACAAATGAATATTTCGAGAAACCAAATCATAGAAATTGTGTCATTATTTTATCACATATGAAATATATACTAACACTTGCGCTAATTCTCCATATATAATTTTATGTGAGCAAGACGCCCATAGCCCGTGAACAAAAACACACATTTAGGAAACACACAGTGACAGTCATTTGTATTTTGCCCGAAATGTATATGTTACAGATATCTCGCAACAATAAATTATCGCCACACTCAACATTTGTTTCTTCCTGGTTTCAATTATGTCCTATTCATGTTAACATCAAGGTGGAAATCCTGACGGCCCCAAGGCAAAGGACATCAAAATTCGGGGCACCCTCGTCATCAATCGATGTTCTGGAAAATAGAACGTTTGCAACGAAAACCTTATACATGCCTACAGCCATGACCCCCAAAGCACCAGTCGGCAGCTTTTGTCTCATTAGAAACTGTGTAGTTGGGGAATGTATTAAGGCTACGCAAAAGTCAATGGTAAGTTTACTTTAATTTTTGTGGCGCCTACGACGTATGTCGGAAAGACACATAGGCGCTGCTTTTCCGACGGCGACGGCGTCGTCAACAATGTTAAGGTTTTGCGTTTTCTGTTTGTGACAATTTTGTTTGTTTGTTTGTTTGATTTTGTTTAACTTCCTATTAACAGCTAAGGTCATTTAAGGACGGCCTCCCCTGTGTGCAAGATGCATGCTTGTAGTGTATGTGTGTGTTTTTTGGGAGGCTGCGATATGTTCGTGTTTGTCTCCTTGTGATAGCGCGGAACTGATGCCGGCTTTATAGTGCTACCTCACTGAAACATACTGCCGAAGACACCCAGCAGGACGCCCCACCCGGTCACATTATACTGACAACGGGTGAACCAGTCTGACAAAGCTTCACCAACAAAACCTTCGATCATAGATGTAGCATGGGTAGTGGAGCCTACTGCACTAAAAACATTTCATTGAATTCTGCATTTTTTGGTAAAACCCCCAAATTTCTGGACTTAGAAAAAACTCAAAGTTAAGGTTTTGTGTTTAGCTCGTGCATATTAGGCTCTTTATGACAAAGTATAAGAGCTAGACCATACATGTATCATGGGTAGAAGAGAGCCTACTACTCTATAAACATTTCATGGATTTTTGCACTTTTTCGGATTAAAACCCGAAATTCCTGGACTTAAACGCAAAATCATAGCATTGAGTTTTTTTTAGGTCAGTTTCCATATGTACAATGTCAAATGCTTATTGTATTGACAAAGCGCGACAGGCGACACATATAAATACGCGTAATTCTTGTTTAAAATATTATCACATATTATTAGACCCCTACCGGTGAAACTGGGGGGACTATAGGTTTTGTCTGCGTCCGTCCGTCCGTCGCCAAAATCTGCAAGTTAAAGTTTGGGTTAAAGTTTTGTAATGGCTCACCGTTCACTTTATGATATTGTTACGATGCTGATTTTAAGGACAGAGGGTCTTTAGGGGTCTAGCATTAATGTTGTTAGTAAAAGTGAATAAATAATCCTTGTTTTTTTTATTTTTGACATGATTTGGACTTAACTATCTTGGCCAAAATCAGAAGGTTAAAGTTTGGGGGGCTGGTAGGGGACATGTATTGATTCGTCAACACCCACAGAATGCTTGAATTCAATGCATTTTGCTCATTTGCACATGACTAATATCAACTTCCCTTTTTCCATTGTACTGCTCATGACCAGCATGCCAAATGTCAAAAATACTGGGCCATTTTTGGGGGGTGTCGCATGTACCACATTCATGTAGAGGGGCCAAATATATCACTTTGCAAAAAATGCTGCATGAAACATCCGACAATATCAACTTTCATATAACAATATTATAACTCACTAGGCGATGCATGACAAAACAAATGCAAATATATATGTATATTTTGTCTATCCTTGCATTTTGCTCTTTAAGCTTTTACATCGTGCATTTTTTCATTAATGTAATAAAAATATATCGCATCGTCCCATAGCCATTTCTTACACAAATGCTTTAAATAATGATGCTCTCCACAGATTATGGCATGTGGGCCTTTCCCGTTTGATCGGAAAAGTGGAGGAAGATTTCCTCACACCAGAAATATTGACGATATCTGAGGCGCGGGCGTGCCCGCCAAAAAGGCGCCTAAGCCTCACTGCAACATTGGTGTCTGTAAGTTGTAATAAGTTAACTTAATCGCAATGTTACATTATTATTTCTGTACAAGACGAACCATTTCCTGTTTGTGCTTTCACTTTCAGGGTTTTATGTCGTGTGTATAGGCCCTGTTACAACAATGCATCACAATTAAAAACAACTTTATATTATCCTTATTTTAGGTTCTGTTTCCCACATTTGATTCAAGGAATATCGTTTTACAAGTTTCCAAACATTATACTCTATGTGGAGCTTTCATAGTATCCCCGTCCATGACTGGTTTTATTTTGCTTAACATCCTATTAACAGCCATGTCCAAGAATTTAATCTTAATCTAAATACATATATAACATCACATATTCGCTCCAAATATCAATTCCAACCTTATTGTAGAGCTCATGCCAAATGTTCTTGTCAAAATAATTTTATGTGGATTAGAAACTCTAAACGAAATTGAGAACAAAACATTATTTGACCATGTTGTTGAATATATCGTAAATTCAAACAGATTCTGACTCTCTCTCTTTCTCTCCCTGTCTCTCTCTCTCTCTCTGTAATGTATGTATGTGTGAGTGCAAGTGTGTGCGACTTTTGTACGTCTTTTGTGTAATTGTACATATTGTATGTTTGATATATGTTGAGGAGAGCATCTAGTAGCCTTCGGGCTGTTTGTAATCCTCGTAAAATAAATAAAGAATTAAATTACATTGAAATTGGTTCAGGACAAACTCTGCAAATCCATGTGCTTATTGAAACCATCTCATTTTTATCCCCCGCTTTCACCAAAACCGGGGATATTAATTAGGGTTTGTCCGTCTGTCACTCCCCGTTTCTATGCAATTACTGAAACACATAACCAATTTTCTTAAAACTTAGTTTTTACAGCGTTAAATATTTTTCTGGCTCGGCCAAGTTCATTTACCGCTTGCAGCAGACTTTATTTGTCAGAGATATGAACCCATGAATAACTGCAACATATATTATCCAATTTCCGTCAATCTTTGTACCACGTTTCAATGCTTTAACTAATGTATAAGACTTTTTTCCTCGAGTTTAAAGTTATATACATTATCTCAACAGCGCGACACTTGCATGTTTAAACCAAACCATGATATTGTTTACCTACAATATGTCCTGCAAACGGGGGATATACATTTCACAAATTTCCGTGCTACTGCAGGTTATTGAAACCATCACATATTACTGGAAAAAATAGCTAAATGAAAAATTGTTCGCTTATCACTTTGCAATTTTCAAAACCACAACATTTTCTTAAATCTGTACATGTTGCGCTACTGATGTTATTTCCCCAATTCCAGCTCATGATCATTACCCCATTCCCATAATATATAGCTGGCATTAAATTTCATGATCTGTTTCATAACATAGACATCAGATGTCCTAACGACAGAAACATCACGGAGGAAAGTTCTCCGCCTTCAAGACGGCGGGGCCAAGGAATTTGCTGTAAAACTCTGGGGGGAGGAAGTGGACCTACCACTCCACACTAATGGATCAACAGTAGTCGTTGGGTGCGTCACAATAGCCGAGTTTGGAGGAAGGAAAGAGGCCAACTCGACGAATTGCACAACCGTTACAGTATGTATCATAAAACTCTGCTCACTTCTGAATACAAGTGCCCCATTAGCAAAGAGACAAAGTGAAAACCTAGACGATGGCAAAAATGTCCACAATCAACACTTTTCCACACAGCTTTATGAAATCCTTATTTATACTGGTAATGGCCCTAAAGCTTCCTTCCTGAAAATGTTAATCATGTTGCCACAAAGGCACTTGACCGGCTATCATTATCATTCGGTGAAATGCCAATTCATAAACGACTCGCCACAATCGGCTTGTGGGGCGATGCCAAAACAAACAACTTGGCAACACACAAGAATTCCCCCCATAATCGTTCAAGAGATGAGAGATTTTAAGACTCAAGTTTTGCACTTGTGTCTCACGCAGTCGGGCTAAATCGATCATTTAGATCAACACTACTGTTTATACAAGATGTTGTCTCCTTTGCATTGTGACCCGTGCAAGTAAAACTTTCTTTAAAAGGCGTCTCTGCATGTGGCTGCCCACTTATTGCCATTTCACATCGCCAAATCCTTCATAATACACTTAATTGATTTCCCAGAACAATANTTTAAAGTTATATACATTATCTCTCAACAGCGCGACACTTGCATGTTTAAACCAAACCTTGATACTGTTTACCTACAATATGTCCTGCAAACGGGGGATATACATTTCACAAATTTCCGTGCTACTGCAGGTTATTGAAACCATCACATATTTCTGGAAAAAATAGCTAAATGAATAATTGTTCGCCTATCACTTTGCAATTTTCAAAACCACAACATTTTCTTAAGTCTGTACGTGTTGCGCTACTGATGCTATTTCCCCAATTCCAGCTCATGATCATAACCCCAATCCCATAATATATAGCTGGCATTAAATTTCATGATCTGTTTCATAACATAGACATCAGATGTCCTAACGACAGAAACATCACGGAGGAAAGTTCTCTGCCTTCAAGACGGCGGGGCCCAGGAATTTGCTGTAAAACTCTGGGGGGAGGAAGTGGACCTACCACTCTCCACTAATGGATCAACAGTAGTCGTTGGGTGCGTCACAATAGCCGAGTTTGGAGGAAGGAAAGAGGCCAACTCGACGAATTGCACAACCGTTACAGTATGTATCATAAAACTCTGCTCACTTCTGAATACAAGTGCCCCATTAGCAAAGAGACAAAGTGAAAACCTAGACGATGGCAAAAATGTCCACAATCAACTCTTTTCCACACAGCTTTATGAAATCCTCATTTATACTGGTAATGGCCATAAAGCTTCCTTCCTGAAAATGTTAATCATGTTGCCACAAAGGCACTTGACCGATTATCATTATCATTCGGTGAAATGCCAATTCATAAACTCGCCACAATCGGCCTGTGGGGCGATGCCAAAACAAACAACTTGGCAACACACAAGAATTCCCCCCATAATTGTTCAAGAGATGAGAGATTTTAAGACTCAAGTTTTGCACTTGTGTCTCGCGCAGTCGGGCTAAATCGATCATTTGGATCAACACTACTGTTTATACAAGATGTTGTCTCCTTTGCATTGTGACCCGTGCAAGTAAAACTATCTTTAAAAGGCGTCTCTGCATGTGGCTGCCCATTTATTGCCATTTCACATCGCCAAATCCTTCATGCTTCATAATACACTTAATTGATTTCCCAGAACAATTACATCAATGAGTTCCCATTTCTCTTTTCAGGAAATTGCAGACGATGTGCCTTTTGAGGGCACGATAGATGCGATATCCATTGACGAGTATGTATCGGTGCTAACGCCATCTTCTACACCAAAACCCAGTCCCTAATTCAAATCGCCTCATGACCACCAACTCCAGACACTTTGTCCAATCACATCCTGCTGAAAGTTTTCAATGAATTATTGCTTGCTGTCATATATGTAATAAATCTACATTATGCACATATTGCATAATTCTTTCATATATTTAATGTAACGCCCCCCATCTCCTACAAAATTTTGTCATCCGACTAGATATAATCATATTTGGCATGTTTCCCCTTTATATCAGACTAATGTTTTCCATTACTACTTATACCTATCTGAGCACAAATGTAACTGAAACCAGATATTTTTATCAATCATTACAAAGTATTTATTGCCTTTCAAAAACACTTTGCTTCTGTGTGTCCCACTGCTTTGCATCATATGTTAACCTACTGTTGCCAACAATACCACCAACTATTTTCCGCACCACATCGTTGATGGCCTTTCAATTACCTAAACATCAACACCACTCCATTTAATTTTCCATGTCTCAACATACATTTTTATTATCGTATGACTTATCTGCTTAATTTCCATTGCAGCAATGAAGCAACCCTGGTGATGCAAGAAAATGAAGAGCTTCTGAACATTTCATTGCCTCTCTTAGAAGGGGTATTTCCCAATTTGGAATTCATTTCAAATACCACAGTCAAAGGACTAAGAACTGGAATTAGAATTCACACATTGTAAGTACACCATTTCATTTAAATCTGTACTAGAACAGTACATGTACAAAATGATTGAATACATCCATTGCCTATTTAAGATCATTCCAAACAGGAAAACATTCATCTTAGGCAGTGACATACCGAGTATGTACAGAAAATGTACACACTACACATGTTCTCATAAATTACAGTTCGCTAGGATTNTTACGTTGGAGACGCATCAAAATATCATTACTATCGGTGTTGTGCTAAATTCCAACCAAAACAGCATGTTTGCATACTCACATTAGATGCAACATCTGATGCATACTATGAACAATTAAATTTTAAAATTATGCAAATTAAGCTATCTTTATAATCCAATTCAATAATGCATTATATAAATCATTTGATGCTATTTCCATTTGCTGGCAAATGTTATTAATACATTTTACGTAACCGATAACTTTTAATACCGATAAATAAATTGATATATTCACTTTCATATATTCTCAATTTTTATACGACCGTCAAATTTGACGGTAGTATTATGGTATGGCGTTGTCCGTCCGTCCGTCCGTTGTAAACTTTGTTTGTCCGACAATCTCCTCCAACATTTTTCGACTGATCTATTTGAAACTTGGTATGCATTATAATCATGATATGAAGTTGTCTCCCTTAAAATAATTTTGATTCGACAATTTTTCGAAAGTTAGTGCCCTTTGTTCATTTCAATATTTGAATTTAGTCCGGCAATCTCCTCCTACATTTTTCGACTGATCTATTTGAAACTTGGTATATATAAATATTATAATCATGATAGGAAGTTGTCTCCCTTAGAAGAATTGTTTCGACAATTTTTACAAAAGTTATTGCCCTTTGTTCATTTCAGTATTTGATTTTTTGTCTGAAGATTTTCTCCAACATTTTTTATAGCATATCAGCTAACCACTCTTAGAATGATGCATATCTTATTTCAAAATAAGAAAGTATATAACACTATATGGCATAAGACGGGCGTATTTTTTTCGGCCCGCGGTACTCTTGTTTATTTTATTGACATATAAGAAATTAAACATTTTCAATTTATACTTTGCCCACTGTATTTTCAGTATGCTCATTCCTAACAGCTTGACATTTTCTTATTGCAGGGAACCTGCTGACCTAATATAAAGATCCAAAGAACACTAAACATACCATGGGTTTACTATCGATGCCTATCTATGCTTTCATTATTAATATATACATCCAAGGAACAATGAATATTCCATGGGTTTACTATCTATGTTTTCATTATTTATATAAACATCCAAGGAACACTGAACATTCCCTTGGTTTACTATCTATGCTTTCTTTTCTCATATATACATCAAAGGAACATTTTTACGGCATTTCAAACATTCTTTATTAGGTCAGAAATTTACTATCAGGACAGATCATGCTTCCTTGATTTGGCTCGAAACTTTTAGTGATCCTGAGGGAATGTTAGCAAGATGGTTGAGCATTATTCAAATGTACAATTTGGAGATAGTACACCGTCCAGGAAATCTGCATGATAATGCAGATGGGTTGTCCAGAGTCCCAACCAGAGCCATCTTCGCTAGCCAAGTGTTTGCTTCGTATACACTCCACTTACCCTTGGCAGATATAGCCGCGTTTACCGAGCCTTCAAATTTTCGTGCGGTGCAAATCGCTCGCATCCAATGAAATCGCGTCTTACATATAGCGCTGTTGACAAAGGAAAACAGTAATGGTGACGCCCTGTACGGAAGCACGTTGTCCTTGGAAAATATGTGCGATGCCTTTGGATTGTTTCCATATTGCTCTGTCATTTACTCCACCTCGACATACACGTGCTTATGTCAACACGCCGATGGAGTTTGTATGTAACAGTCACTCTGATTGGTTAAAAGTTTATTGGGAGACGAACGATAACTAGGTATATCCGCTAGGTGGCAGTGGAGGGAATTATGAAAACACTGCTTATACGAAGCGAACACTTGGCTAGCGAAGATGAACCAGACCATGTAAAAAGCCGAATTGTCCAGAAAGTAGACAGGAAATTGGGGATCCCGAGTCAGAGATCGGCTTGGAATACACACAGGAAATGTATTGACGACTGTTGGGGTGAATCCACTATGTGCCTCATTTTCAGATGATTCATTTAGTAAATGGGTAGAAACCTGAGGAGAGGAGAAAATCAAGTCATTACAGGGTTAAGATGAGCATGTATCCAAATTCATCTTATTGCAAGAAACATGTACTCGCAAACCATCTAGGGCAAAAATAATAATTACACTTCCCTATTAAGTTATAGTGTATGTACAACTTTGGGAAAAGATTAGCACAGGGGACAGTGGTATTCTGTACTTGTCAGATGTAGACAGTGATATGAGATAACTCTACAGACTGGGATGATCAGTTGCCATATGTTTTAATGGCTTATAGAGATACACAACACTCTAGTACTGGGTATAGTCCCAGTGTGATGATGTTAGGGAGACATTTTATATTATGTTGGGTGTACTGGTAGATGGCTCTGACTATTGTACAAGTAAATATGTAACCTGGCTACGAAAAACTATGCGCCAGTCTTTTAGGTGGCACATCAGAAGTTTGGGAAGGCTGCAGCCAGACAAATTAATTATTTTGATAGAAGGTTTAATCCTAGAATTTATGCGGTTGGACAGTTTGTATGGCGGTAGTATCTGCCTGCAATAAATTGCAAGTTAGGACAAGGGTGGAACGGGCCACATAAGGTCCTAGAAAGGTATCCTGATGTACAGAAAACCACATCCTCCCGGACCACTACTGTCCATGTGGACCACATTAAGCCTTACCAGAGGGAAAAATACCGGAAGTCTGGGGGAAGGAAAAACCCATCCCAGCACGCGTACTTTTCCTACCGTGGAGGATTTAAGTGACTATATGGTCTCCGAGACACTGCCTCCAGTTCGCACACAAGCAGGCAGGATAACAAAGGCACCGGAAGTGTACTCGCCTGTGTAATGAAAAAAAGGTAGTGTTATCCATAGATTATACGAGGTTTTTGAAAGGAAAAAGGAAAAATTATTAATATGATTCAGATATATACTGGTAATGATAAAATATTCTTGAGTTTCTTTAACTCTTAAGTGTTTTCTATTTCATTGGATATCAACATAGGACATACCAATAGCTATATATAGTATACTTAATAAGGCACACAAAACAAGTATTATAAGTATTAAGATGATGATAAGTACAGAGTTTCATCAAAAAATTTTTCCACTGGAGGTTAGGTAGGTTAGCTCTCTATTTGGTTGAAACCTGACGTCCATTCAATCAGAAGGAAATCTTACTTACATTAAATCATATATTTTACATATTACATTGTACCAGAAATGGCGGAAGTTCAACTTACTGTCCAGCAGTGGGAATTGGACAGCCTTGCTGATTATAGGAGGGTACCATGGCCTGAGAGGGTAATGGTGTGCCCTGTAGTAGGGTGTGTAACTCCCCATTTTAAGGAATTAGACACATCCACCGTCATTGGGAACAGCTTCATTTACAAAAAGTTGTATGCTATGGCTGTCCCTTTTGTAACTTCACTCAGATAGTGAAGGAGCAGTTAAGGCGTCATATACAGCGGAAACACCGTAAAACATCTTCAGAGACAGATGAAAGTGTCAACCGGATTGGTGGTGTGAAGGATGAAAACCGGCGTTATGAGAGTCCGGGGGAGGCACTCATGCCCCTCCCACCATCCGGATTGTGTGGAGTTGAGTGGCGGCAAGGGGAATCTCAACGTAGGGAAGTGGCTCAGCGGGCTCGTGAAAGGGCTGTCATTGAGGCCCGGGCATCCGCTAACATCCCCATCCCTCCCGTGTATCAGTGTAGGGATGAAGAGGTACATGTTATTGTGCGGGGGGATGGAAGGCTAGTAGGAGAGGCTAGGCATAGGTCCACTAGTAAATGTCGTGCAATATATCTGGGAATAGAAGATGTTTTGGCTTCATTTTCCAGAAGCAGAACGAAGGGATTCGAGTGGATTTATTCCTGTTTTTTTTATCTGTTTACCGTTTTCAGTGGAGCGAAGGACGAGGTCGGGTCATGGTTGCTCGTCTTTGTGTGGTCAACCTGTGAAATGTGTAACAAATAAGAAGAGGTATTCCATTAAATGGACATATTACTAATTTGTATCGCGTAGGCACTTGCCGAAGATGCTGACAAACAAATTTAAGGAACTGGTTACATATATTTTACAGAAGAATGACAGTGCAGTGTTTTGGTTTCAACATTTTATAATATTCTACATAGTTGAACAAGAATTGTTTTCAACGGCTGATCACTGATTGTTTGAAATGTGCACAGAAACATGTGTTGCGTATATATGAGGAGTTTATATCTCACTAAAATTATATGTAGTCAAATGCTACTGTGATACAAAGGGCCGGTTTACAAAACGGCCCCTTCTCCGATTCAAATTTCAAAGGTATGTAACGGGAAAAGGATTTTTGTCACTAGCACTCATTAAAAGTTATGTATTTTGCGTTATGTAAACATATAAGCATACCTTGTATATATGTGCCGGTTGGTTTTCATTTAAGCATTGATATTCTGCCATACTTTACTGATTTGTCTCGGATGGAATAACATGTTGATATTTCTTATGTTTTACCTAATGTAGACGCATACCTGCTTCCGCTCATATACCCGTGTCCATTGGTTGATATTTTTACGATTAGGGTTTTCATTGGATAGCTGTTAAAGTATTGAATTAGGTCAAGATCATGCATAGCTTTTGTTTGTTTGTTTGTTTGATTTTGTTTAACGTCCTATTAACAGCTAAGGTCATTTAAGGATGGCCTCCCCTGTGTGCAAAATGCATGCG
>NW_018408881.1:986951-1022230 GCF_002113885.1 Mizuhopecten yessoensis
GGCGAACCAGTCGTCCCACTCCTAAATTGCTGAGCGTTAAGCAGAAGTAGAAACTACCATTTTTACAGATTCTGGTATGTCTCGGCCAGGGGACAGAACCCAAAGCCTTCCTCACATGGGCGAATGCTCAACTAAATACTGCAATCTGGGATGCTTATCCTTCTTGCTGCTGGCCAGTTTGTTTCTGGTTGTCAACTGTCTTTCCAGTGTTACTAATCTATTCTCTGTTGCCATCTAGTCTTTCCTAGAAGTCACTACATTCCCAGGAAGGTAATGCGTTGTAAACAGCATGTGCTGCACAAAATCACTGACTCATCAGCTGGAAGCCGCCAATCAACAAGTGTTTCATCCTTTAATCTCAGTTAACTCCAGTGCTGATCAGGATCTACGACCGGTGGTAAGCTGCTAGCCAGCTCTCCTCCCTCTTGACCCACAGCCAACTGAATGCTTTCTCTACTCTAAATTACTATTGAAACTGAGGGCATGTTCTATAACCCAATTAGTTGAGAGTGCGGCAAGGTTCTGTTCTTGGTCCGTTTTCGATATAATTACAGGTGTTCAACAAGGTTCTGTTTTGATCCACAGTTGATAGATGCAAACACATACACAGAATATTGCACCTATAAAATTTACAACACCTCGACTCCCATGGGACAGCGAGTTCTATGGTCATCAGCTTCTTGTCTTTAGCAGACAGTATCACAATATCTGGCATCTGTGTGGTCTGGACAATCTCTGGGAAGACTAAATTCTTTCCCAAGTCCACCCTCATCTCCCAGTGATCGGACTCGTCTAAGATCGAAGTGGTGATTAAAGCTGGCTTCATGCTTGTATCTCCTGCCTTGATGCAGTTGATCATGGTGGGTGCTTTTTCTTTTCTCCCTTTTTCTCCCGCTCCAATGTGTCTGCTAACTCCCGAAGTACTGTATAATGCCTCCTCCTGTATTGGCCCTGTGTTAGTGAAGTCTGGCACGTGACAGGAATCTGGCCTATCACAGAGTTGGCATCTTGGGTCATCCACTAAACTCTTATCTGTGCATGTTGGCTGGAGATGGCATCCGATCATAAAGTGATCTCAAAAGAAATTTGTGTCGCATTGGCTCGAACTGCCAAATGTCTGCCCAAGTCAGCTTCCGCTATGTTGTGGTCCACTGGTTCCATGCACATTGTCCTCCCATTTGGACTGATCGAGCTCGTCTGTTCTCTTCTTCAGTTTCCCTCATTTCCTTCTGTATCATCTAGCTCTTTTCCCTGTGACTTGCCAAACCCCAGCGTTGTGATTTGGACACGCCAAGCCCTTGAATTCCCTCAATAGTTATTCCGACAATGTTGTTGTATCTCGGCCTACTTTCTACTAGGGACACTGGCTGGCCGTGTCTCTGTTTGCCCTCCGTATCATGTAGTCGGATGATTCTTTCAAGGTCACTACCAATCGTGCCTTCGCAACCTTGTACTCTTCCACAACTGACAATACCTATATTGGTGAAACTTATTGGGACACCAATCATCTACAAAGGTATCTGTTGACGATTATTTCAAGGTGTTCGACAGTCGATATTGCTATCTCATATAACACGAGGGCCCACATGAGTCTTGACAACAATCCATTTTGAAATAGCCATGCCTTAAATTTGCCAGAGAGATATATCTGATCTATTTGCTATAGACCTTCTTGGACTTGGTTCTTGATGCGGCTGATGCTTCTTTGGTCATTCAGGCTGGCATCATACCATTTGCCCAGGCACGTTAAAGGATTGTCTCAGTTACTATTCCCTTCTCGAGCTTCTGCCAATGTGTTGACCTTTCACCAACAAAAATCCGCAGTTGAATCCCTTTTACATGGTTTAGGATGTGGTAGTGCTTCTGTGCGGTCTCGATAAGCTGGTGTGGTAGGATAGTTTACCAGTCACAGTACTAGCAGTAGTTCTCTATAGTCATGTAGTATTATTGTAGGAGTTTTAGAGTCGTGTTTTGAACCATGTCGTCGTCTATTTAATAGGCATAGGGCCGTGTAGTCGTCAGTATACATATTCAGTTAGGCCCTGTACCACTTGGAAATAAAGCCATGCTATTGATGTGTATGTGTGCTCGAGCGTGTGACAGCGTGGTCTAAACTGATGTCCCCGTGCGTAGATATTTCCATGTCATATTAATAAACAACCTGAATTTTATATCTTGGCGCCTGTGTTTATTTGCCAAACTTCAATCATATCAAACTGTAAGACCCTGACGGATCCAGGATCATCGAACCTGGGTGTTGGTTTTGAAGTGAAAAACCGATCCTTTTACATTGGTGCCGTACTGACCAGGATCTTGGCAATCCGTGTTGGGTAATTTCGATTTTTTTGTGTAATAATATTTGTAAAATTTGATGTTGAAGTAATGGCAAAAAGACATGATTCAAAGGTGTTTACTGGGAGTAAAGGATCGTTATATGCATGGCCTGTCTCAACAACATGTATAACAACAAGTGTAACAACTCCCCCATGTGAAAGTTCCGCAGCTACATATAGGACCCCGAATGATATTTGCGTTAGTACTGCATCTAGCGTTTATAGACATAGGTCAGCAGAACAAGAGGAGACGTATGCTAGAAACCAGTCACTCACATGGGATCGTCCTAAATCTGTGTCCTTTGATGGGGTAGATACTCATGTATACAATGGCCGGTCATTCTCAGATGTTAGTAGTGGGGCTTGCGGAGGTCAGTCATCGGACTATGCTAAGGGTAATTGCGTATTTGCTACAGTGTGTGGTAAGAATTCAAAGTATCTTGTGGACTCTGGTTCCGAATCATCAGTTGCTGGTAAAGCCAACTTTAGGATTTAAGTAGGCAAATTGGTAAATGAGCAGGAGATTAGGGTGGCTAGGTTGGACCAGTTGTCCGGAATTCTAGGGATAGATTTCCCTAGTAAACATGGAAGAGAAATCCATTTTAGGTATAAGACTCTTTGGTTGGAGGGTCAGTGTGTCAATCTAGCTACTGAAGGGTACAATGTGTGTGCCCGTGGGGTGTTTATCACTGTCTCCGTGCCAGCTAACTCAGAGTGTCACTTCAGAGGTTATGTAGATGGGGCTATAGATGGTACCGAGGGTGTAGTGGAGCCCAATGCACACATAGCTAATCAGGGGTTAATGATGGCCAAGGTTTTAGTAGATACCACAGGGAAAGAGATTAACCTCTCTGTCATGAACCTCAGCTCCCAAAACATCACGTTACAACACAACACAATAGTAGGAGAGCTATCACTTGTGGGTGGGGTTCATGTAATAGAAACAGAGACGAAAGACCTTAGATCCCCATCTGATCATTTAAAACCGATGATAAGATAGGTTTTCACCAGAATTTCTCCGGCCGAGCAAAGTAGAGCTACGGATCTGGTAGTTGAATATGAAGATATATTTCAGAGTCCTAGAAGAGAAATAGGTCAAACTAAGGTAGTAGAGCATGGCATAGACACTGGAGATAAACGTCCTACATTGTATAAGAATACCTGCTGGGCGTATTTCACCAGCCCAGAAAGTGGTAGTGGACAAAATGCCTAGTAATAGCCCATGGGCAGCTCCCATTGTATTAGTGTCCAAACAGGATGGTTCCGTCCGCTTCTGTATAGATTATCGGAAGTTCAATTCGGTTACAAAAAAGGATGCGTTTCCTTGGGGGTACAGTCGTTTCACGGTAGTTTCGGTACTTCAAAAATAAGAGGTTTCGGTACCTTTGTAAGTAGTTTCGGTACTTTTTGTAAGTTGTTTCGGTACTTCAACAATTTTTTTGGAACTTCGTTTTTTAGTTAATAAATATTTCTTAATTGCCATTTATTTTTGGTTGTTTATTTTCGGTACTTTGTTTATTAGTTAATAAATATTATTTATTGTTGGTTGTTTATTTTACGTTTGCTTTTGTAGTTGTTCAAACAATCAAGCAGATCAGTCAATCATTGTTTTCGAACTTCAAACGTGATCCCGCAACATACGCGATAGTTGTTTATTTAACGTTTGCTTTTTTAACTGAGCAGCTGAGTAGATCGGAGTAGCTCTTTAGGAGAGAAATTCAACGTTGAGGGTTGACGGTTCCGCTACCAAATTTATCAAAAACTCATCATGACTTCGGATGATACGTGTATTCAGTGTGACGGCGTTTTACATTTTTATTGTAGAAAAGTGACGGTGATAAGAAGTCATGGCGATGCATCAAGAGATCCGGCACAATGACCTGTCCCGCCACGGTATTGCAGGATGGAAACCACTACAGAGAGGGCCGGAAGGACCACATATATGCTTCGGAACCTGGTATCGTGAAGTCCGTCAAGATACGAGCTGAGGTATGTAGCAGAACCTATATGTATTGCTGTTTGTATTGTTACATTACATTGAGTATATTACTAAATATATTTTATTTTCCGATATTTATTCCGCAACTAGAACTGGAACAGAAAACACAACATTGATATACAATGGCAACGAAATAGAAATACAACAATTAAAAGTGCTCAATACGTGTTGTCAGGATATTTATTCATTTATATATTAATTTATACATTCATTACTTTGTGATCATGAAAATCTCATAAATCTTTGTTTTTGTAGGCAAAATCCAGAGCCAAGGAGAACATGTTCACTGTGTCTGCCCCACGCATCGTCGAGGAGGTGTACCAGGAACACGGAGACATCGACTTGCCGCATCACAGTCGACCCAAGGCAGCGAACATCCATCGTCAGGGCCGTCAACCGTTGGGGCCGAGCATGAGACCGAAGGATCCAAAGGACCTTGATTTTGAGGTATTTAACGAGAATGCAAATTTGATTTTAAAGAAAATGACAGGTCTTACAACTGGACAGACCATAATTAAAATATGTTAAACTTTGATAGGAATTTTTTTTGCAAAGAGTTTTGTCTGTTGTAGAGATTACATTTGAATGTTTATATTTCAGCTTGATTTGGACCTCTTAGATTCAACAACTCCCGGCTTTCATCGGAAGAACATCATCGTCGCTGGTCGTCGTCATCTCCTTTTCATGACAGAGCGCCAGCTCAAGCTCCTTGGCAAGACGCACACGTGGTATATGGACGGCACCTTCCGCGTCGTGAACGACCCATGGACCCAGCTCTTCTCCGTTCATGGATTCGTGCAGTCCGATGGAAACATGAAACAGATTCCCTTGGCTTTCTGTTTCATGTCCGGCAAAAGAGAGGAGTATTACTACGCTGTAAGTACCATACACATACACATGGGGTACATATGTACACACACATATCATTTTGTTAATGAAAACGGCCTTTTTCATTACTGCTTGTACATTTTAAGGTTTTGCTGAACAATTAGTACAATATGTGTAACTTAAAGGACATTTTTTTTCGAATTATGATAATCGTTTCCCTATCACATTTTTTTCATGTAGTTGATAATATTTGCTTTTTTTCCAGAAACTTCGTGCCATTGATCGTTCACTGATCGCCGAGTTTCGACTAGAGAGATGCGTCGTGGATTACGAAGTGGGACTGTGGCAGGCCATTAGGCACCATTTCCCCAACGTGAAAATCCAGGGATGTGCCTTCCATTGGACGCAGGCAGTATTCAGGAAAGTCCAAGAGCTGGGGTTGAAGGTAATTATATAGTGCCACAGTAACAAGCTATCACGGCTTAGATGGACAGGGCAATGTCTAGAGTTCGTAAGTTCCACGAGTTACATGTTTCTGCAGAAATAGCAATATATACAGGCATAAAATTGGCTATAGGAGGTCACTCTTTATCCATCATTATGCATTTATATTTTCTCATTATAATTATATTTTTTATCGACAGAAAGCATACGAGGAGCGGAGCAAGGTCCACGATTTCGTCAGCCAGGTAATGTCACTCCATTTCCTACCCAAGGAGCACATCTTGGGAGCATTCGACAGCCTGCGGGAACGGGCAACCTCCCAACCTATCTTGGACCTGATAAACTACATCGAGAGGACGTGGATGAGAAACAGGTACGTAGATGAAAATAATATAAAAGAAAAAAAAACCCAGCATATATGCAATCCAAAGAATTAATGAAATATGTAGTTTAGTAATTATTTTATTTATTTTTCAGTCTTCCCGATCAGCAATTGGTGTGTGTTTAACACAGCTGTGAGAACCAACAATGACGTCGAAGGTTGGCACCATCGCCTGAAAACCCGTGTGAACGTGAGGGGACCAGTCCCATTTTATCTGCTGATACAGGAGCTGTTCCGGGAAGCTGAGGCCATCCCCATGCAATTGAAAATGGTGACAGAGGGAAAATTGAAAATTGAAAAGACATCAGAGGAAGCGGTCACGACAGGTACAGAGACGCGTCTTCCGGATGTGGAAGCGTTACCAGCAGGGGAGACTTACAACATCACAGCTACTACGGAAGGCCGCTTCCCTTGTTCTCTGAAGTGTAGTGTAGGACGTGAACTTTGTTATGTTGTGTGCTTGGACAATTTTTGTTAACAGTCTATAATATAACATCTTAACTGGGGCTAAATGGTTCACTACTCTTGATCTAGCCAGTGGCTATTGGGAATGTGGAATGAAACAGGCAGACAAAGAGAAAACAGCATTTAGTACACATAAGGGGCTGTATGAGTTCAACGTAATGCCCTTCGGCCTGTGCAATGCCCCCGCAACCTTCTCTAGATTAATGCAGTTGGTTCTTGGAGGACTAAATTGGTCAAGGTGCTTGTGCTATTTAGACGATGTTATCGTTTTGGCCATACATTCGAAGTAGCTCTCAGTAACCTTAGGGAAGTTTTTCAGTGTATTAGAGAGGCTAACCTCAAACTCAAACAGAAGAAATGTGATAAATTCCAAACCAAAGTCTCTTATCCAGGGCATGTGGTTTCAGCTGCAGGCATAAGATGTGATCCTAACAAGGTCAAGGCCGTACGTGAATGGCCTGCACCTACGACTGTTAGCCAGGTCAGAAGCTTCTTGGGTCTGGCTGGGTACTACAGGAGATTCATATTAAACTTTTCAGCTGTAGCTTCACTATCTAATCTAATCAGAAAGAATGAAAGATTTTCTTGGGATCCAGAATGTGAAAGCTCTTTTGAAACACTTAAGATCCTCCTAACAATTGCCTCCATTCTTGGGTATCCCACAGATACAGGGACGTTTGTGTTGGATTCAGATGCGAGTGCAACAGGTGTATGGGACAGTGCTCTCTCAGATGCAGGAGGGTGAGGAGAGGGTTATTGCTTTTGCCAGTAGGACTCTAAATAAATCCCAAACTAACTACTGTACTACTCATAGAGAAGTTCTTGCTGTAGTTACATTTTCAAGTATTTCAAACATTTCCTGTGCGGTAGACCATTTCTGCTCAGAACAGACCATGTTTCTCTTACATGGTTGAGGAATTTTAAGAACCCTAAAGGTGTCCTGACCAGGTGGTTGGCAATCCGAGATATGCATGATAAGGAAGTCCAACATAGATCAGGCAGTAACGCCGACAGCTTGTCTCGTTATCCACAGTGTCCAGAATCTAGCGTTAACTGTCCCAGTTGTAGAACCCCTGATCCAGTTGTGTCCAGCACTCCAGTTATCTTCCTTGATCCAGTAGGTTCCCTGATGGACAGTCTCTAAAATGACTCGCAGAAACGGTTTTATTAGCCCGGTCTAGTAGAGGGTGTTCAGAACTAGTGTAAGGACTTTGACTCATGTGGCCGCAGGAAGTCTGGTCCTGCAAAAGGCCGAGCCCCTCTGTCCCCTTCGGTTCCAGTGGGGGCTCCATTAGAGCGAATTGCTATAGACATCCTGGGTGGGCTACAAACTGCAGAGAATGGAAACAATTTCATTATAGTGGTGGGAGAATATTTCTCTAAGTGGGCGTAAGCATATGCTGTAGCAGACCACACCGCACGAACAGTAGCTGACAAATTAGTCCCAGAGTTTATCTGCAGATTTGGTACACCTGTCAGTATCCATACAGATCACGGTCGGTAGTTCGAATCTGACCTATTTAAAGCTATTAAAAGTTATGAATAGATAAAATTAGAACAACCCCCTACAAGCCTCAGTCGGATAGACTGGCGGAAAGGTTGAATCGTACCCTAGTTCAAATGCTCACAGCCTTCGTCAATGAAAATAGGAATGATTGGGATGATCACTTACCCTATGTGATGATGGCGTATAGGGCAACTAGACACAGTAGTACTGAATGTAGTCCAAACCTAGTCATGTTGGGTCGTGATTTGTCATGTCCTCTAGATATTTTGGCGGGCCTACCCGCAGAATATAAACAAAGGTGTCCCATAGAATACGTGTCATGGGTTCAGAGTGCGATGAGGTCGGCATTTGAGTTTGTACATGGGAAACTAGGAGAAGCTGCCACCCGACAGAAAATGTACTATGATAAGAAATCAGAGGAGAGAAATTTCAGGGAGGTAGATTTTGTATGGAGGTGGTATCCCCCTGCGGCGAGTAATAAGTTAGGGAGGACAGGGTTGGACGGGTCCATACAAAGTCCTGCGAAGACTGACAGATATTTAATATGAGATTCAGAAAAAACGTCTTCCTAGAAATATTGTTGCATGTCACAGTTCATTTGAAACTGTATAAGGGTAAAGAAATACCGCAGCCCTGGAACGAAGTGAATACAGATTCTGAAAATGGAAGTGTGTGTGATTAAGTAGAGTGGAGTGATGGAGTAGACACCGAGATTAGTATAGCTCCCAGTAGTCCAGGGGAGATAATTCTACGTCAGACTGTCCAGGGGAGATAACTCCACGTCAGACAAGGGTTGGCAGGAATGTGAAGATTTTGAGGTTGATAGATGAAAAATAATTAAATACTGGTTATCATGTGCAGAAAATATATAGAACTGTATCAAGTTTTACATTACCAGCGGCACTGTTCTGCTGAATAGAATGTACTTACTTCACTTTGTAGTTGAGGTCATTGTGGGCCCCCATCAAAATAGATTGAACCGAGACATTTTGTTTGTTTCATTAAAAAGTCGCCACCATCCAATGGATGTGTTAGAAATTGAAGTACCGCCACAGGAGAGGGCAGTGATAGATGAGGATCTACAATGGGAACCTGGCAGGGCTTGCCCCGTAAGAGGATGCTTGGAGAAATCCTTTCTCGAGTACGCGGATCTTAGGCTCCACTGGAGTAAGACGCACCAACCGAAGATTACTTACTTTCAGTGCAAGAGTTGTGGTTTCCGTTCCCCCCGAAGGAACCAGTTGCTGCGCCATTATAGGATGCGACACAAGTGCTCGATTTTAGAAAGCAAGGCTCTCAGTGCTGAAGGCACCAAGGCCCTCAACACCAAGTTTGTCGACTCGGGGAAGACCGAGATGCCCATCATGAGGGTTTCTCTCAACATGGCCTCGAGGAGGGAAGAAGCATCAACGCGTCGTCGCGCGGAGCCTGGGTGAGTGGACTTATCTGTCCTTACCTCATGAACTGTAACTGTGGCTAGAGACCAAGAGGTGGTACCTCTTGGTTGGTCGGTGATACCTCTTGGTCGCGGTCGTGCGCCAACAACTGCGCTGGCTAAGGGGTAGTAGTGACCACTGTGTGGATGACTATAACGCAGTAGAACTGGACTTTGACCAATTCGAGGCAGATAACTAAGTTATAATGGGGGGGGGGGATATGCAACTGTGACTGATGATAGGTTTCCGGGGGGGTGGATTGACTCATTCCGATTGTTTTTCTGACTGTGTTAATATTTGTATAAACAATGTATTTTATGTGTTCCGCATTTATGAGATTTAGGTGCTAAATATAGTATGACCACTGAATTTATGTATGGATTCATGAAGTTTTTTCAGTAATGAATTTCGTCCCAAATTTACGGCCAAATTGTAACTTACAGATAGAGTTCATGAATGATTATGTAGTAATGAATTCTATCCTAGATTATATGATAAGTTTTGTAGCACTTAAACTATTTTCGTTAATATCAAGTGAGAAGAATTGATACTAGGGACATATCCCTATTAATGTTAAAATTTGAAGATCGCATAATGTGTTAATGTTCTCGTCATTATTTGAGGTTATTGCCACACATATTGTGTCTGTTTATTCAACTCGTAATTGCAAGCGTTAATGTTTTGTTAGAGTTTAATGCACAAGTATGTTAGTTGAGAGTGTGCAAACATTATGTTGAATTTTGTATTTTATAGCAACATGGCATGCTATTTAAAACTGATGTTGTCCTCCAGGCCAGTGTATTTTTGTTTGGTCCGGTAGGACACATTTCCTTTTCAACCTCCACTTTTTGTTAGCAATTTTCTTCAAGTTTACTCAGATGCATTTCTAGTATTGGTTCACTTAGTTTAAAATGTATTTGCTATTGTTAGTTTATTTTGTTATTCAGTCTATAATTTCATAGACTAATTCCCTCCAGGCGGTTAACTATTAAGTTTGAAATGTTTATTTATGTTGTCAATTCTCCCCAATTTGCCCCGAAGTACTTACTTATATTTTGGTATATAATTATACTTTGGATGTGCAAGCCTCAAAAGGTTTTTGCAGACTTAACCGCACCTGTATTTCGTTTCTGTTTTCATTCCCGTGAAATGCTAGTGCTGATCAGGCACTACGGGTCAGTGGTAAGCTGCCAAGCTATCCTCCCTCTTGACCAACAGCCAACTGACTGCTTTATCTACTCAAAAATGCTATTGAAATAGAGGGCATGTACTTTAACCCAAATAGTTGGGAGTGTGGCAAGGTTCTGTTCTTGGTCCGCTGTCGATATAATTACATGTGTTCAGCAAGGTTCTGTTTTGATCCACAGTTGATAGATGTAAACACATACACAGAATATTGCACCTATAAAATTTACAATTTGCGAAAAAAATGAATTACACTTCATCTGACACTCTTCGAGCACTGGTACCGCAGTGCTTATCAAGCACTACTGTTCAGTGATCAGCTGCCAACTCTTATCCTCCCTCTTGATCCTCAGCAAGACAGATGCTTTCTTTGCTGACGGCCCAAGTCTCCCCAACAGCTCGCTTTCTTTCGCCTCCTTTGATTCCTATGGCATTTAGAATTCTACACCCAGGTTGTGCATATAGTTCTTTGGCACCAATTTCAATCGAGAAAAGCCATGTTTTCCAATCGCAAATTCTGCATTGGTCTAGAAGCTGGGATTACTTGGTTTTGCCATGTCGCTCCTCGACTCCCATGGGACAGCGAGTTTTATGGTCATCAGCTTGCTTCTATGTCTTTAGCAAACCGTATCACAATGTCTGGCATCTGTGTGGTCTGGACAATCTCGGGGAAGACTAAATTATTTCCGAAGTCGACCTTCATCTCCCAGTGATCGGACTCGTCTAGGATCGGTGATTGATTTTTGTTTGTTTGTATGATTTGTTTAACGTCCTATTAACAGCTAAGGTGTTTTTTTAAGGACGGCCTTCCCTGTGTGCAAGATGCATGCGTATAGTGTATGTGTGTGTATTTTGGGAGGCTGCGATATGTTCGTGTTTGTCTCCTTGTGATAGCGCGGAACTGATGCCGACTTTATAGTGCTACCTCACTGAAACATACTGCCGAAGACACCCAGCAGGACGCCCCACCCGGTCACATTATACTGACAACGGGCGGACCAGTCGTCCCACTCCTAATTTACTGAGCGTTAAGCAGGAGTATACACTACCATTGTTAAAGACTTTGGTATGTCTCGGCCAGGGGACAGAACCTAAAGCCTTCCTCACAGGGGCGAACGCTCAACAAATGGCCAAAAGTAAGACATTGTCAAGGGAGTCATTAGGAAGAAGAAAGTTATTTAGAAAGGAGAGAAGAGAGAAGGTCCCAAATTTAGTCGCCGCTTTCGATCATGCAATTGGGGGCAGCAGGTACAATTCTTACGCCCTACCTGCAGGGTCCTCGGTGATTGAAGCTGGCTGCATGCTTGTATCTCCTGCCTTGATGCAGTTGATCATGGTGGGTGCTCTCTTAGTGTTTGTCTCCTTGTATATGGTTTGGTTTTGTTTAACGTCCTATCAACATTTATGCCGAAGACACCCAGCAGGACGCCCCACCCGGTCACATTATACTGACAACGGGCGAACCAGTCGTCCCACTCCTAAATTGCTGAGCTTTAATCTCTTTCAGTGTACAGTGTAAGTTCCTTGGTGTTTAAGCTGACAATGCAAGTTAAAAAAAAAAGCTATCACTTGAGATTCATTTTGTTTAATGGTTTTGAGATCTACCCCTTCCGACTATCGTTTCTAAGGAAATGACGACATTGTAGTTTGTCCTTGTTTGGTAACGAGTATGGGTCTTGCTGGTCAAAAACAGCACATTATCTGTCAAACCGGTTATCATTCTTCAACTGTTGTCGTATTGTGATTCAATGCACCGCGTACGCTGATTGGCAGCCTGAATCAAAAATCAAACGCACTCACCTGAAGGCTTTGAAACAATGTGTGTTGGTACTAAAATCCTTTGTCGCCGAGAGGTCTCCAGTACTGTGGGATTGTTCCTAACTAGGATCCTCCATCGTCTCACCATTATTATTATTATTATTATTATTATTAAAAATTGGACAGGGCTTTCACAGCTCAAACTGGTTATTTCTATACGAGTTTACAGTTTTGATAGGACGAGTTACCTCCACTTTTTGTTAACAATTTTCTTCAAGTTTACTCAGATGCATTTCTAGTCTTGGTTCACTTAGTTTAAAATGCATTTGTTATTGTTAGTTTATTTTGTTATTCAGTCTATAATTTCATAGACTAATTCCCTCCAGGCGGTTAACTATTAAGTTTGAAAATGTTTATTTATGTTGTCCATTCTTCCCAATTTGCCCCAAATTACTTACTTTTATTTTGTTATATAATTATACTTTTGCTTGTAAAAATAAATTGTTGACTCTATTTCAATCTTCTGGTTGCACCTCCAGCTATAAAAGGGTTTTTTAGGTTCACATTAAATATAAAGAAGAATAAATGGGTAAAGAGGATAATCGAGGACCCTTTGGCCAGCCGAGGAGCATATGAAAGGGTATTCCTTTCTTTTACAGATGGAAGCTTTACTCTACAACGCGGTTGAAGCGCAGGAATTCCTGCGTGGGGAGCAAGCGGGAAGGGAGCCCTAGAGGGTGGAGAGCATGCCATGCCCAGTCCCAGACTTCCAGGGCCTGGGGCCATTCCTTCGGCAACAGTGTCTCATGGATCGTCGGTAGAGGATCCATGAGAGGATGATCACTTTGCAGGAGTGCACTTGGTGTCGGCATCAAGTGCAGGGTCCATATCCGGCAGGCGCACTCCGACAAGAAATGGACGCCTTCATCACGAAGAGGGCCAAAGTAAACGCCAACTTTAGGAATCCAGGATCTAGGAGACCATCCCTGCCGCCAACAAAGGTGAAAGAGGTGCCCGAGACAGAGCCAGACGGGAGTGGAAGGGGTACCCGGCTGTTCAAGTCGGAGGCATCTCCCGGGGGTTGAACATGCTGCCCGGCTAAGGCATAGCATGAGCCGGACGGTCTGGTTTCCCCCTCAGGATACCTCCGCCATGAACAGCCGTGATGAGCGAGTGGGAATAGAGGAGATTGAGCGTTTAACCGATTCCATTTTGTAATTCTGTGCGTTATTGGGGAAGCTCATAATGCCTGTATTTTGTTACAGAGTACTTCGTACTCCGTTTGTTGTCCTAGTTCGTCGCCATGTTCGCGGAAGTGGTTCGATAATGTTAACTGCTTTTGATTGGTCACCCATTCCGTGTTGAGCCAATCGTTTGCTTCGTAGAATTTAGTTTTAGAGACTATTTTCGTCTGCTGAACATGTATAAAAGCCGGTAGTTTTTGGGTGTTCGAACGCATATCTCGACCTAGCACTCGCAGCTCACCACGCCACTCAACACATCGCGGCACTCACAGGACATCAGACCCCCGGGCCGACAACACCTCCGCGACTCCCTGACCCCACCCAAGCGGACTTTCCCTTATCCCTGTGCTTTTCTGTAGTTATTCATCTGCGAGAACATTTTTAGGACTTCAAAAGAGTGTAAATCAATTGTGCATTATTCCTACGGATTAATAGAACAACGCCGTAGAAACACACAAGACGCAGATCAACAGCAATCAGATAAGTCACACCAACCCATACTATTAACATACCTTATCCTTTCCTATAGGACCCCTCCTTAAGATTTGAACAATTTACATGTGTTAAAAAAACCCGCTTTACCCATTCATTAGGTACTACCCTTACTCTATCACCAAATTATTCATATTAACCACCCCTCTACTACTGTTCTATAGGTTTTGATCCTAGTTTCCTATACACATTATACAAATTAGACCCCCCACCCCCTTCTACATAGATCAATATGCAGGGAGTTGTAGTACTAAAACCTAAAGGGGCAAACTACACTCCATATAAAAATCTGGACAGAAGAGGGGCAGTGTCCAATATTCAACAGCATGTAGGGGCCTCACCAGTAGAATTCCTACCATCAGGATTCATCCTTATAATGTGCATGTCTCTATCTCAAATACAGTTTGCCCTAACAATGAAGACAGCTTGCAAACTACCCTTTACCCCGTAAATCTAATAGACCCCTGGACCCCAAAAACACATCCACACGACCAAACCAATACCAACAACCAAATAAACCCCTTAACAAGCCAGTATCAATTAGTAGAGGGTAGTTTACAATATCCCCATGGGCATCAATGTAAACAATTTCCTCAGCCTGTATGTAGTCAAAGCCACCCGTATGACAAACTTTAAAGGGAAAATAACAACATCAATTCTCCTCCTATTTAAATCATCCACAGTTCCAAGAAATATAAGATATGGAGACAAAATATTATCAGTAACACCATTCACCAAAGTGTTCAAAAAGGTACAAAACAGTAAGAACCAACATAACAAAACAAACATAAATGAAAACAAAACCCAAGGTAAAACATACGCAGAAGCAGTCAACAATAACAAAACATTTACGTCCGCGTTCAAATCCTCAACCGGAGCCCTCGTAACATACGACATCGTACAGGCTCCACTCAATTGGCAATAAATTTGTCACGAGACAGCAACTTGTAAATACATTAGGTTCCCTATTTTTATCACTAGCCAATCTTCAGGAAGACCCAGCCAAATTATACAGGAATTAGGCATGGACTTGGCAATAAATATTGAACATCCATCAAATCAGAACAACCCTAACAAACGCCCACATTCTGAGACAAAATCACCAGAATTGACCCCATACCCCCCTCTCCAAAATCTAGTGCACCCTCACCAACGCCTAGTTTTTGCTCAGAAACAATAGAGAACTTGTCCATAAAGTCCCCAGAAAACACCATGTCCCACATACATCAAAACACCGCCCGAAATCCCCCTACACAGAGCAAAGACACCAACCCCCCCCCCCGTACTGAAAAACAAAAGGACACGCAAACAATCAAAATCAACTTCAAAAAAAGAGAGCTACGGGTACAACACAAGATCAGCCAACAAACAACTATACAAATAAAGATAACCTTCGTCTAAATCTCACACATAAAAACTAACTAATCAATATGGCAGTAAAAGATAAGATAAAAAGGCCGCGAGCTCCCTGTCTGTACTCAGCTGGAACGCTCGCGGCCTCAGAGCTAACTAAAGTAGCCTTAAACAACTACTTACACAACATAAAGACATAGATATAATTAAAGTTCAAGAAACAAAAATGAGACCCAATTTAAAAGTTCCCAAAATCATAGGTTATTACGAACCACAGGATTAGCGTTATATATTCAAAAAGATATAGCTTATAAATCTTATTCTAATTAAAGATATCTCCACAAAAATAGAAATGCTCGGCGCAGAGATACACAGTATTCACAAAATAATAGCAATTTTTACTATATATATAAGTCCCAGTACAATATTAGAGAAAGAAGATCTAGATACAATTTCGAATATAACATCAAATTACCAACGCTATCTTATCTGGAGATTTTAATGCGGCAAACATAATGTGGGGGAGTAGAGAAAACAACCCCAGAGGGGATTTACTAGAAGATTGGCTCCTAGAAAATAATCTAACCGTACTTAATGATCCCGACCACGGAACACGGATAGACTACAGAACCGGTGGCATATCCCACCTAGACCTTACCATCTCAACACCGGAAATAGCCAATTTGATAAGTTCATGGTCGGTAAGAAATAGCACCCTAGGATCAGACCATTATCCTATTCTGGCAAATTTTATTTCAAACCAATCAGAAACGAAATCCCCACCAAAATGGTTATTCGAGAAAGCCAGTTGGACTAAATTCCAAGATATATGTAAACATGTCAAAATGAATGATGTCAAAAACAACGATATAGATATATACAACGAAAATCTAACTAAAATCATACTTAATGCTGCAACAGAATCAATCCCCAAAACTTCAGGTAAACAATTCCAAAAAGCTAGCAGTAACCAAAACTTTACAGACGAATTCATAGATAATAAAAATAAAGACAAATGGAATTACAGATATCTTAACGAAACAGACGATTATAACAAAATCTTAACATACCGTTATCCTTGGATGAATATGCTAACGCGCTAAAAACCAAGAAAAACACATAATGCGGAAGGAAAATTTTTTTTAGAGAAAGCTAATTTACTAGCTAAACAATTCCAAAAAGCTAGCAGTAACCAAAACTGTACAGACGAATTCATAGATAATAAAAATAAAGACAAATGGAATTAGAGAATATCTTAACGAAACAGACGATTATAACAAAATCTTAACATACAACCAGATCTCTATCTAGGAAATACAAAAATAGAATATGTAAATCAAACGAGATACCTAGGAATGATATTCGACCAAAAACTGTCATGGGTACCTCATATTAATAATATAAAAGAAAACTGCAAAAGGGCTCTAAATACAATAGTATTCGTATCAGGAAATAAATTAGGACCAAATAAAAATACACTCCTCACACTCTACAAAGCGTTAATTAGGTCAAAAATAGATTACGGATGCCAAATATATAATTCAGCTTCCGATAACGCACTATTGGTGGTGTTCACTATATGTATCTCATTAAGATCCTTCTCACATGATGGAAATATTTCATCTGTCCTTTCTCGGTAAAATGAACTAAGTCTTTGTTGTAGTTTGCTGGGTACCCAAATTCTATCTTCACGAAACATGTATTGAAAAACGTCTGTAACTTCTTGTTAACTCCCGCCCGCTGCCGCTTAAAATGTTCAAACGTTAAATTTCCACGAAATTTCCCTCTGGTTACGATAGATTGTACAAGAACCGTCCGCACACCAGAGGCCTTGATTGCATCCACTACAGACTTGATGTCATTGGCTATATCCGCCGGACAGGAATCACCCCCAATGTCATTCCCTCCCAGACAAACATACACAATGTCAGCATCAAACGCTATCAAATCCTCGAAACACAGAACAGAGAACACTTTGTCTGCACTCATCCCACCTACACCAAAAAATCTAACTGTACCGGGAAAGTTCATAATGCCACCGCAGAATCTACCAAGTCTTGCAATATAGCTACTGCCGAACAAAGCAATCTTCGTCATGGTTGATGATAAGTTTATATGTGTTGTCTACTGCTATCAGAAAATGATAATTGAATGAAGCGATGAACGGGTCATATATACCTAATCTTAGCTTATTTGTTTTTTTAATCCGCGCATAGTTAAATTGTATTCCTTATCGGTCAATTGTTTGATTCGGTGAGATGAACCACCCGTTAGAACAACAGGTATGATTGTACAGCATTTTAACGTCTGACATTAGAAATTTATGTTGTACCGGACAAACTGTTTTAGGGTTTTTGTAAATAAAGTAAACACAATAGGCGTTTTAAAAACAAAATTATTATCAATAGCATATATATTTTTAAGAAAGAGAAATAAATTAAAATGGGTCTCCATGAAAGCAGGGTCCACGATCCCGAGACCTGGGCAATACGGTGATACTTTGTTGATACCTAGTTATAATATAACAACAGTATACACAATGTATCATCGTAGCAGATGGCTTTCAAATAAAAATGGAAATAAGGCTTTGTTGAAATAAAAACATATGGAGATTAAAATATAGCATCCTAACATCATTATTCAACCCTAATATAGTCCGATCCTGCCCCGTTTCTGTCCGTTCCTGTAAATCGTCGCCCGTTTCTGCCCGTTCCTGTAAATCGTCGCCTGTTCCTGCCTGATCCATAATGATACAATACTCTTAATTCGTCGCAATTGTTTTATCAAATATATATTATACCTGATAAAAATTATATAATACTATAAATTTAGGTAACATAAGTAATAATTTTATATAATTTAGTCCGATTCTGCACCGATCATTTAACTGCAATCCTTTTATGAAATATAACTCGATAATGGATACTTAAATATACATAATATACATATCTTCTACCCGATAAAAAGATTAAATAATATAAATATACATATATATAATTTAGTCCGATTCTACCCCGATCAGGTAATTGCAATTCTAATATCAAATATACCTTATACCGATAAGGATAATTAAATATATACATAAACAAAAATAAAAATAACTCCGATCCTTCCCCGTTCCTGTAAATCGTCGCCCGTTTCTGCCCGATCCATAACAATACAATACTCTTAATTCGTTGTAATACTTTTACCAAAGATATCTTTACTCGATAAAAAATATTTAATTCTATAAATTTAGGTCTCATACGTTAAAACGATAAACATATATATATATATTAGTCCGATTCTGCACCGATCATGTAACTGCAGTTCTTTTATCACAAATGTCTTGTACCCCATAATCATAATTTGATATATCTAATATATATATACCCATATAGATATATCATTATAAAAAATCTCTGTCCGTTTCTGCCCGTTTCTGCCCGTTCCTGTAAATCGTCGCCTGTTCCTGCCCGATCCATATCAATACAATACTCTTAATTTGTTGCAATCCTTTTAACAAATATACCTTATACTCGATAACGATACTTAAATATATCTAATATCTATATCTTATACCCGAAAAAAGTATAATACCGTAAATTCATAAGTAATAAGGACATAATTCTATATGATTAAGTCCGATTCTGCACCGATCATGTAACTGCAGTCATTTTATCAATTATATCTTATACCCGATACTGTTAATTAAATATATATAATATATATATAATTAATATATTTAATAATCAATAATTTTCTGTCCGTTCCTGCCCGTTTCTGCCCGTTCCTGCCCGTTTCTGCCCGTTCCTGCCCGTTCCTGTAAATCGTCGAACCCCTAAAAACCCGAAACATAATTCAGCATAAAGCTTTAAGAATAGCACTGGGAGCAATTAAAAACACACCAACGATTAGTCTACTAGCAGAAAGCGGTGAATTACCACTTAAGTTAAGAAGTGAGAAATTAATTCTAAAATATTGGGCTAGAACCCAAACATTAGGAAATTCGAGTACGTACCAGCCCATGTAGACATTCCCGGAAATGAAAAAGCCGATAAAAATTAGCCAAAAAGGCACTAAAACATGAAACAATTCAGTGTAAAGTTAACTTATCTAAAGAAGAAGCATACTCTCTAATAAATAAAGCCATAGACAATAAATGGATAAAAACATGGAACGAGGTAGGGCAAAACAATGTATTACGCACTATAATAAAGGAACCAATAATAAAAACAACCTATATGGCCATAGTAAAAGTGAAGACGTTACAATAACAAGACTGAGACTAGGTACAACCAAACTAAACGGAAACGTCAGTATTATGAAAAAAGATATATCTCCAACCTGTCCTAATTGTAAAGAAAATGAAACACTAGATCATGTTTTTTGGCACTGTCACAAACATAAAGAAGAAAGGAAAGAATTAAGAAAAGAACTACACGAAAATAAGATCAAAATCACGACAATTTCTGAACTACTAGCAATTAAAGAATCAGAGATTAATACATAAAATTCTAATAAAATTTTTGAACAAAATAGACTATTTGAACAGGATCTAGAGTTGTGGACCGGGGAAGGGGAAGGAACTCCTATAATTTTTTATATATAAACATGAAATATATCTCAAAATGTTTGGTTTGTTTGTTTGTTTGTTTGTTGAATTTGTTTAACGTCCTATTAACAGCTAAGGTCATTTAAGGACGGCCTCCCCTGTGTGCAAGATGCATGCGTGTAATGTATGTGTGTGTATTTTGGGAGGCTGCGATATGTTCGTGTTTGTCTCCTTGTGATAGCGCGGAACTGATGCCGACTTTATAGTGCTACCTCACTGAGACATACTGCCGAAGACACCCAGCAGGACGCCCCACCCGGTCACATTATACTGACAACGGGCGAACCAGTCGTCCCACTCCTAATTTGCTGAGCGTTAAGCAGGAGTAGAAACTACCATTTTTAAAGACTTTGGTATGTCTCGGCCAGGGGACAGAACCCAAAACCTTCCTCACAGCGGCGAACGCTCAACAAATGACCAAAAGTGAGGCATTGTCAAGAGAGACATTAGAAGAAGAAAGTTATTTAGAAAGGAGAGAAGAGATAAGGTGCCTCTTACGATCATGCAATTGGGGGCAGCAGGTACAATTCTTACGCCCTACCTGCAGGGACTATCTCAAAATATAATTTTACCAGTCCTATTGTATCGCATAAACCTACAAACAAAATAATACACCCATGACACCCAAGAAATAAGGGAAAACACTCTAAAGTGACTTAGCGAAAATCGTTTATAGCAATATATTTACATTTGCATGGCATTGTCACTATATAGCCTCTTTGAAAGCTGTGTTGTTGATGGGACTTTAATTACCATGCATCACGAGACAAAATTCTTAGCGTATTAATACAACACTGACCGGAACTACAATATCCAATATAAATAGACATGACGGCTGCTGAAATATCGCTGGGCATTGTGAGATTTGACAATGTCATTGTAAATTTATGTGCAAAATAAAAAATAAAATAAAAACCACTTTTATTACAACGAAAACAAGACCAAGGTCTGCAATATCATACAATATGCACATCGGTTGAAATCGGCAATGGAAACAATTTTAACGCTCATGCAATTTATCAGAAATATCGTCTGTTACACTGCACTGATCAACAGGGGTTCGTTACAAATGTCTGAAATACACATATTCTATAGACCTACCGACACATATGTTACAGACCTACTGATATGAGTCACAGCACACAAACATTTCAAGCATTTTGTAACGAACCTGTGCTCCGTCGCAAGATCACTCACTTCAAAAGCTATCAGTTTCACGCGTCTCGCATCCACGGTTCCTGATTTCTGACGACATGTTAAATAACAACGCTGTTATAGAATCTACCCACTGTTGTCAGGTTCCCATATAATCAACAAATAAATTACGCCTGGATTCTTCACAAAATGAGCGAAGAAAAAAGTTCAAATTAACTTCCTAAAATAACTCCCTCGTGGAGGGCAAGGTCGGATTTACGGTGTTCACTGTATTTGTCCATGCGCGAAGTTTGGTCCGGGGAAAAATCGAAACAATTTCATGTCTAACTTTCAGCTCAGAGTACTATTGATACACATAAATCACCCTATATACATATCATACGCAATTGTATTGATACTGAATTGTGGAATAAAATTGAAGTGTTTGTTAAAATTTCAAAAACGAAATTGTGTGGACTGTTGATAAGGCAGGCATTTTTAATTTTAAATATAACTTATAAGTTAAAAAAGAAAATAAGAGGCAGAGAAAACGTAAATATAAGTATTGAACTGTTTTTGTATGGTATTTATGATCTATTTGAATGACACAGCTTTGCAAGCAAACAAATCATTATGCGCTAGTGCGCATTATGGTGTTTGCTTGCAAAGCTGTGTCATAAATACCATACAAAAGCAGTTCAATGCTTAAATATATCTCATACATTCTGCAGGTGGGAAAGTCACTTTCAATAAAACAAGGGATGGAAGCAGGATAAAAAGTTAAGTTGAAAGAAAAGATACGCAATAGAAAATTCAACCATAAAACAAACTAATCACCGACTGATATAAGATAGCAGCAACGTATGTGTTCTGACCACGTGCGGGTAGTTCCGTTCCTTTACAGATGGAAGCTTTACTCTACAACGCGGATGAAGCGCAGGAATTCCTGCGTGGGGAGCAAGCGGGAAGCTTAGGGAACCCTAGAGGGTGAAGAGCATGCCAGTCCCAGCCTTCCAGGGCCTGGGGCCATTCCTTCGGCAACAGTGTCTCATGGATCGTCGGTAGAGGATCCATGAGAGGATGATCACTTTGCAGGAGTGCACTTGGTGTCGGCATCAAGTGCAGGGTCCATATCCGGCAGGCGCACTCCGACAAGAAATGGACGCCTTCATCACGAAGAGGGCCAAAGTAAACGCCAACTTTAGGGATCCAGGATCTAGGAGACCATCCCTGCCGCCAACCAGGATGGAAGAGGTGCCAGAGACAGAGAGCCAGACGGGAGTGGAAGGGGAACCCGGCTGTTCAAGTCGGAGGCATCTCCCGGGGCATGAACATGCTGTCCGGCTTAGGCATAGCATGAGCCGGACGGTCTGGTTTCCCCTTCGGGATACCTCCGCCATGAACAGCCGTGATGAGCGAGTGGGAATAGAGGAGATTGAAGGAAAGATCCACGGCTATAGTCGGATGCGGGGCAGATAATCTAAAACAGTATCAGGGTATTAATACTCCAGAGCCATGGGTTTGGTCAGACTCTGATAGCTCATCGGAACGTTGTTATGAAAGGGGATTCCAGCCAGCGATCCAAGTTCCTCCACAAAAGTACAGACCTTAAAAATAATGGGGATACATTAGTTATTGTAGGTACCATCTACAATTTGAATGGGTTATTTCACCTTTTGGTGTAAGCATTCTAAAATGCTGGCCATTAAATATTTGTGTGTGTGGGGGGGGGGGGGGAATTTTTTTCGGAATTTACAGCACGATGACACACTATCTACAAATAGATGAGAAGAGGAGGAAGATGATTTACTCTACCTTGACGGCGACCTTGAAGACAGGCCTGTCTGGAACCATGAAGGCATGGAGTGTCCTGTGGCAGCCTGTGGGAACAAGATGTACCCAAGGTATGACCAGCTGGCCAGACACTGGGCACTGACCCATTTAGAACACACTAACGTGTTCCGGTGCCCCTTGCGTACCTTCACCAACACTAGGAGGAACCAATTGCGGAGGCACCTGGTCAGCCGCCATGGGAAAAAACAGGCCGAGGCTGCGTTCTTGATCGGCCTACATCAGTGTGGCTCGACGCAGCGGAACAGCAGGTATATCAGTCCTGGGGGCAGAGGATGCCACGCCGTGGTGCTACCCCGGGGGCACAGGAGCTGCAGAGGGAGGTGAAACTGTCCAGATATCTGGAGGCTGGAGAAAGCGCGGCCATGGACTTGGGAAGAGCTGACACAGTTTCCCGGGATCATGAGTTAACTGATGGGAGGATTCGCAATAGTGCGCGGTGGTATCAGATCGCAGACGCGGGATCTCAGTACACCCCACAGGATGTGGACTTTTCTGTATTTCCAGAGCACACAGAATGAACTTATTTTTAATAATAGTGTGAAAGGGGGTGGACAAAATGAACATGTACTTGTACATATTCATTACTCTTTGTGTTATAATTTTCTATGATTTATTTTGTATTAAGTTGCTGTTTACATTTCTAGGACCGTGGACCACGCCGACACGAAATCTCGTCGAGCTACGCGACAACTTCGCTGTGACGTATTGGCGCGGTCTCTTAACATCTTGACATTGAACAGAACACACGTGAGTGATTTTTCTCCACCTTGTTACTTAATTTCAGGAGCCAAGAACAGTTCCAACGTTGTGACGGTGTGAAATAACACACACCGAATTCACGACAGTAATGAGCCAGGAAAATGCTGTCCACTTATGTGGAGGTGTAATATGTATTTTTGGTGAGGAATGGAGATATATCGGAATTGATTTTGTTTTTTTCATTTGGTGTTACTGTAGCGTAAGCAGCCTAATACTTAAGTATTTGGGGCTGATCACAGTTCACCATCACATATAAAGATATAAACATCAGGGTCTTATACAGAAGACAAGGTCCGAGGTCAGTGTTAAGCTGCCAGCTCTCCTCCCTCTTGACCCTAAACAACTGAAAGCATTATCTCACGGCTGTCTTAAATTACTGTTGAAACAGAGGGCATGTGAGTTAACCCAATCAGTGGCGAGTGCGGCAATGTTATATTTTTGGACCACTTTTGATATAATTATAGGTTGTCAACAAGGTTCTGTTCTTTGTCCACTTTTGATAAAATTACAGGTGTTCAACAAGGTTCTGTTCCTGATCAATATGACCGGGTCATATTATATTGACACCGGGCGAACCAGTCTGCCCACTCCTAAATTACTGAGCGTTAACCTTTTTCAGTGTATGTTCATTTGTTAAAGCTGACAATGCAAATGTAAAATGATATTTTTTTCCCTTCAAAACCAATACCCAGGTTCGGTAATCTTGGGTCCGTCAGGGTATTACAGTCCGATATGATTGAAGTTTTGCAAATAAACACAGACGCCGAAATATAAAATTCATGTAGTTTATTAATTTGACATGTAAATATATACGAACAGGGGCATGAGTTTATACCACGAGGTCACACACTCGAACACACTCACATCAATAACATGGCTTTATTTGTGGTACAATGCCTAACTGAATATATATACTGACGGCTACATGGCCATATGCCTATGCCTATTAAAAGGACGACGACATGGTTCGGACGACGACATGGTTCAAATCACGACTCTAAAAACTCCTACAAAAATACATGACTACAGAGAAACTACTGGTAGTACTGTGACTGGTAAAATATCTACGCTAACATTATCTGATTGAGGTTGCGATACCCTACCTACATATACACAATGTACTCCTACATAGGGAAAGAGGTGAGCCGAACCAGTCTCGTCAAGACCTTTATTCTGACTGATGAAGCACACAAGTGTACCGACTTAAATAGACAAAAACACGGCAATTTGCACGTGCAATAGTCGCGCCAAATTACCCGGAACATTTCCGCTGTAGCTATAGAGTTCCGAACAGTATATAAATCTGGTAAGCAGACAGCCGTCAAATATAACACTTTAAAGTTTACAAATTTACTAAACTTTTACACAAGTTAAAAAGCTATCAATTGTGATTCATTTTGTTTTATGGTTTTGAGATCTTCCCAATCTCTTACGACTATCGTTCCTAAGGAAATGCCGACATTTTAGTTTGTCCTTGCTTGGATAACGAGTATAGGTCTTGCTGGTTATAAAAAGCGCATTATCTGTCAAACCGGTTATCATTCTACAACTGTTGTTGCCTTGCAATTCAATGCACCGCGCACACTGATTGGCAGCCGATATCAAAAATCAAACGCACTCACCTGAAGGCTTTGAAACAATGCGTTGGTACTCAGTAGGCATATCATCTAAAAATAAAATTTTAGATTTCACCAATAGAAATTCTCCTTTCATATCAAGAAATGTATTCAGGTGTTGAATTAAACAAGAATTTTCATTGGTCAATCATATATGCTAATTTATTATTGTTCACGGTTAAAGGCCAATGTTGAGGTCATGAAATGCAAGGGAGACAATCAAATTTAGATACTGCCTGTTTGTAGATGATTTTAATATGCAAGGCAGATACATGTTATAGGTTTTCAAAAACTTGTTTCTTATAGTCTTTCAAACTTGCTCGTAAAATGAACTTGTTGGTATTTATTTCTGCCACTTAAAGTTATCATATTTTACAATGAAAACATTGCAAATGTCCTACCTTTATATTCTACATGCAGTTTTTCATTTTTCCCTCAGGCCTTCATGTATTTGGTGGATCTGTAAAGAATAGATTAAATATATGATGATACTTATATGAAATCATGCCAAATATGTATATATAATATACAAGCAAATACATTATACAAAAACAAGAGCTTAAACTCCTACAGATGTAAAACATCAATATACAAGAGAGAAAATCAGGATCTCATCATCAAATGTTAATTAAGGTCCCTTCAGAAATGTCTGCCTGTAGCCCTTTAATGGTCAATATGTATGTGTCGCTCTCAGATTCGTCACTGTCGTGTGGTATGCAGTATTGTACCTGTAATGTGTAGAGTATATGTTCATCTGTCCTTACCAGATTCAAAATCAGTTAAAATCAATCATGAAATTCCATATAATTATGCAAAATAGTTGTTTTTTTAATCTTCATTTATACTAGGCCAATCAATATGTTTTAGTATACGCCATCCTTCTTTTTCATTGTACATGTTGTAGGTATTGTATAGAGCAGTTAGGAAATTTCATAAGGACTACAAAAATGTTTACCCTACCAACAGACAGACTAGCTACTACAAAAATATATAAACCATTTGAACCATATAGATACTTTTCCATACATTAATGTCGTTCATAGAGAATAATAAATGCCTTTTTCCATATCACACCCAGTGTCAACCCGAGACTGCAATATCAAACTGCAATAACAAACGTCACTGTATATGGTATGTTATATGAAATACATGATAGTTTTCAGTACAATTCACCCCACCTTTATTTAATAGAATGTAGATGAAATTTCATGCCGTATCAAAATCAGATATTTAGTACGTCATGGAACGGACTTTAAGTGACAAAAATCATTGAATTCTCCAGGATGTGAACATCATCAAAGTGTTAAAATAGAAGTCAATCACATGCATCTTTGTTAAAAGAATTATTCATAGAGATATTACATGCATCTTGGAAATCCTTCTGCCTTTAACAATATTGTTAGGTCACACTGCTTGGTTTAGAACAGTAAAACATGCAAGTCCGGAAGATGGAAAACAATGAGTGTTTTTCTAACCTTGAACACTCCACTCTAAAAATGTCACAACTGTTCCCTCCATGTAGAATCTTTGCCATTGGCATCTGTCCATACATGGTGGAATGTCTTTCCAACAATGTTATGCCCATAGTTGGTTTTACTTTGGTTTCTGTTCCCAGTCCTTAATATTGTGTTAATATTTTCCTGTAATTGGTCGACTGCGAAAACCTTTCTTACTATACTGGAATAGATGTTTGTCTTTGGTCTGAAGTTCAAAAATATATTTCAACAAGGCAATTTGTGTTTTTCAGAACAGTTATTTTGTCTTTTTTTTTTAGATAATTCATTCAACCCTTGTGTATTTTTTTGTTCTGAGTCCCAAACACCAAAATGTTCTATGTCCTCAATTAATTGTTCTCGTTGTTTTACTTGTTTTTGCTTTTTCTTCATCAATGTCTCTTGTCTGTCTTCAATAATGTTCGAATGTTCTTGCGTCAATTTTGCTTTCCTATCACGTTAGAATTTCCTTAGTTTGTCGGGCCTCCATAATGAGTTGATGGTGTTGCTCCTCGGGAAGGTTGTCAAGCCATTGGGATGTTTCGGTATAATATGCTGGTTTCAAGATTTGGTATAGACATTTGGAGATGATTTTAATTTGCTATCTAATTATGCCATCAGTCTTTTCTACTGTTATATTATTTGGAGGACAGGAAATGCTTGCAAGCACAACAGCTTTAGATGGATGATGAAATTTTCCGGATGGCAAAAAGTCGACGAAAAGATGTTTGGAGTCGGTTGAAAATTGTTGTCATTTGTTGTCATTTGGAAGAGCTGGTCTTGGAAATAGGCGAAGGCTATTTTGAAAAAATGGTTTTGTGTTTTCACTTCCTTCGCAAAACAATGCAACAACTCGTTGGTAAACAGGTGTCATATCAACGGCATTCGTCACGTCACCCCGTGCCTTGTTCTAGTAGGGTTTCGTTATAATTTTAGAAATGATTCCAAGGCAGCGGCAGATGTCCAAGATGTCCCCTGAACCATCCTTGAAAAAAAGCTTCCCAACTGACTTTAAAAAACTTACAGTAACTGATTCACCTTTCCCACACCTAAAAATGATTTCTTTTACACCTAATAATTTTTCTAATTCTTTGATTTCTTTTTCACAAACGTCCGAAAATTGAAGCAATGGATGAACAGCACATTTAAATGAATTTACTTCCTCGTTGATTAGGTTATTCACTTTGGATTCTACTTTAGGCAAAATGTTATTTTTATCACTGTCAATGTCGAGTATAATCTGTTTTGTGCATGAATGGGTACGTCACAGCTTTTCCATCAGAAATTTCGGGTAGGCCTGCTGTCAAGGTTTCCCTGGGTGTTGAAAATTCAATGCCATAATAATGGCGTCCCTTTTTTGTAGTTGCATCACGATGCATTGTGATATTGTCCTCATCTTGTACTTTCTCAGATAATTGAGATCTGACAATGCGAGTCGTTTCCGTTGCCAAAGAAACGCTGGGTAGATTTGCTTCACTGATATTGATATCAACATGAGACAAAACCGAGGAAAATAATGTGGAACTGTTTTACCCCCACATTACAACTTCTGAATTTGTAATAAACTGCACGTAATTTGTCACTATATGGCCTGCCTTTTGTGTCTAAATGAGAATTGTGATACATGATGAGCATCACCTTCATTGTTGTTGAAATATTTTATGGTTTCATTTTCATTTTCTAAAAATCTAATGTCTTCTTTCAAGTCTTATCAGTTTGTAGTTTGAATCAAAATTACACGCTGTTTGTTTATCACAAGTATTAATGTTTGTGCCAGTGGTTGATTTTGTGATAGTACGTTGTTGTCTTCTTAATTTCAGATGAAGGGCAGGATGATTGATGTTTCGGAGTTTCTGTTTAAGTTTCACTTTTTTCATTTCCAAATTTGTGTTGATGTTTCGCAGCGACAGATTCTTCCGCATAATAGTATCCGTGTGGGATTTACAATTCTGTAGCTGTGCAGATGATTTGCATACAGCTTTTCTTGGAGGAAATTGGATTTTTTCGTCAAAATCCTTTTGTAATTTTGCACTATTTCGGGAATTTTTCAGTCTCTGAATTTCCTTTGTAACCTATTTCGCCTTATTTGACACACTACAACTGTTTATTTGGTCTGAATTATGTCCCGATATCGAACAAAGCAAAGAGTGTATTTTTTACCTATTGCCACTTTTTTTTTACTTCATCTTCCACAATTCCATTTTTTATTTGATTGATATTAATGTGTGCCATGGTGAAATGTTATTAATTTCAATACTGTACCTGTTACTGTACTGAAATGTGTTACTGTACTGAAATGTAACACAGTACACTAGATATATGGAATGCCTTTTGTATTTATATATATTATTTATTTGTTGGTCACCAGGAAGTTAAGAATAACAAGATTTTCAACATTGTTGTCATACAATGAATAAAAAAAACCGGATCAATAGAATTTGAGAAGGAGCAGTTACGATAAAAAAAACTTTCATCGACGACGGATGGATAGGGCATGTTATAACCAAGTCCTCCGGTCACTGACCAGTATGGCTAAAATGAACAAACAAACTTAGCAGTTACAGGAAGTGAATGAAGGCTGAATCTAAAGTAACACCTTATCCAAAGCGTTGCAAAAGACCCGAAATACATTCGAGAAGAATTGTGAATAAATGAGAAATGCTTTTTGTTAATTAAATATTGTGTCAACTTGCCTATTATTATAATGCACACATTACATAAAATCCAATGATGGAAAACAATACGCCATTCATTTCCGAATACACCAGACGTTTTAGATGGAACACACTTACCTAAATCTTTGATACAAGTGGCACTGTGTGTAAATTACTGCATTGTTTTAATCGGACATTCAACACCACGTCCATTCTGAATTGCAGGTGCAATATAACATGTTGAAAGTTTGTCAACACCAGGATTAATAAAATACTGATGAAATTAAAGATCAAGGGAGACAATTCGTTTCTTCAGTTACTGTGAAAAGGTTGTGAAGATCAGGGGAGACAATTCGTTCATGCATTTGTGAACATCATTGGAGATAAATATGTAGACTAGGCGATACAATTAACTTATTCAATGTAATAAATGTACACCAACAAAAGAATAATGGAGTGAAACTAATTGTAAACATGTTCTTTAAAGGAGATAATATCCGCATATGGAACTATTGCGTGTTAGGAGAGAAACATAAAAGGAACTATATCCTATAACTGATATGATTTTATTTAGGAAGAATTTATTGGATATTGGCTAACGGAACTAGAGTGTGTCGTCAATATCATCATTAGAACTGTCACTCAAAATGGATATTGCATCGTCCTTCGTTTGGCCACTCCCTCCAGTTACGGATTTTGTACTAATGTCAATATCGCTACTGCGACCCGAGGTCTGTGTTGTGGACAAGTCACAAGAGTTTAGGTATCACTGTCTGACATTGGATTATCCGAATCCGTATTGCCAAATGTACCACCATGGCTAGCATGGACAATTCAAACTTCACATCCACAAACAACATTCAGTGACTGTTGTAAATTATGTTGTATGTGTGTGTCTCACTGGACACGCACACATTGACATGATGAATATAATTAAACAAAATTGCATCATGTGCATTAGAAATTTGTAAGGCGGATAGTTTGTCATTTTAGCTGGAAACGATAGATCGTAAAAAAACTATATTTAAGCAAGAGGGCAGTTGACCAAAGCTAAAAACAATAAAAATTCAGTTGACCATCACTGCAACCTGAAGAATTTGAGGACGACATGTGATATTATTGGTGAACAATTCTAAAATAATTTTGATTAATGTATTACGAAGTTTACTTAAAAGACTTGGCATACAGGCCTGGGAATCGAATGTGATTCAGAGTATGTCAGTACGTAAGATATGTTGTCTGAGTGGATTTCTGGAGAGAATTTTTTTGTGTCATTTAAGTATGTAAATTTAAATTTCAATACAAACATTAAAAACACATATGTATGTAATTCATCATGAATAGCAATTATGCATACATAATTGAGATTCACCTTTGTAAATTAATGTATTAGGAAGATTACTGAAATTACTTACCATGCAGGCCTGGAAATTGAATGTGATTCACATTATGTCAGAACGTAAGATATGTTGTCAGATTGGATTTCTGGAGAAAACACAAAAAACAATTGTCATTTAAGTATGAAAATTTAAATTTAAATTAAAATACAAACATTAACAACACATATGTAATTCATCATGAATAGTAGTTATGCATACATAATTGAGAATTCACCTTTGTAAAGAAGCATTTTTGAAACGAACTATAGTGGGAAGGGAGGTAACTGCTACAGATTTGCAGTGCAACAATAAAAAAATCCCTGTCGGTTTCAAACGGTTCTATATATCAATATGAAACCTGACACAACAATAAACCATAACACATTATTTCGTTTCATGGCTAGACTTTCTCCGACTATGCTGTTCATTGTAAACCAGTACAAAGAATATGCCAGTAACCAACGTACTGATGTTCGGTTGACAGCAAGTATTAGTGTCGTTATTTAATTTATGGGAATGATATCGGACGAAACACAACATGAATATAAAGAAACATATCTTAAATCTTTCAAAAGAAGACGTCATTGAAAGAATATATTGAATGCGATATAAATGCACCAGCCAAAAGCATGCGAAGTGTCATGGCTGAAAATGACATAAACGGAAGTTATATCCCGTGCTACGCCATCTAGCGACAGCTGATATGCCTATACTAAGCTCCTTTGTCGCCGAGAGATCCCCAGTACTGTGGCATTGTTCCTAACTAGGATGCTCCATCGTCTCACAAGATGTATAACCTGAGCGCTGCTGCTGACTTGACGTGCGACCACACAGTTTTTTCCTCACGAATGTGTAGACATTGCAGCTGTCGCCAGGTGGCTACAAGGGGAGATAAAAGCGCGCATTTCCGGTATTGTCAGAATTCGCCATGTTGTTTTTTTCCTGTGCAGCACGGTGTGGTGTGATAAGGTAATTAATTATCTTTACATGTTTATATTTATTGTCATGCAAAACGAGGTTACTGTCATTAAAGTGTGATGTATAAAGAACATTGTGAAGCAAAATGTTAAGGAAATAAATTAAACTTTAGCTATTTTTGCAGTTTATCAAAATTTAACGACAGAATGTGCGACGTGCTTTTGGTGATTAAAAGGTTATAATAGCTCTTGGTCGATAAAAGTCTTCACTTGAACTAAAAGCTCATATTTTAATATAGTTTTGTTCGAAATATCAAGGTCATACATGCATCCGTTATCAACCGATGAGTTTTTTAACGGAAAATACACCATTAGTTACGTCCCTTTATAGTATAGTTAGTTTCATTAAAGTTTGTTTACCTTGGTCACGTTATCTTGCGCAATAAGGCTAAGATTTCACAGGTGCTTAACTGCTCTACAGCTATATTTGTATAACAATATTGCATTCTCTTGTTTATATGACAAAATGCATTTGATTTCATTCATGAAAGCAAAATAAAACATTTCATTTTAAACTGTAATAATGATTTTTTTTTCCATTCAGTACATGTGACAAACTGCACAGTTCTGTTTTATTTGAAGGCCACTTATTTTTCACTGAAAGGTAATTTTGCATGTGATAGCATATTAATAATAACATACTATTGCTGTATTATCCTATTTATATAACTTTTTCACGGTAGTGATGTAGCACATAGGCAAGGCTCTGTTTATGTTTGTTTCTAATGTAACCATGTGGTGTTGGGTCTAGTTGGTTGTATGTTTTTTATAATTATAATGTTTGAACCAAGGAATAAAGAAACACCAGACAAGATCAGTGTCGTATCAGATGTTGTTTTTATTTATTATTATGTTCGACTAGTGGTACAATGAAAACTGTTAAATGACATTAAAACATCATTATAAGATATCATTGAGTAGTAATGCTGTGAAATTGAATCCATTGTGATCAGATTAAGTATATCATCAAGTTTGACAAACTATTGAGACAGCGGCAGTATTTTATCAAAACTTAGCACGCATTGTAACACTAAACAGTTTGGCTTCTTCTGATTATTTTCTTCTATTATATTATAGCATAATCTTGTTGGTGACTGGAAATGGCGAGAACTGGTTTATGCATTCCTCATTTCTTTACCAAACCATTTTCTTCTATATTTTCATCCATTTCTATTGATCCGTATGGAAATTTATCATTTTCAGATGCAAAGGAGGGTCTGCTTTGCAGATGTGCCACAGGCATAAATGCAATAATTCTTGAAGATTTGTCTCTTTGCAATGAATTAACATTTTCGGATTCTGTTCCTAATATACTCAAACCAGACTCTTTTATTGATTGCCATCTGTGGCAATCACCTGACCCCCTCTCATTTTCATCTAGCATCTCTTTGAATTCTGACATCATTCCCCCATCTATTCTTAATTCTTTTCCTGGACTTACTGAAGGCCCATGCAGATCACATGGCACAACAGCATCAGTCCACACACTGACGTCATCTGCTAATGCAGATAAGTCCATTCTCAATGGATTATGTTATTCATCAGAAGATGTTGATATTTGTCATTCAGATGAATCTGGGATCAGAAATGAACCCAATTGACATACCTTCATCTACTGATGATCATGATGATGATGAACCTGCTGATGATCATGATGATGATGAAACAGTCTTAGCAGACGATGACAGTGATGCGACAATATGTCCTTTTTGCAATGTTCCAATCTCTCAACATAGGCCTTAATAAGTTCATCCATTCATTCATCTGTCCGTTCATCCATCTATCAGTAAGTCAGTGTGTTTGTACATCAATCCATCTATCATACATCAAACATTCCTACATTTGTCCGTCTGTCCATTCATTTTTCCATCAGTCCATTCCTCCATCCATCCACCCATCAGTTAGTCAGTCAGTGTGTTCGTACCTCCATCTATCAATCAATCCATTCCTCCATCTGTCCATCCATCCGTCCGTCCACCTATCCATCCATATATGTACATGTAAATAAAGTTGAAGCTTCTGCTTTTTTATGTTTTGTTTAAGGACTTCCTGCCATCTGGGCCTTTCTTCTCCTCATCTGTGTCTGAAATAGCATCATTTTCTTCATGTCCTCCAAACAATATATGTGTAGAACGCCTCATGGGCAAACTGGACAGTAAATTAAAATTTGCACCCAATATGAACACAGATAATATAGAAAGTTCAGTCATGTACAAATCCAACAAGACCTCGGATTGGTTCAATGACAAACCAGAAATCGTGCAAAAGAAGATTATTTGCACTGCAAGAAAACATAAGAGAGACATTTGTAGTAAAACAAAAGAAAGAACACATCACCTAAAACAACAACAACTACAAATTATCAAAGAAAGAAAAGAAAGTGTATTAAAAAAGAGGAAGGTTGATACACAAAAAGAGTTGATAGAAAACTTGGACACACTTGGACTGTGGGACAGTGATGACAAAATTGAAAATGGAATCAAGGAAATTAAAACTAACAAAGAACAGTTGTCACTTTTGAAAAAACAAATTGGAATGATAAGACAGTTATACAACATCGACCAAAAACACAAACATCTGTTACAATACAGTAAGAAGGGTAAAGCATTCTCTGTTGATCAAATAAAGCAAAATTTGAAAGAATTAATAAAAGTGAAAGTAACAAAAAATGAAGTCCAATGAGTGGAACCAAATGTAGTTGGAAAGAAAATCAAACATATTTGGTCTGATGACAATGGCGACACAGTCTGGAATGGGAGGATTTTGAGCAATGACAATGGGGTTTTCAAGGTTAGATTCAACTTTGACCCAATGACCCATACACTGACACTCCTTAGTAATACTTCGGCATGTTGATTAAAATATCTCCACAATTTAACTTTGAAGGACAACTTCTTTCCAGCTTTATGGTTTCGGTTGTTTATGTATGTTTATCATTCCAGCCAATCACTAAGACCTCAAACAATTGTTGAAATCAATTGATATTTAATTTGAAAGATAGGACCTAGTACTGTCAGTGAACTTAAGTTTTGGTGTACGAATATTAGCTTGATCAATTATAGTTTGAAGTTTAAAAAAAAAAATATGCGTGTTTTTCATTTAACAAAACTATAAATGAATATAACATTAATATTTCACAAAACATGTTTTTATCAGCCAAAACTTAAGTGATGTTTCACATATATTCCCTTCACACCTTTAACTAAACAACTTAAAATATATATCACATCATTAAGGATATATATAACCACTATGATTGTGCATTATATATTATTAAAGTAAATGGCAATATAATAATTCAGTATCAGCAATTTATGAAAGGCACCTGAAATGTGATCAGATTATAATTTTCTTTGGGTACCGTATGCAGTTAATCTCATAATCATATTTTAT
>NW_018408881.1:1022325-1100001 GCF_002113885.1 Mizuhopecten yessoensis
CCCCCACCCCGATGACCATATACTAAAATAAGTTGCTGTAAAATGTAGAGCTCATGATTATGTTTGATTGTGTCCCAAAGTTTGAAGTTCCTATCTAAAACGGTGTATGAAGGGGGTTACAGGGTAAGACAGACAAAGAGTCGCTGGACACAATCACAATATTCCTTCTTTTATTCCAAAGTACAGGAATAATAATAACTACCATTCAATTATATTATCAGTTCAAAGTAATATAGATTTATACATCTGAAATAAGAGACATATTGCTTGTGATATGACATTGTGTATGTTATGAATGATTATTTTGAGCATTGATAACCCATGGTATAACATAAGAATATATTGTTCTATATTAATTGTAAATAATGGTGAAAGGTGGATAATAAAAAAAAATAACCACCATGATTTTTAACTGTGATTATAGGTGTGATTTGTGCATGTTTATTGATATTTTTTACTTTAATTATTTCTATTACAGACACATCATAAGGAACCTCCTGGATCAAAGACTATTGACACAAGTAGAGTAAAAGATATAAATTGTAATTATGTGTTCTGTTATTTTTGTTTCACATTGTAAGAACAGACTATAGAATAAGAGTTATTCCCCTTCCCTTATGAACATTCATTTTTTTTTTTTTTTTGGTTTTAAATTCGGTTATTTCCCTTGCTGATCATAATCCACTGCCAGACCCATATATTCAAATGCAAATTAACAATGATCTACATTCAATTAATCAAAATATTTGTTACTTATCACATTTGGATACCTTTCCCATTTTTTGTGAGTTAATTTTATTGGTTTATATTAATGATTTATTTTTAGCTGTAATGTCTAGAATGTGCAAGCCACCAGTGTTCTTGCAGACTTTACTGCCCTACAATTTGTTTCTGCTTTCGTTCTCGTCAAAATCGATTGGATAATCCGTGACGTTGCCGTTGTATCCGTCCTAATGAGTCTTTCCTCTCCCTCCTCTTGTAAGACCCTGATGGTATTCATCTGCAATGGAGTGTGTAGCTGCATAATGGGTGCTCACGAAGACTGGCATTCCCAGGAATGTGTTGTATACAGCGTGTGCTTAACAAAACCACTGACTCGTCAGCTGGAAGACGCCAATCAACAAGTGTTTCATCCTTCAATCCCATGACACTTACATCCCAGGACACTCTCTGGGCGGTGGAGCCGCAGTGCTGATCAGGCAGTACGGGTCAGTGGTTAGCTGCCAGCTCTCCTTCCTCTTGACCCTAAGCCAACTGAATGCATTATCTCCTGACTGTCTAAATTTACTTTTGAAACAGAGGGCGTTAACGCAATTAGTGGCGAGTGCGACAAGGTTCTGTTTTTGGACCACATTTGATATAATTATAGGTGTGCAATAAGGTTCTGTTCTTTGTCCACTTTTGATATAATTACAGGTGTTCAACAAGGTTCTGTTCTTGATCCACAGTTGATAGATGCAAACACATTATACAATTCGCAAAAAAATAAACTACACTGCATCCGACACTCCGCGGGAGGTGGAACCGAAGTGCTTATCAAGCACTACTGCTCAGTTGTCAACCGCCAGCTCTTCTCCTCCCTCTTGATCTAAAGTCAGTAACTGGTCATTCGTTTGGCCAGCACAGCAACGAATATGTCCCCCGCCATGGTGCAATGTTCTTTAAAAACCCTTTACTTTGATGTAAATATTCCCTCTGCCTGTTGCCAACAATCTGGTTCTTTGCCTTTCCGTAAAACCACTTTCAGGAGTATCCAAAATCGTCGTAGAAGCTTTGGACACTTCTTATATAGAACAAAAGTGATAGTACTGAATAATTAAATAAACTTGAAAATGAAATCAAAGAGCGGATATTCATATGAAGGAAACTGGGTTTTGAGCATTCTTTAACTAAAGGAAATTCTTCATGTTCGTTAAATTAGGAAGAATGGTATCCCATAGGGGAGCTGTATTTTGCAAATCCTTTTCAATATCTCAATAGAAAACAGTTCAGTCGTTATGTTAAAAAATATATAAACAAATATCATCAAATATGGGGCTTTTAAATATATAAACCAACATTTAAGTTACATATAAACATGGTTTTATAGATGATGACACAATGATGCTAAGTTGTAATATTATTGAAATAAAATCAAAACAAATCTGAAGATTGTACTTTAAATAGGAATTTATCTCAATGAGTTCCATTTGGTCGATTTTCTTTTCTTTTCTGTTTTTCTTTTTTAATTTAATAAATGAATGTGTATGCATTTACATTTCTTTTAGAAAAACAAACTTCATGTGTGCTAAACCATTTTAGTTTTCATCATACATGTACAATATATTTCAAGTCCAGCACAATCTGCCGATTAAACTATATAACTGTCAAAGACTGTTCTGTTATATCCACCTATAACCTATAGCTATATGTAATGGATAAACACCGAAGTACTGTTGACTAGTCCAGCTAAACCACTCCTTATGAGGGCGAAAGGCCCGAGAAAGGGGTGGTTTAGCTGAACTAGTCAACGGTACTGAGGTGTTTATGTCACTTAAAACAAATCCCCACCGGGAGCCTCAAAAACTGTCAGCGCCATTTAAGTAGTAAACAGTTGAATAGTTGAAAGCAGTGAGCACCACTGTAATGGGACATGCACTGGACAGGTAAAACGGGTTACACGTGAGGCAGCCAGGTGTGACCAGATCTCAGCTACCAGCTCTGTCTATCTGTGGTCAATACACGCACAGTCATCACAAGTGACATAAACACCTCAGTACCGTTGACTAGTTCAGCTAAACCACCCCTGTTAATGATGTAGTTTCCGTCACTACTTTGTCCAGATTTTACATTAAAATATCCAATTTTCAGTGACACAAGCGATAGTGAATTGGTAACAGCTGCGGACAATATTTCGGATACAAGTGCAAATAAACACTACACAACCCCACTGGCAGATGAAGAGAGAGACACAATTACGAAGTCCCGATATGCCAAGAAAACAGAGGAAAAATCCAAATGGGCTGTGGGTTTATTTCAAGGATGGTTACAAAACAGGAAAAACATTCAAAAGAGTAGACCGGATTTGAGATCTGTTGTTGGCGATTTACTTTCCATGACGGAAAGCATTCTTTTTTGAGGTTAGGAAGGAAAACGGGGAAGAATACAGGGGAAATACTCTCTTTGAAATTATCACTGCCATACAACATCAGCTGAGGGAAAATAAAAGTTTTGTGACCTTTATGGACGATGCTAGTTTTTCTGGATTGCGCAATTGCCTTGATAAGAAAATGAAAGATCTTGCAAAGGCTGGAATTGGTATTGTAAAACAACAGGCAAATGTGATTTCCTATAAGGACGAGGATGTTTTGTGGAAAAACGGTATACTTGCATCGGACACTCCGAACAAACTGCGGGACACTGGGCTTTATCTTCTTGGACTAAACGTTGCCCTGCGAGGGGACAAGAACACAATAACTTGCGTGTCGACGAGAATTCACAAATAACGACTGGAATTGAGAAAGAAACAGGACGAAAATACATTCAGTATACTGAAGATGATTCAAGGTGTTGCCAAGGGGGAATTAACCACCGGAAAATCAAACGAAAACAAACAAAAGCCTACGAAAACATTGAGGATCCTTCCCGATGTCTGGTCACCCTATACAACAAGTACATTTCACTACGGTATGTATATGTATACATGTTTTATGTTGTGTCAGAAATACATATTTGCCTATTGAGCAAAGTCTTAACTTATCAATTAAAATGTCAATGAGGGGGGTGGGTGGGGTGGGGTGGGGGTTATTCCCCAGGATAGCGACCCCATCCCCACCTCTAGACCTCTAACTGTGTTTTATTTTATAGTAAAAAAAAATCAAAAATGTTAACTAATCAATTATTATTTAAATACACTAATTTTGATGAGAAGGAGGGGGGGGGGTGTCTTTGAGCCCAAGGGTAGTATCCCCTTGCTCCCCCCACCCCCTAAATGTGTTTTGTATTTTGACAAAAGCCAGTACTTTTATCACTGTTTATTGCAGAAAAATGTTAACTAATCATTGAAATTTTGTTTGATCCCAATTTATTATGAAAAAAAGAAGTACCTGTAAGTTATCTATTGAAGCAAAATGTTANGCTCCCCCCGCTCCCCATCCCCACCTGTTATTTTTTTCTATTATGACAAACAAAAATCAATCTACATGTACACGTAGTTTGTCTAATGCAGCAAAATTTTAACTAATCAATTCAAAGTTCAATAAACCATTTTTGTTTATTATGGAGACTGTTTGAACCATAGGGTACCCCCACCCCGCTTTCCCCTTACTGTGTTTTTCTATTATGACAAAAATCTGTTCCTGTAGTTTATCTATTGCAGCTATGTTATGACCGTGTTCAATACCACCCTCCCACTAAAAGCCATTTTAGACGGGGTTTTGTTGTAGCAGATTATATATAATTATATTCTTTGCACTAAATGTCTTCTTTTTTTTGTTTGCAGGCCTAAGCCATGTAAAATAACAGCCTTGTACTTGAGAGGTCTACAAAAACCTACGGATACGTTGTGGTACGCTTAGGCTCGGATCGGAATAAACCCTTTGTCAAAAACAGTAAAACAACTAGTGCAAAAGCTGGCATTGACGGGTACTGTACCAATCATTCACTGCGCGCCACGGCAGCTACAAGGCTGTATAACGGGAATGTACCTGAGCAGGTTATTTGTGAAAAAAACGGGCACCGCAATTATAAGCGTACCAGTTAGGCTCAGGAAATAAACGCGAGCGACGTTATTCAGGGACAAAAAGGAAATGTTCCTCAAGTGACCAAGAATGTGTGCCATAGGTGAAAAAAGGAGGATCTGTAAAAATAAACAAAGGGGACTTCTCCATTGACATCTCTTTGGACTAGTTCAAACTATATGACGGATTCGCCACAGGAGGCATACTAACCATTAGTGTGTGGATTGAGAAAAAAACTACCACAATGACATGTTTGCAACCGGTGATTTTTCGAATAAAAATGTTGTTTATTTTTCCGATATTTTTGTTGTTTTTTATTGTTCAATTGGACAATTTTTCAATTATTGTTTTTCAGTGACGACATCTTTTGTTATACACTGGTTTATTTGTACTATTCAACATACCAGCACACACACTGTTTGCTAGTTGAACAATTCCATTCAACTATCCAATGATTTGTGTGCTTATATGTTGAATAGTACAAATAAACCACATTTTATAACAAAAGATGACGTCACTAGAATTGTTTAATGAGATTTATTTCTGATATTTTAATTTTCATAAAAATAAAGCATTTCTACTATTGACTTTAAAAAGGATACACGTAGAGGTAGATTAATAAGTTTTATAAATGTTATACTATTATTTTGTACATCAATTTTTTTAAAGAAATTGTTTTTTAAATGAATACAACCTTTTAATGATCAAAATCAGATATAACAAAAGAAATAGTTTAGTACTAATTAGCACCTATCTAAGTTTCATTTCAAAATCCGATAATAAAGGAATAGTTTAGCACTAATTAGCACTGATACTGGAATATTCCATTCCAATTTCATCAAGAGTATAAGTAAACACTTCAGTGCTTATATGATGCTACAACTGGATATGGTACAAATAAACCATAATGGTTGATATGTACCAAATATAGCAATTGTAGTATAGGAGAGTGTTGTATGAAACACAGGTACATATCAGGTATTCCCAGGTGAAATCCAGCATTTACGAAACAGTTTATAATTTACTTCCCATTGTTTCAAATAACAACACCTGCATTTTTCTTGGTAAATATATTGGCACTCAGAGAAACAGCCCTTCCTAGGGGTTTGGGAGACGTAGCCCCCTAAAAACTGTATTCATTTTAAAATATAAATATAACCTGTTTAACTATTCGGGTCTATAAACGTGATGCGTTAGCAATATCAGATATATGTATAAGCAGCGAACTAATCTCGACAGTGCAGACAAAGGAAGTTGACAAATTGTCAGGGCAATTCGTCCTTTTTTGAAGACAGAAAAACATGAGCACTTACCAATCACCACATATAACAAAGAAAAACAGTAACTATTATTGCATATATGTCTCTTGAGAGAGTGTGATCGCTGCAATCGCCAGCTATTTTAAGGGTAAGGAGAAACCATGCTATTGATCAGCTTACAATGAGGTTCAATATGCTGTGGTTTGTAATAGTTTTCGACTGACAGTAGCACGCGACATTTGAAGAAACGCGCTTTCAACTTTTTATTTTGATTTCAGGGAATGCATTCGGTATCATGATGAGTCTGCGTCTTAGTCAACCCAGCTGTTAAATATGGTTCTAGCACAATTGAAAGTAGTTTTGTGAAAGACTGGTGTATTTTTTTAGTTGCACTGTCTGTTGATTAGCTGTCACTTCATGACGTATTGGCTCAGATAAGATATCAGACTGAGATAAATTCTAGGCATTGCATGCTTTGTCTGTTACGCTTACTGCAGCTTTCCTTCCTAAGTCAACTGTTCCGGTAAACGCACATACACACAGTGGCAATACAAACTTCATAACAGGTTTTTACTTTCTTGCTGATCCAAACAAGTCGACAGATTATCTTTCATATAATTCAACAGAATAATAGTTATTCAGAGCTGTTGTTTGATGTATTCGACACTAAATAAGTCTTTTTGTTCTCTTTTATAACACAAAATAAACTACGGTATCAGATTACGTAATACCACTTCAGAATGGGCGATCGTTTGTCGTGCGTGCACTTGTTACATACAAAAGGTTTGAGAATTACTTGGATTGACGCATGATGTGCAGAATGTTTTATTACATTATGATATAAAGGATTAGATCAATAGCTGACAGAAACGCCATTCCCACCTTAATATTGTAGAGTGTTGCCCGTAAGATTTTAAAGCTTCTAACAAGGTTTATTACATCTCAGAACATGCCTGTCTCAACACTGTGTTTTACTTCACGAGCTCTGTGATTGACGCTGACAAAAAGCGCTATTATGTATTACTGTGATCTGCATTCGCATGTCTTGGTGATTTACCATGTCAAAGCTTTTATACACGACCAGAAATCTGGTCTCAAACCCTGAATATGTTGATAAAAGCAACCTAAACTAATACAAACTGTCTGGATTCTCAGATGATTTACGTAGCTAAAACAAACATACACCGCCAGCAATCTTGTCTGAATGGATCGTTGCCCTCCTTTAAATATGTCTAGAAAGCAAAACATTTTTTTAATCCCATAACCAACCGTCCTGCACATGATTAATTCAAGAGCAAGACAATACTGAATGTCAACTAAATTGTATTTCACACTCAAAAATGATAAAATTAGAGAAAAAAGAGAGGTACTATTACAGTTGAGACCACTGAGAATTGTACAAGGAGAAAAAGACAAATTGTTGTTGAAGGGGTGAAACGTCTTCTGCTGCATTAATGAAAACTGACATGTATCAAACCCTAGTAATGTTAAGTCCTCAAAATAAGAACGCAGATCGAAAATGAATATTTGCTAATGAGATCATGCTTGCTTCTCTAAAATAGTGAAATCGTTTTAACGAAATTCGATATGAAAAATGTTGCGACAAGAGGATTCAGCTTCCCTCTGATTCAGGGGCTATGTCCATTAAGGGTTAATGCCCAACGTGTGTAATTGAAAACAAATTTCAAAAATAATCTTAATACCTAAAAATAACAGAGATGCATATGGTTTCTTTAAACTATGGTGATAAGGAATACAGGTTTAATAAAAATAAGGTGATAAAGCATTATAGGTAATTTTGAAGCACAAATATCCTAAGCACCTAGAAATAGCAGACCTCTGCAATTTCGTAATTAATGTTTTTCACAATGATTGTTTGGACCAAACTTAGTGATTATGCAAAGGGTTGCAAAGACAGAATAATGATATCTTTCACAAAGAAGTGGATACGTATAAGATTTTGCGAGAAGAATTATTTATATTCAAAGAGGATCCCAAAAGGTCTGATACTCTATAATGCTCAAATATTAACTTACATATTTTGAAAGATCTACAGGCAAGGGATACGCTATTCTTAAACCAAATCTTTTGAACCCTAAAGAGTCCCCTGCCAAGACCGGAAATTTTAAAAGGTTGTCTAGGGAAAATACATAAAGTGCCTCTCCCTAATTACTCTACAAATTTGAACAAAGTTAGCAAAAAACGTATTTACTGAAAAAGAAGACGTTCTTAGCTATGTGGATCTATAGATGTAATGCGTTAGTAACTGAAGAAATCGCGAGCTATTGGGAGGAAAGGGAGAGTTGATCACAAATCGATCCTTCCATTGATCAGTTTACAGTCGATGGTAATATGCTGTAATTTGCAATCTTTTTCGTCCGACAGTAGCACGCGATTGACTTTTTAGAAAACGGCTTTTGAATTGCATTTGTCTGTGGCAATGCATTTGGTATCGTGTTTGAATTTACATCTCCGTCGACCCAGCTAGAAAAACAAGTTTTAACATACATGGAAGTAGATTTCTAATACACTGGTATAGTGAGTGTTGCTCTGCCTGTTGATTTGCTGTCACTGAATAACTTATCGACTGTCAGATACCAGGCTAAGATAAATTACCTAGATATTTTGTCCGCTCATGATTACTGCAACGTTCCTTTCTATGTTTTCTGTTTCAGTAAACAAGCATACATACACCGTCGTTATACAAAGGTAAATAAGTTGTTTTTACCTTATTCTATCTGCCCTTCAATCTCACCTGTTGTAGCAAACAGGCTGACAGACTATCTGACACAATTTAGCAAAATAATGGCCCTTTCAGATGTATTAGTTTTACTGTGATGTGTACGAAACCATATGTCCGTGTATCGTTTTTCACGCCACATAACAAGGTATCGTATTATGAATGTCATTTCAGACGGATGTTTGTCGTGTGCTCTTTGTGTGCATACAATTGATTAGAGAATTATATACGTAGATGTCTGTGGGTAGAAAGTATTTATCTTATGGTATAGGAAAATTAAATCTACAACCGACAGAAATGCCATGCCATGCCCACTTTTCACTTTGTATAGTCCATCACCAAGGGTAGACAACTCCTCCTTACAGTGAAAATGTCATCCAAACAGAGATCCCAAGGGGTTTTATTATCGACTCCATTTTGATAATTACATGAAATACGCAGTCCTGAGTCTCGACTTTATCAGACTGAGTAGCAATTTGTCAAAACACAGACAATAGTGGTATCAAAACTTAATTTCTACACAGTGTACGTATTAAACGTGTCTCAACGTTTCAAGACCGACTGTCACCTCACATCCAAACTATTTGACAGATGTGATGGCTATTATTTTAAGGTCTTTAACTCCCATTTTTTTTGCAATCATGGGGTGTACATGTCACAGCTGATTCGGAGCATTTTCAACAGGGCATTCTGGGTAGTTATTCTGTTTACCAATACAAAACCTTGTCAGGGTATCTAATTTATAATACATTAATATATGATACATTTAAGTTAAGCTCGACTTTTATCTTTTGGATTTCAGAGCCTGCTATCAGTCATATCTTATAAAAGAATCTCAGTTGAGCTATTTGTTATATCTCATGACATTTTTTGCTTAAGGGTCATTAGCCCACCGTTATAGTTTGAATATCTGAGGTTTGTGAAAGTACCTTCATATCAAATCAATTTTATTGTATTAAAAAACACAATTGGATTAGGCACAGGCATTGCCTATAACAGCCCTTTCCGGAGAAAATACAAACATTTCATACATTCATATATACATATATATATAGAGAGAGAGTATTATAGAGAAGATGTAGTATATGTTCGAATTAATAAGAGAATACTAGAACCATTTAATACATGTTCACAGAAATAATAATTAGAATATCATAGATTTTAACATTTCAATTAATATAGTCTATTTACTTCCATTATTAATAGCCTAGTGTTTGGTTGGAGGCACTTCAAAGACACTGTCACTATACACAGTGCCATCCTTCCCAATTACACCAGAGTTATTGCTATAAAATAGCAAATACAAACACATTGTAATATAATTTTTAGTATAGTTTAAGTTAAAATCTTCCAGATTTGTCAATAAACTCCAGAACACATGAGAGAATAAATTTATTTGATTCATATCACCCTTAGTGAAAATAACAGTATTTAAGATGATGTTGTCAATTTCGTTATAATTAGATAACGCATTGAATAAAACCTGTCTTTCATCTATATATTTGGGGCAATTGAGGAAGAAGTTATTTGCATCTTCAATAATATAACCACAGTCACATTTAGGGTTATCTGTAAGATGATCATTATATAAATCTGATTTTAATTGGCTGACTTTATTCCGTAGTTGATATGATGTTATATTCAACTTCCTGGAGCCACCATATTTAAAAATATTCGTACAGTTAGATGTTTGCAAAACGTGTGTGCTTTCCTTTAAGTAATTCCAGTTTTAACTGGCTCAATGAAGTGAGTTTTGTAAAAATACATTCTGGCCTATTCCATAGAGACATCATTCTAGGAAAAAAGCTATTTTTATACAAGTTGGTTCTGCACAAGGGAACAATAAAGTTTCTATGATGTCTAAGGCGAGGATTAATATCATTATTAAAATATTGTAAAATACAATCATAAAGATGGTCAGGACAGTCATGCTGCAGTATCTTGAAAAATAATATACATTGGTAATTATCACGTCTTATTTTTAGTTTATCTACCCCAACTTCCTTATATATTAAGTTATGACTTGTACCTCTTCTCAAACCTGATATAATTCTGAGACATTCTAATTGGACTGATTCCAATAAGTCACTTTCACCCTGGGTGCAATTATTCCACACAGCACAAGCATATTCAAGTGTTGGTCTTATAAAAGATTTATAAATTATTTCAAGAGATTTTCTATCTAGCTTGTGTTTGAGCATTCGCATTATTTGTAGTTTTGTACAGCTTTTTCCATGTATATAATTAACTTGATCAGACCATGATCCGCGACTATTAAAAAGCAAACCAAGATGTTTATGATTTTTGACATTTATACCGACACTATTTGAGAATACCAAATCTGGATGAGATGTCTCAGAATTAATTTTATTAGACATAAGTAATGATTCAGTTTTACTTGGATTTAATGATATTCCCCATGTATCAGCCCAGATCCTTAAATCCTCATTAAGAATATCTGCAGCATGTCCGCCATCACCATCTATCAAAACGTAAAGAGAAGTGTCATCAGCAAAGCTTTTGACATGGGATTGGAGTTCATCTTCTATGTCATTAATAAATATTAAAAATCAATAAGGGCCGAGAACCGAGCCTTGGGGTACACCAGCTTTTAATGTTTGTAAATGACTTGTAGTCATCTATTAATACCCTTTGTTGTCTATCAATAAGATAGCAATGAATCCAGTTCAAAACGTCGTCACAAATTCCATATTTCTTCAATTTGTAAATCAATCCACTGTGCCAGACCCTGTCAAAAGCTTTGCTGATGTCACAAAATACTATCCTTGCCTCTTTTCCTTGATCAAGTTGTTTTGAAGCTTCATCATATAAAAATATTAATTGGTTAACTGTGGAGTCATTGGGAAGGAAGCCAGACTGATTTTTTTATATAACAATATTCTCGGATAGAAAATTAAAGAGATGTTTAAAAACTATTTTTTCAAAAAGTTTACTAAATAATGATGTGACAGAGATTGGTCTATAGTAACTGTGGTCACCTCTTCCCCCCTTGCCCTTATATATTGGGGTAACATTAGCACACTTCCAAATATTTGTTAAAAATTAACAGTAAGGGCTTTACAAGAGAGTCAGCAATACCTTTAATAAAATAAGGGGGAAGTGCATCTGGACCAGCAGATTTTTTTACATTAATAAGTTGGAGCTAATCATGATGACCTTAATGATGACCTTAATTACCTTAATGACCTTATCAGTGATAATAATGGAAGATATTTTTTCTTGTGAGATAGGACAATTAGGAGGAATGTCAAGGTCAGTTTTGTCAGAAGTAGAGACAGAGGTGAAATATGAGTTAAAAGATTCTGCTTTATCCACTGGATGTGATTTAAGTTCACCATTTATTACAAGAGGAGCATCATTGTTTGATTTATTGATAATGTTCATAATAGACTTTGCAACCCGCCACCACTGAAAGTACCTTCGAAGTGCAAATCAACCGAATGGGTCATAAATGTTCTAAATAAAACATAAAACATAAACAGAAAGCATAAAAAAGTCCCTCTCAAACGATACCTATATGGTGATTTATGCAAATTGCGAGGGGGAACTATTTGTGAAAGCGACATGTTTTGATGCAAAATATAATGTAGACCGAATATGTTATGTAAATGAAATACTAACAGCTCACTTTAGATATAATAGCAAACTTTTTGTATCTTTAAATATATCTTTTATTTCTACACCTTCTGTTGTACGTCAAAAGAACAAACTAAACATATAAGGGTAGCAAATGAAGCATGCGATGGAGAAGATGATAATGATGATGATGATGATGATGATGATAATTGTCAAGCTGTATATATGATGATGATAATGATGATTGATATTGTGCATATGTAATAATAATAATGCTTCGAAAATTGGGTATATGTGCTGCTGCTGCTGCTGCTGATGATGATGATGATTGATATTGTGTTTATGTGATGAAGATGATCATGCTTGTCATTGTGTATATCTGATATTTATGATGCTTCGAAAATGTGTATATGTGATGATGATGATGATGATGATGATGATTGTCATTGTGTTTATGTGATAAAGATGATTATGCTTGTTATTGTGTATATGTGATATTTATGATGCTTCGAAAATTGTGTATATGTGATGATGATGATAAAGATGATTATGCTTGTCATTGTGTATATGTGATATTTATAATGCTTCGAAAATTGTGTATATATGATGATGATGCTGCTGCTGCTGCTGCTGCTGCTGCTGCTGATGATGATGCTGAGGAGGAGGAGGAGGAGGAGGAGGAGGAGGACTGATAAACCATTGTCTTTGTCTGCATGTGAGAGTATTTGTGAACTATATATCTGGTTTATGTATATGTATCTGTCACGGTCACTAATATATATGTTTGTTAAGTAACCTAATTTTATTGATAACATGGGTAACTGAATGATAATTTTACTAAGCCGGAGTTTTGGTCATCCGTCTACGGGTTTTAATTAGGGATCAACAGTTAGCCATGAGTAGACACACGTAGATTTGCTCAGTCGCTATTGAGAAGGTGTAAGCAAGCACAAACCACAGATTCTGGTGAGTTTTTATATTTGTTATAACATCCCATCAGCACAGGAGTTATGGTTAAGGTCGTCAATAGGAGACGGGACCGGGGACTACGGACCGCGGTGGACGAACCTTGTCATGATCACTGTATCCAGGCAGTGATTTCATACAGTGACTTTGCCAGTATTAGTGTATAGTTACCTGTGTAATTTCAGTATAAGTATATCTATCTGCTTTGTGTGATATGTTGCTGTTTATACTTACTTTATGTGAGAGTGAGAAAGGCAAAGGTTTATACTACTTATAAATAACAAAACCATAGTGTATATTTTGTAAATTAAATTTTGTATATATTGTAATCCAGTCTTAGTGTCATTCTACACCACACTTGCACTGTCAGGCTCGTCCATAGTTACATTATCAAAAAAGTTTGAATAACAGGAAAAATTAGGAGGCACAATATGTTGACAGTAATTGTCATTTAAAGATTCAATGATTAGCGATAATGACAATGTCGTAGCTTTATGAATGTATTTCACTTTTTGATTGTCCTGCAAAATATTTTCTTAAAACCGTTGTGCTTTAAACAGAAAATAAGCGTCATATTTATTTTGACCGTGTTATATTGAAAAATAAAATCATTAAGTCGACAAAACTTGTATTACAAAGTATGATATTTGTAACAAAATTAGAAATGATACCAGAAGAAATATATATTATTCCATATTCAAATTATATTCATCTTGCTATGTATTCAAAAGAAACATATGTCCTAGGCTGATGCTGTGAGACGCAGAACTGAACTACATTATGCATTTGATCTTGAACCATGTGAATAAAACAATTCTCCTACATTTTACAGTGTCGGACCTACTTCTGTAAGGATGGTATTAGGTTACTCCGTATAAAGCTGCATGTGTATAGTTGTGTAGCCCACTGCTGACTTTGAAATGAATTATTCACACAAACACACAAGAATGGGTGTAGTTCAATAACAATAGCGACGACGAAAGACGAAAAACAACATAATATCTTCCACGCATGACCGGGTATTTAAGTCAGTGTGTGCTATCGCCTATCAGTTGAACGCCATACAGTCGGTCGCGATCTGTTGATATCTGATTGTATATTGCCTCACCTAAATGGTATATCAGAGCAACAGCCATGAACCAGAAAATATATGATATTTTATGCTATAAATCTAATGGTTTAGTATTTTATGACTACATATGTTTATATCTAAATATATATGACATTAATGTTTTACGAACATAAATAGGGTATGTTCACAGACGAACCGAAATAAACGCACAAGCAGACACATTAATGTTATTTTGTGATTTCGTTCTCTGTGACATTGCCAACACAGCATCCTTAACGATAAACGCACATATAAACTATTAGATATGGACGCACACTCTAGGGACAGACATCATCACATGTTCAATATAAAACGCGGCTTGCTTTATGGACAGGAATGTTCCTATCTGTGGCAAGCTGCCGACATTTTGCTACACGGGTGTACGTGCTGCCAGACATCTGAACAATTAGCTCTTGTGTGTTACGTTTGTGTAGCTCCGGTATTTCCTTTAGTGTTGATGTAAATATATTGACATTGTTTGCAATCAATAAGGTCGAATACATGTGAACGTGTCACAAATCAGGTGTGACACTGGTATTTTAGATGACGAAACGTCCGTCAATATGATAAAACATTTATAACCATGACGGACAATACCAGCGGTGGTCGGGTTTTATTGCGAGTACTTCACAAGTGGAGACAACTGTTAATTGTCATATTGGTGCCGCTAATTTTCCTGCCTGTAGTTTTTATTGGAAGCTCTAAGGTAGGTACAAGAAATCACTCTGACCATTACCGTTTCTGTTCGTGTTAGTTCAGTACAGTACATTTGCAATTCTTAAAATATGTTGGTTGACGATTTATCACGTACGCATTCAAGTTGTATGTGTGTGATAACATATGAGCATGTATGTTATTTAAAGATTTAAAGCATCTATCGGTATATTAATTTCTCTTAACATTGATTATTACATCATAATGCCGTACTGTCTATATTAATATACATAATAAAAATGTTAATGTCTTGAGTCACACGTGCAGAGCACGTGTTTACACGTTTTTAAAAAATAAGTAATACTTTTCAATGAATCTTATGCTGATATTTGTTTACGATTTTCCAGTTACATTTGTATACAGTGGACCAAATCTCAATAAATTCACATACGATTTGCTTTTAAATAACGAATAACCGGATCTTACGTGACCCTTACTTCAAATTACATAGTCACTTTCTACACCTAAGAAATAAATCATCAGGTTTTTAATCTAATGTGCATTATACGTCATCCAAGCATTTCTATAGGAACGGTGACATTCTGACTATTAAAACATGACCCTGATGACTGTATCTTCAAGCAGAGAAGCCGGTGATAGTGAATCGTCTTTTACATTTAAAGCGAACTGAGAACTATTCCGTTTAGTTGATTATTACAACATTTTCCCCCATCTACATCTGCGTATTAAACTAGCGCATATGTATGCTATTAGCCACTCACACTAGGAATATACATCTAGCCAGTGTTTGCGCCTGAATTACAATATCGGCGGTATCGATCACTCCCGGCTCGTCTGCTGGGAATGCGGTGCCCTTCAAAGTTGTTTATGCTTGAGATCTTGCTTTAGGATTTGCTGCAGCTGGATGTTGTCAATAAAATGTTAAAAACAATTAATAAAAATGACCTGCGTTTATATAAAACTGCTACCTCTAGATTTAAAGTTCTTCTTCAGTTTCAAATATTTAAGAGTCTTCAATTAATAGCTGTCGTGGACTTGTTAAGTTAAACTAACAATATTTTAGGTCTGCGTTCTGAATGCCCTTCACGCCGTAAACACGTGGTTTCTCGTGTGTCCTCCTGTATGTGCGTATTGCACATACTCACATAGGTTCACCAGAGGTCTTTCTAGGTTTATTACCCAGCATACATGTTTAATGAGGATTTTGCTACAGATATATACTAAAGACTTACTATAGGCAATATGCCATACGGTCAATTTTAGATACAATATGGATTCGCTGTCAGGTACATCGTAATCGTTAAATCGCGGAATCGCGACAAAGCAATCCGGCTTGAAGGGAGGCCTCAAATAAGGTATATATCGGTTAGCAGTGGATGGTAGAAATCATTTAATAAATCATTGGTTTTACTATATAGTTTCAGCAGGAATTATTATTAGACATCAAAACCACTCGTAAAAATATTTCTCGGTAACAACGTCTTATAAATGAACACTGCAGTACAATACAAAAACAACAATTACTAAATATTTAATTGAGTTTATAACACGTTTCTGACTTAGCTCGCAGGTAAGGGAAGATATCGAATAGGCCTGCTGTAATCCACTACATGTTGTGGTAAGAGGGGGCTGATGTTCCTCTACCCTACAAAATCGGGGGCTCTCTTCTTCGTCTTCTGCTGAGGGGACATTTCAGAAACCAAAATTGACCTGCTCCCCCATTTGGAACATGTTGGTTAATATGTATCTTTTCTGTTCTTACTTCTCGATGATTTCTCATTAGATACTCGTCTTTATATGACCTTGAATGACTTAGGTAATTTAAAGAAGAGTGCTAAGAGAGACATCCTAAAATAGAAAAGGAAAGCGAGAAAAGAAACGATATAGATCCCATAAGTAATCTCTTCAATTTCTTCTAATTCTGCAGAGGGTTCCTTACGGCATGCATTAAGATACAGTAGATCTATTTTTCACCGACCCGGTACAGGGTTTGGTTATTACAAGTCAGTCTGGGCGTTGCAGCATAGCTTAGCTATTGCACAGTTATTTAAGAGTGTAAACTGGAATATTTAAACATCAGAGATAATGTATAACATTGCAATAACAACCACAATTGTCTGTGGACGGACTTAAAGTTGTTCATCTGTATAAATGTTTATACTCAGCGGCGTCTAACTTTATCTACATTTCGGGGGTCGGGTGAGGGTGGGGGAGTGCTAACAACTAAATATAATGCTTGTTGGACGTGTTGTCTTTAACAATTGTGTTGGTTATGTTTAACTTCCTTTTACCAGCTTTGGTCGTGTAAGGACGCGTCAGGTTTTGGTGGTGGAGGAAAACCGGTGTGCTAGGAAAAAAGCCGGCTTGCGATAAGAATCTTGTGACTGCGTATACATCGAACCCGCGACCTAGTGGTGAATGGCGAGTGGTCTTAGACGGTCAGCTGCCTTAACCAATCGGCCACTGCTGCTCTGTACTAATGTAATGACCTTTTAAAATCATCTTTATCGTCGTAAGGTTGTGTATCCGAGTATTTTCCTGACTGTGTTATTTTTGTGTTTTCTCTGGAAGGATTCATCCACGAGTTCATAAATGCAGCGAAGATTCACAGATTTAGTTAATATTGATACTAAAGACAAAGAGTTCTGGTGTAAAAAATCGCTTATTAGATTTACACATGCATGGATAAATGAAGTAGTCAGAAAACTTCGTTCGTGTCACATGTTCGAGCTAGTTTCAATCAATCAAACCAATACGACAAGGTTACTTTAGTTAAGATGCATTGTTAATTTCGATACCTGAAAAAATCACCTGATACACCTGTCACGTGAAAGTCACGGGATAGCATGAGAAATGTAATAAGAACAAACTCGACATGTTTCTCGCGAATTCTACACCGTACGAATATTAAGCTCCTAACAAAATCATGTAAGTAACACTACGCGAATTCAAAGCGGTAATCTGGTAATGTCCAACTTCATCATTACGTCATCGAACAGAAGTCAAGGGTCTAAAAAAAGGTAAAACAACGTCAATACACAAAGACAATGTATGAACTCAAACTTGGTACAAAAAGACATCATAGATACCCGAGTAAACATCAAAACGAAATCGAAATATTGCGCTCCTCATACAGAAGGGGCGAATGTTATTGTACAAATGTAAATATGTTAAAGTGAGGAGACCATGGTTGTCATACTGCAGGTAAATTTCAATATTTGAAGTTGAATAAAACGAGTCTATGGTGACGTTAAAACGAAAGTTTTGAGAATTAAAACAGTATGCAAAACTTATCTTAGTGAGTGTTAAATCATATCATTTGAATTAAATTCCTCCTATAATTTCTCTTCTAATAAATTCTCCTTTCAAAAAAAACCATAATTGATCGACCGCAAAAGACGCCTATGAAAATGTCTATTCAATACAGATAGTCTCTTGAAACCTCTTCAAGTTGTATGATTTTAACAAAATAAGTCTCAGTTTTATTAAACATTTGCACAAAATTATTGCTTTCACAAAATTTACTATACTGTTATCTAGTATCAATAAAAATTAACTTTTCCCATATATTTACACAACAAAGGAATGTTTCAGGTCTGAACACAGAGATTCATACAGCCATTTTGATCGAACACATGAACACCAAACACAATGTTAAATCACATATAGAATATCCACTCCCTTTCCCCCCCCCCTTTTTTTTCTATCACGGCCCAAGCTAAACTGTATTGCTTACTTTCTTCAAATAGGGGCGTCTTAGGCGTTTCCTCGTATTTCTAGGGATCGTTTGAAGCAACAAGGTGATTGAATCAGCTGGTTGATTATCACTCTTCGATGTTGACCGTGACCTTGTAGCTGGTATTTATTCTGTGGTTTACACTTAATACTGAGAATAAGTTATTTGCCGCAGCAACAAGTTCCAACTCTATAGAAGGGTTTATATTGGCACCTTTTCCTTTTGCTGCATATTTACATATACTAGCGGAGAATTGTTATAGAACATGTATTACCAACGGTATATACATGAAAATTCACACACATGACCGAGTATGACATATACACACTATCCGTGTGTCATTGACAGTTTTTCTCGTGCAGTTTGCTCTCTATAGGCGTTGACCAGTTTGCACGTTTTTCTCGTCCATCTATCCATTCGACAATGAAAGTTCATTTTTTAACTGTTGGGTCACTCTGTTGAGACCAGTGAACAGTAAAAACAACATTATAACGTTTTCGTTTATGATTAATGCTATGCCGAGGCTCAACAAAAATGACAGCCTCCGGATTATTGGTATGCTTCAAGCTGGTATTGGCCAAGTCGTTGTCTCTACACGTTTTCATGTCCATCAATACACAATCCGGGATTTGTGGAGACGACATCAACAGTTTGGCCACGTCGGCAATCGACCTCGTGCGGGACGTCAATGTGTGACGTCACGTCAACAGGACAACCATATTCGGCTTGTCCATTTGAGAAATCGCTTCCAAACGGCAAGTTTGACTGCATGGAAAATCCCTCGGTTGCTACCAATAAACCCGAGAACTGTACGCAGCCGATTGCGTGAACGAGCCCTCCGTCCGCGACGTCCTGCAATCCGCCCAGTTCTTTTGCCACGTCATCGGGTAGCACGTCTGGACTGGTGCAGAAGGCATCTGCGATTGGGCAGGCATTTTGTTTACGGACGAGTCGCGAGTCCACCACGATAGTAGTGACGGCCGTTCCAGAGTGTATCGTCGCGTTAGAGAACGTTTCCGTGACACGTGTGTGGTACAACGACGTTCTTTCGGCGGAGGCGGCGTTATGATTTGGGGCGGCATCACAACCAACGGGAGAACGCCTCTGGTGGTTGTTAATGGGAATTTGAACACTAATTATTCATCAATGAACCAAATGGCCATATGCAGTAAATGTATTCCTTCTTTGGCTATCTTAATTAGCATACTAGAGTTTTAATAAGTACATCCTTACTTCTTAAGCAAGTGATTAATTACGTGTTAATATCCAAACGAACCTCTCTGTAAACAAAAATTCTAACTTTGAACCCCATTCTGCCTTTCATTTATACACATGCATTAACATATAAAAAGTGTGTATGAACAAATACGTCAAACTATGTTTTTCTTAGGGTGATAACAATACTTGAATATCCCTACTGGGTTAAGCAACACGTTGGACGGAACCTACAAACCTCAATGATAATGTGTTTTTTATTCCGTCTTTGCGTATTGCAGAGTTATCTTCTCTTGATAACAGGTATTGATTGTTACGTCATTTGTTTATGAGAGTAACGTCATCAATTTTTGAGAAAACGAGGTAATTTTCTCACACAAACCAATGACTTAACAATCAATCCCTTTTCTCAAGAGAAGATAACTCTGCAATACGCAAAGACGGAATAGCACCGACCTGTGTTTTTAATAAGAAGGTAATCAATTCTTGCAGACCGCTATTCGAATTAGGTTTACGGAAACATTCGACGAAACCCGAAGGCCTAATACCAATGCGTCCTTAAAAGCACCGCCTTAGGTATTTCATAACCATTATCAGCTTTAGTGACATTCTCCTTGTTACTTTTAATACAAAGCACAGACGTTCTGACAAAGCGATAGCCTGGTGTTAAATCTCCTATTCCCGAAACACGCTCTGTCAGCAAATCGTTATCGATTAAATCCAAAAACCAACGTCAAAGAATCTTATTTTCCTCGCGTTGATGACAAACAGTTTCCAGAACAATTTCTGTTTATTGCTTTTTTTTATGAAAGTTTCACCTGAATGGTTTCCTATTAGAAACATATCTGACTGTTAATATAGACGTACCTCAATATAAGGGTTGTCTAGGAAATATTCTAAATCATATATACGTGCAAGCTGACAGCTCAGAGAGTTAATAGTCATTTGTCTGAATTTGATGTTTGAGATATATCTATTCCATTGATATACGAGCACGGGTTATAATCGCTAGCCCATACTTCTTAATGTCTGTTATTTTGTTTCTGTTCCTTTCCAGTTTCACCTGCCTTTTGCTATCCTTGATACCTATTCTGAAACCCTGCATTCCTTTACATGGCGTACAGAGAATACACGGTCAGAGTAATAATCCTTAATTTCTTACATTTACAAGATGTACAGAGATTGTATTACTTACCTTTCGTGTCAATTACTTTATGTTGTATGTTGTTTAATCCTGAACACCGAAGTTACCGTAAGTTTGAAAAAAACTCGGTACGTTAAATACATTGTTACCATACTGTGTGGTGTTTAATTTTCGCGAACAGAAATATTGCATTGTGTTTTAAACACTTATTCGCAAGGGCTTTATAATTCATCCAATAAACAAGAGCAAACATCAATTTCGTCGAGTTTTTTCTTTCTGTATTTTTTTGTGAGATATTTTAACTGTTGATAAACTTTTTCGACATAATGCAAACTTCCCGAAAGTAATATGTGTAATGGTGTCGTATTATGTTAAGGAAAACGAGCTTTATTAATAATATGGCCAATACATTTATTGTTATTTATGCTTGCCAGTTATATGTTAACACAAAAAAAAACTGATAACATTATTCTTCTACGTATTTTTCAAATCAATATTCTGTTTGATGCAATATAATAATATCACAAATGTGTTAAGTTCGGAATTTTGTAATGACTTATCTTTCTAGAATGTTCACCTTACTTGACACACTGCACCCGTTACACACCATTTAATTCCCGGAAGAAGGTAAAATGTAAAGATACTTAGTTGAAACTAATGGTATACAAAAAAATGTAGTTAAAAAGTACCACAAACTGTTAATAATCGGTAAGGTAAAAAAAAAAATACTCAACCCCCGTGATTAATAATATTTAGCTTATCATAAACATCTTCAAACATGTGTCTTTCTCATCAAATTAAATGATGTGTCAAGAATAATGTGAACACTTTGTCAATATAAAGTTATTCCTAAAAGCATACAACATGTTTCTGCTGCGTGATGACTGTACCTATCTGAGCAAGGAAGGGTTAGAATGAGACCCTTGACCTCACAGAGAACGTAGACGTTCTTGATACCCCTCTCAGGACGCCTGGTAGTAGACAGAATTTCTCTCCCTGTTAATAACGAAACTGAAACGTGTTTAAGGTATTATTTTGTTTAACGTCCTATCAACAGCTAAGGTCATTTAAGGACATGCCTCAATGTGGATTGTGTATGCGTGCTTAAATGTATCTGTGCAGACGACAGAGCATGTTGGTGTATATGTGATAGCGCGGACCTGATGATGACTTTATAGTGCTATTTCACTGAAATACAATGCCGCGGCAAAACAAGAACTAGAAAACAAAATTAGAGGATACATTTTCATAATCCTTTAAGTAATATGTAGGTGGACACGTCATGCATGTGGAATGTTAAGAGTTTGAAACATGGTGCAGATAAACTACACTACTGGGAAGGGGATAAAAGATCAGCCGGTGCTGAGAAACTTTACCATCAGTCCGACCATATGAAACCAGGTAGTAAACGATCTTTGCGTCCCGAAGATGAATTTCTATTAGTATGTATGAGATTGCGTTTGGGTTTACTTTAAGAACATCTTGGTGATATATTTTGTGTATCTAAAACAACTGTTTCTCGTATTGTAAACACTTGGGTGAACTTCTTATATGCCCATACAAAACACTTGGTCCCTTGGCCATCTAGAGAGCAGATTTTGTGCAATCTCCCAAAAAGTTTTCAGGATTACAAAAACTGTAGAGTAGTGATTGACTGTACAGAACTATTTACAGAAAAACCTTCTTCTCTCACAGCGCAATGGCTCACCTGGTCAGAATATAAACATTCTAATACATTCAAACTATTGATTTGTGTTGCGCCTAATGGACTTGTAAATTTTATCTCTCGTCTTTGGTGTGGTAATGCGTCTGACCGATACATTTCCTAAGTTAAGTCCAGGTGACATGGTAATGGCAGATAAAGGATTTACAGTTGAAGATTTATTTCCGGTAAATGTAAAGCTTAATATGCCACCAAGGATTCCAGGTTATCGACAGATGACCACAAATGAGTTTTTTCAGACTCAAGGTATTGCCTCTGCTCGTATCGTAGTTGAAATGAACATGGAACAGTTTAAAAACTATCGGATACTAAGTGGCTCCTACCCTCTATCAGAGGCTCATCTAATTGAGCAGATGGCATTTTTATGCATTTTGCCCCCATTAATGAAATAAATGTTGAATCTTACTTGGTACTTATTTATTTGCTACATGTATTTTAGATGGATGGATACTATGCAATTATAGCCTTTGACTGAGGTCAATACCTGGATTTATCGACCCGAGGAGAGATATATTAACCGAGGATGCAGTCTTTTTATGAAAAAATAATAAATGTAGTTGTTTATTACTTAGTGATGAGCAATTTATCAATGATACATTACAGTATGCATGAAATAGAGAAAAAGGCCAAGGAAAACTGAAACAAAAATATTGCTTTGATAAATTTTATTGGCAAAAGATATATCAATTTTTTAATGAAATTTATAATCATTTGATTTTTTTTCCAAACAAGAGTTAAAAATAAATTTCTTACTAACCAACTCAAATGAACAAGAGGCCCAATGGCCTTAGCGGTCACCTGAGTTATATCAGGTACTGGTAGCTTTATGTTTTGTTGTTTAGATGTGATATGGAAATCAGCATGTAAACTAAGTGAAATACAATACTTGTCATGTCATCAAAAGATAAGAATTTGAAAATATTGGTAAATGTTCCTTTTGGGGCCCCGCCCTAGCCCCTGGGGAAGGAATCCCAATTTTACCATGTCATTCACCAAAAATGATTCTGACTAAGTTTGAGTAATTTTCTCCTGAAAATGGATAAAATATACCCAAAAGTGGTATTTCCCCATATAGACTATAGTAGACTTTACCCCCTTCCCAAGGGAGAACAGATAGCCCTGGGGTGCTGAAATTTACAATTTAAATAAAGCCCCTGATGATCTTTCCTTCCATGCAGAGAAAATGACAAGTACCTCTGAGTCTGGAGAAGAAGTTTTTTGAAATATTGGTAAATTTTCCCTTTGGGGCCCAAATGGTAGAAATCTCAATTTTACAATTTGAAACCATCTTCCTCCAAGGATAATTCTCACCAAGTAAAAATAATTTAATAACATTGGATTTCATTTTTAGGGATAGTACAAATAAGTTGTATCAAAATGTTAATGGTCGAATCAATGCTTAACAAGTCAGATAACTTGATGAATATTATACAGTTATTATTCTTTATAAAAATGATTGCAAATTACCAGAGAAAAGAAATATCTTTTATGCTCTGTTAGATATATATAGATACACTGTACTAATCAAATGTCAAACCTGCATACAATGTACTTGTATTTGATTAGCAGGGTTTATTGGACGTAGTTAACCACCTGATTTTTAAAATACTAGCACTTGTATATTAATTTCAAGAGACATGATAGAGTGGAATACCTCTTTCGACCCTTTCAGAAAATATTTCTGGCAACATGCCGCGTAAATAAAATTGTCTCAAAAATGGAAGCATGTTTTCTTCCCAAAAGTTGTCTTGAGATTCAATTCTCTGAAAATGTACATCTTTTTTTTTTATTCCAGACAACAAAGTCTGTCCACCTCTGTTCACAAATGGCCATTTGGCCTTGTATTTGATACATGTAATTATGTGTCGGTTTTAATTTCAAATCATTGTCTTGAAGATACCAAAAAAATGCTTGATCTTTAGCACAGTCCAATGGTGACGTTCTTCTCCACAGCTTTGTAGCACTACCACTGTCAGATCCATATATATGGACATTTCACCTCCACAATTCCAGTACCACATTTGCTACAAGTAACCAAGCTATCCACGCTTGCCCCAAGATATGGAAATTTAGGATTTACAACTATTCCCCTGTCATCTAATTCAACGTTCCCACCACAAAACTTTGAATGTTTTTTCCTGTAGTCCTTCAGGGCCTGCTGTTCATATTTTCTTTCATGCTGAAGGCTCTTCAGTGCTTGGTGGAGGATTATACCCTCTCAAAGTTTTAACAAGATTGTCAGGTTGTGTTTTCTTTCTTTTGGATACATGTCCCATGTTGAAAGCTGTGATCAACACAGATCTTGCATCTGCCCAGTTTTTATTTAAACTCTGTCCTCTGGTTTCAACTTCTTAATTATCTACAATATTTGTATTTACATTCAGTTTGTTAAAAAATTCTAAAAATGCTGTCTTACATTCATCAGAGTCAAGATCCACAAAATCTGCATACGAAAAAGTTGGTTCAAAAATCTTCAAAAATGAAGAAATGTCTGTTGGTTGAGATTTAAGTGTTTTATACAGTACACATCCTGGATTTACAACTTCAAGACCTTCAAGTAAATCATTCAAAAAAATATCCGGGTCATTGCAGGCTGATGCTTGGAATGTGTCAGGGTAAGGACGCAACTTTTCCGTGTCTACGTTTGTTGAGAACCTAACTTCATGAACACGTTTTGGGCTTGGTTTTCTTTGAATGGGTCTAGGTCTATCCCATCTGCAATCCCTAGATGTGCATGCATTTTTCATTTTCACAAGTGTGAACAACAAATTAAACCTCCGATGTGTGCACAAAGCCCTGCCTCTCAAGCTTTACAGTCACAATATACAGTCATTATATGTCCTGTTGACTTGGTGATACATACATTTAGACTGTACAGATTTGCTGTCTGACCATTATTACCCACATGCACAATATTTCTCTTAGATGGCTTACACTTCGCTTTTACGTAGCAAACTTCCGATTCTACAGACACATTATGATACGCAATGTCACGCAAAAAGTTTTCTGCACAAAACTTCCTAGCTTTCTGCACAAAACTTCCTAGCTTTCTAAAGATGTCGTTGAAATCGTGCACATTTTCCAGATGTAGGATTGGTTTGATATAAGAAATAATTTTCAATGTCTCTGTCACTGATATCTAGTGAATTATCATTTGAGACGGTTGTCCACGAACTGTCCAGTTTAGAGAAATCTGTATGCATTCTTTGGCTCATTTCTAAGTCGCTATCGATGACACTTGAGTCTGAATCCAATAGATTCTGGTATGCACGAAAAACACGCTTTACAAGCACATCTTTTGAGCTACTTCTTTTCAACACATGATCTTCCAACCAACCTTTCAGTTTTTTCACAGTCAATTTTTTCAGGTCATTAATATTCGGTACTGAACTGTCATCCTCAGAATGGTCAGAACAATCCAGTTCCATCATAGCTGAAATGAAGTTTTAAATATATATGTACTATACAGTAACACCCATATTAGATACAGAACAAAGCTAACAGAAACTGTCCGGTATGGCATACAATGTATATGGGATGTGGGATACACCTTTTTTCACAAGTAGTCGGGTCAAGCGGTCAAGGTCCAAGGACACTTGTACGGCACCCCACAACAAGTGCAGAAGAAGTGTACATAATCCGAAACCTACTACCTGCAGCAGTAGTTTACTTTCAAACAGTAGACTCCTTTAGAGTACAGCTGATCATACCTACTGTTCTCCAGGCGGTAAATATGCAAATAGTTTTAATCACAATCTGTACATATCTGCACACTTATCTCAATATTAGTTTATTAACATTGTTTCTCTTGTATATAGTCCACCCATGTATGTCAAGTAATCTTCTATGGAGAAGGATTGGCATTAATCTGAAGAAGAAGATTATAAGAACCCATGCTGGACAGTTACTTTGTTACATGTACCTTCATGCTGTATCTTACTTGTACGACAGAAGCAATATAAATAAAGAGTGTAGCACTGGTACGAGAGCATACTTTATCCACGCTTATATACATCGTCGATTGGGGAAAATAAACTTGAACAAAGAAAGGTGTAGTCGCATGATCGAAATGGTAAAATATTATTGTACTGTAAGGTTTTCAAATCATTGAAAAATCTGAGGAGGAATTATATTCATTTATAGTTGTATCAAAAAAAGAATATCGATGAGTGTTCTTACAATTGAAATTAGCACCCGGGGCTCACTTGAGATATTTATAGAACGCTCTGAAGTCACCAATCAGCGTCTCCGGTTTTTGCGAATGTCCGGACCCAAAACGGACCAAGGCTTAAATTTTACAGTATTGTACGCTTCAAATGAATATTTTTTGTCAGCATATTAACATTTTATGATGACCTTTAGAATTTACATGACAAAAAGTTTTTCTATAGTGTGAATTTATTCCTATAGTCCAAAACAAAGTGCATAGTCGTCGCACGCGCCATTTTTGAAAAGGTAATAAAAACATTGACATTTGAGTTTCAATTACGTTTTCTTGCGCTATCTGAACTTAAAAACTAATTATCTGTAGACAAAAAATGGTGCATGGCCATCTATTCTAAGACTACATCATTGTTATAACTGATTTGCAAAAGTGATCCGATTTTGGTACCGATCCGATTTGGGTGCTGCCACCTTTCTGTAGCGGTAAAATGCGTTACCATGTCATCTAGCGTATATTAGTGTTGAGAAATATTAACCTTTACATAGATCTCGTATCATTAAACTGATGACTTTTAGTGAAAATCGCTCTAAAATCGTGTTGTCCTGTGAAACGGCGCGAACTCCTCGGGGTGAAATCGAGTGCAAACTAATGTTCGGAACGTATGCATAAAAATATCCGAAACCGTGATAGCGGAACCGTGCCATTGTTCCACTTTTACCCTATATACTTTAAATACATTAAAACGGGAGTCGTTTATGTTTTCACTTTAAAATTGATAATCAGTTATTGGCATAATCATTGTTGTCATTACTGTGGTCATTTCTTCAATCACTTACTGTAAATGTTTCTATTTGATAATTAATCATCCGGTACTTTTTTATTATTTTTTTTAATTTTTTTTTTTTTTTTTTTCCAGTACATGTACAATACACAGGACATAATCACATATACACACATTTACACATGCTGAAATAGTGAAATTCATTCCATCATCATCATCATCATCATCATCATCATCATCATCATCATCATCATCATCATCATCGACAGCATTATCCATATATCACTATAATCATCCATATATCATCTTTCCATCATCACTATAGTCGTCCATATATCATCATCATCATCCATATAACATCAAATCATCATCCATATATCATCATCATCTGTACATCATCATCACTATATTCATCCATATATCATCATCATCTGTACATCATCATCACTATATTCATCCATATATCATCATCATCCATATAAATTATCATCATCATCCATATATCATCATCATCATCATCCATATATCATCATCTGTACATCATCTTATCACTATATTTGTCCATATATCATCATCATCATCATCATCATCCATATATCATCATCATCCGTACATCATCATCATCTTATCATAACTATATTCGTCCATATATCATCATCACCATCCATATACCATTATCATCATCCATATATCATCATCATCTGTACACCATCATCATCATCATCATCATCATCATCATCATCATCATCATCATCATCATCTTATCACTATATTCGTCCATATATCATCATCATCCATATACTATCATCATCATCCATATATCATCACCCGTACATCATCATCATCTCATCTTTATTATATTCGTCCATATATCATCATCATCATCAATATAGCATCATCATCATCAATATATCATCATCATCCATATATCATCATCATCCGTACATCATCGTCATCATCAATAATATACATGTATAATTGATACATTCAACAAAACACAATGTCACACACTTTCACACATAGAGATCTAGAGACAGAACAAAGATAGAGCCATAACATTTTAAAAGGAAGGCTAGTTTTGAGAGAGAGAGAGAGAGAGAGAGAGAGAGAGAGAGAGAGAGAGATTTAAAAAGTTGTGAGAAAACTATTTGTTCGAGAGAGGGGGAGCGAGAGAGAGCAATAGAGAGAGGGGGGATGTAATAATGGACATGTATTATCGGAATATATTAGAATAAGAGTATATAGTTGTGAATTTGGCAATATATTTCAAGGCCAAGGGGGGAAAAAAATATACACATAAGAAGAGAAAACAAAAAAACGAGAGGAGAAAACCCCCACCTTATAGAGCAACAAGTTTTCCCCACTTCTTCCATTCTTTTTCAAAACTTTCTTTAGCAATATCTCCTTTGCTAATTGCTATATATTTTTGCACATGATAGTGGTCTTTTATTGTGTTAATCAATGCATTTATATTCAAGGAGCTATAAAGACATCGCATTTTATAAATATAATGCTTAATAATGATTAGTATTTCATTATCAATCTTAATATTTTTTATATTTTGTGTTAGAAGTCCAAAAAGGAAGGATTCTTTATTGAAATTAAAAGGAATAATAAGTGCATCTAATAGAATTTCAAAACTAAGAAGGAGATTTTGAACCTCTTGGCATTCCCACATGATATGTATAATAGTTTCAGTCTCAGAATTACAAAGTATACAGAGTGGAGATATAGCTAAACGAGTTTTAAATAAGAACGAGTTTGTTGTCAGAATATGGTGATTCACTCTATACTGAAACCATTGAAGTTTTGTGTTTTTAGTTATAGCAAAGGGAAGTTTGAATATCTTATGCCAAGTGGAACTATTTAAATCAAAGATATCATTCCATTTTTACTGTTATGTTGGTACAATCTTGTTTTTTATAAGAATATTATAGAAATGTTTGGAACCTCGAGTCTTTCTAATGAATAATTCCAAGTTGATAGGAATAATATGGTATGTAACTTTTACATCAGGAAAGACTGGATTAGAATTTGATTTCTTTACTGCAGAGAGAACACTATGAGAATGTAGAAAATTAGTCTGTATTTGATATTTTGGGGAGAATTCATGGAAAGTATAAGATGGTAATCCTAAACTAGGTCATTTATACTCATTTCTCGTCTTTTATACCAGTCTTTCAAGAAAATTGATTTTCTATCAATAGTAATTTCACTATTGTACCATATAGGGGTTTTTAAGTGAACTTCACTTTTGTTTATATTTATTTTATTTGCAGAATGCAAATTTTTACAAGCTTTGAAAACATCAACCCAGAAACTATTTTTACATTTACTTTGACATAACTGTATATAATCAGTTCTACAGTTAGCCAACAAATCTATATCTACATATGTTTTTAGAATTGTTTGCCACTTTGATGTACTTTGAAAAACTCTTTTGATCCAACCTACTTTGAGTGAATCTATAAAGGCCTTAATATTTACCATTTTAAGTCCACAATCAATGTAGTCCTGAGTTATGATACCCCTTTTAATTTTAACTATTTTACTATTCCATAAAAACTCATATAGTAAACAGTTAAGTTTAGGAAGAAATTTTTCATCTGGATTTGGCAGTGAGATAAACTGATGATTAAACTGTGAAATAAGTAATGACTTAATTATGTGGATTTTACCAATTGGAGTTAATATTCTTCTATTCCATGATCTGATGAGTGATTTAAGTTTTGTTAGTTTTTTTTATCAAAGTTCAACTTGGGTATCTTATGCAAGTTTACATGAAATTCAATCCCAAGAAGTGTGAAATTTTCTCTACCCCACTGTAAATTTAGTTCTGAAAGGAATTTCTCTGAGCTATACTTCTTGCTACCAATCCATACCACTTGAGTTTTTGAAATATTCATTTTTAATCCTGATATATTAGCATAAGAGTTAGGTTCTTTAATAGATTCTTTAAGTGACCGTTCTGTGCCATCTAGTGCAAGTGATGTATCATCAGCATATTGAGACAAAAGTATCGGACAGTTATTAACATCAATACCCTTAATTTTATAATTATGTCTTAATTTAACAGCCAAACTTTCTGCACATAGAATAAAGATATATGGTGTGATAGGATCACCTTGACGGCAACCTCTTTTTATTGGAAAAAATGAAGATAAGTTCCCACCCTGATTAATAGTAGCACTAGCATTATTATGTAATATTTTTACCCAAGTGATTAAACTACTTCCAAAACCAAAAAATTGTAAGACTTTTTCAATAAAAACCCAGGAGACTGAATCAAAAGCTTTTTCAAAGTCAATCATCAAAAACATACCAGGATTATCATTTTCTTCTGTATATTGCATAACATCGTAAACAAGTCTAGTATTTTCCCCTATATAACGACCCTCTAGAAACCCGGTCTGATCTTTGTCAATTAATTTATCCAAAACTGTTTTAAGTCGATATGCTTTAGTGCCAGAAGCTATTTTGTAAACAATGTTTAACAGTGATATTGGCCTTCAATTTTTGATGAAGTGTCTAGGTTTATCTCCCTTCGGAATACATGAAATAATGCCTTGTCGTTGCGAAATAGATAAAATACCAGTATTGTAACTCAAATTTATAGAACGAACAACAAAATTACCTATATATTTCCAAAAACACTTTGTTATTTTTCATGTTTTTTTTAAAGTTTTCCCAGCTTCTTCTAATGTGATTAAACCCTCAATATTCTGTGAATCATGCTTATTATTTGTATTGACACTATAAGGTTCTAAAAGTTCAATTAAATTAACATTTTCTAAGTTACTATCGGATTCATACAGTTTTTCATAAAAATTGTGAACTTCTTGCAATATATCATCCTGGTTTGTATTCATTTTCCCATCATCTAATTGTAATTTTGGTATTATTTTTGAAGTAAAATTTCTGTTTTCTAAATTGAAAAAATAACTGGTAGGCTTTCCCCCCTTTCAATCCATTTAGCTCGAGATCTAACAATGCTACCTTTTATTTTTTTTCCCTAATTGACTGTAGTTCTTTCTTTTTCAGTTCTAAATCAGTTATGTTTGGTTCGTCTTGTTCTTCTAATGTCTGAATTGGCTTCCTAAGATGGTTTTCCCTAATATTCTGTTGTTTTTTCCTATAGGATGAGTATGAAATAGTTTTCCCCCGAATTTGAATAAGTAAGGTTTCAAGAAATAACTTGTCATCTATAGTGAACATTATATCAGCGTCTGAAATGCTATCTAGGTTTGATATGTTGTAAAGCGGAAGGCAGTATTGCATTTTTGTCTCAATAATACATTTTTTACCATATCTAAATATTCCATATCTTGTAGAAGACTATTATTAAATTTCCATACCCCTTTACCAGCTATACATTCGTGAAGTTTTAAAGATATTGTTGGAAAAGAATGTTCAGAACGATAACCAGATTCTATATTTGATTTGTTAGTACTTGAAATTAAATTTTCAGATATGAGAAAAAAAATCTAAGCGTGCTTGCCTCAATGGATTACTTTTCCTCCAAGTATATCTTCTTACATCTTCATGTTGCTCTAGAAAAATATCTATTAATGCTAAATTATCAATGATTTCTAATACTTTATCACTAGCTTTAGGATTATTAAGGTTTTTGTAATTTTTGTCATAATCTAGTTTAGGATTCATTATTAAGTTAAAGTCTCCACAGATAATAATGTATTTATTTGCAAATTCTTCAATGGCTTCTGTTAGAATATTATAAAACTCAGGGTCATCCTTATTTGGGCCATATACATTAATAAGAGTAATTCTGAAAGTATCAAATTCAATATCTAGGGCTAGGAAATTGCCTGAATTATCTTTCTTTTCTTTCAACACTTTGAGTTCAAAATTATTTTTAAAAAGAATAACAACACCTCTTGCATTAGATTTGAAAGAATTAAAATAACATTGAAAACCCCATTCGTTTCTTATACTGTTTTCCTGTCCTTTAGTAAAATGAGTATCTTGTAAGCAGAAAATATTAGCGTTTGTCGATCTAAGATAGGAAAAAACGTCTTTTCGCTTGTGCTTATCCCCCAGACCTTAATTATTTGCCGATAGGAACTGTATTTCAGTATTTTCAGCCATAGTGTTTTGTGGTGGTATTAAATCAATGGGTTAGAGTGCATTTGATTTGTATTTCCATTAAGTTTACGTTTAAATCGATAAGGAAAACAATCAAGGGTATTTAAAGTTGACTGATTTATATGTCTTAAAAAGCAAATCATACCAATTTTTATTCTGATAACCAGGTACAATTTATTTAAAAATTAAAAAAAAAAGTTTTTTACATTAATTATTTATCTTAACCTGAACTAAATTTAGAAAATGAGTCACATGATTATATATGTAGATATTTAGCATTTATTACAAATAGATAGTGCACGCATACACACAACATTAATGATACTACCAACACGCAGTTTTTACATTATGCAAACACAACACGAAGAATGTATGAATTTTACCTCAAACACATTTACAGAAAATCTTTTCCATACATAATTTGATGGTGAGAAAATAGCGAAAGAAAAATATATTATAAAACAAGTTCTTCAAATATGTATGAAATTATCTATCATGCATGTGTAGGACATATCAAATGTGTAAATAAGTGTTATTTTTATATGTGTACAGATAATGGCTGGACATTTTTAGATTGTGCATTACAGTATTTATCAGAAGCAATGTATATGAGTTTTAAAATGTGTGACACGGAAATAAAACATTAATTATATATATATAGATATAATATAAGTTATTACTATTATGGGATAATTTATCTAAGCAACAATAGTATTGACAAATGATAACTATAGACCATGCAGTAATTTCAGATAGTTTTTTTGATATCATACCATGTAAAATGACCGCAGTAGAAATAAGCATGTGTATTTCCTGTGTTATCCCAATAAAACATGCATTATCCAGGCTCTGTACCGCTGTGTAATTAAGGAAAGTTAACCAAATATATCAAAATATATAAACTATGATAAACACTTTCCTTTAAATTATTAAGTTTTTACTTGAAACAATAATGGTAACAAATCCACAAATGTATTAACGTTAAAGGTTGAATAGACACTTCACTCTTTAGTAAAAATTGTATTCAGAAAGTAGTTTTCATAACAGCTGGTGACATGTCTTCCTGTTACGCTGAATGTTTTTGGATTACCTCACTTTATATTAGGATGAGACCAGAACTAGCGGAACCCTTGATCGCTTATTCCACGTAATGCTGTCATTTTTGAACGAAAACTTTCATCAGGATAAGGGCTACCATGGAATTCAAAATCCAGTTGTCTAACGTTCTTCAGTACTCCAGAGGCTACCATATCAGGAATAGCTCCCCACTCTGATGACTCTATGTCCATTTTGATGATATCAATGGTTTTCCCAGTGTGTCCAAGCATATCCATAATCTCCTTAAGATTCGTCATGTTCCATTTCCCTTGCTTTCCTGCAGGCTTGCCCCACAGTCCCAGATTGTGAAATATGATTTTTTTTCCTGATCGCTTATGATCTGGCTTTCCAATACTTGGATCAAAAGAATGTACATCATATCCATAAATCTTGGACATTTCGTCATCAAACTACCAGTCTCAAGCCACTCCAAAAGAGTAGACAATACATGGTAAGGAGGGTCTATACTCCGTATCGTTACAGACGTCCCATCCTCCGTCGTCCACTTTCCCAATCCGGACCACATTCTTACAGTGTACTTGTGATGACATCAGTAGCCTATTATACAACGTAGCCAAAGGTTTGAGCGGTAGAGTTTTGATAATGTCCGGTCGGTACACTTCGAGCGGACCAATTATCGACATTTCTCGCATCATGTAAAGAGAATAGCAACCGGTTCTTCTCCAGTTCCCCTTAAACAAACACTGAACATTTCTTTCAAAGTGGAATGTTCTGAAGCCATCTGAGTACAGTGCCCGTAAGACCTGAAGGTGCTTCACGTACACAGACGCCTTGCTGTTAGCACTGATCCCGTGGAAGGTTACCAACAGTTGCCGCACGTTCTTCAGTAGATCTTTTGTTAACATCCAAGACAATAACTGGACCTCGTCTCCCCCTATGTCGATCGTCATGTAATCAATATCACCATTTGACTTCAGCGTTGAAACTAAAGAAGTGTCTTCGGTCACAGGAGAGTTTTGTGCAGCTACCATTGCACTTTTCGACAAATTGGTTCTCATGAACCTACCAAACAATAAAATCCTCCTTAAAGTTTTCGCCGCATTGAATTATATTTTTCAAAATTAAGTCTATTCACGTTAAAAAAAGGATTAACTGTTTAAACCCTAAATTGTAGAGGAAGTGATGTTGTTTTGTGCTTAGGCGATAAAAGTTGTCAGCAAAAATGGAGTCAGGCAGCATGTGATAATAACGAACAATATTTACCCGTTAAGGACCTCACCAAGGTACGAATCCCTCGGTCACCATGGAGGAGTTTTCGATGACCACTGTTGTCCAGTACGACTTTGTTAAGACTGTCTCGGACACAGGGTTTGTCGATCATACAGTAGTGTCGTGGGGGCACTGTGATCATCTTCCCTTGGCAAAACAACACCCTATTAATACATAACTTATTTGTATACTTTTATGGATGAAAGAGTATGTACGTACCAGACAACTCACCATATCACTTCTTGGCACATTCTCCAATCAAGACAAAAATACGTTTGTTGCTTATATAATTTGATCAATAGTTCCAATCCAATAAGAAAATAGTTTACGGAAACCATTTTAACTTTATAAAAGAATTGATGCAGTTTGTGGAGGATCGAATGATGTTCCATGAACCTTTTTTCGCAAACAAAGGCAGATTGCATTTCTCCAAAAGTGATGTTCTGGTTTATTGACTTTTTGATTATAGCAAAGGAAACTTTCATGCAGAAAATCGATTTCCGCCAAAACAAAACGTGAAAAGATGTCCGACAAACGACCAAGGTATACAACATGTGTCAGATAAAATACCTAGAGTATTTGCATGTGTCAGCCCAACGACGACGGGTATACAATGTGTAGACATCAAGCGTATAATCATTTTATCTTACATTGGTTCATTATATGTTTTGAAACTACAATAATGTAGATTACAAAGATCGCAACATCATTTTCGAAATCGAAGTCCCAATCTCAATTTAGATTCGTTTGATAAATTTATACCTGTATCTCAATTATTTTTATAACATAATAGTAGCATTCACTTTTAAAACGAAATATGTGTTAAACAGTAATGTAATCTGCAGGGCTGCTCGTCTATATTCCTCAGTCAGACATGTGCATAAATTTATTCATGAATATTAGATGGTTTAATCCTTAATATGCTCCACAATATAACATGTTCTAACGTATTTCACTCTTTTGAGGCATATTTTAGTAAACAATATGTAGTCATATACATAAAATAATAGAATTGTTTGTTATCTAGATATGAAAAGAGGAGATTCAAAATTAAAGCGATCGAGAAAAGGCAAGAACGAACTTGTGTAATGACGAGATAGAAGGAATGCCTCACATTTCATTGTCAAGCCTTTTGAAGGTCATTGGCCCACTATCTATTCGGGTCGTATTGGGCGTCTGGTCGAAAACATGGATGTAGCAGTAAGTGGGGATCCTGAACAGAGACAGCTCCTCCTCCTCCGTTTGATTTGAGACGGACATTCTGATTGGCTATCTATGACAAACGGATATTTTAATTGGTTATCTGTCGTAAACAAAATATGACTGGTTACTTATCAGGTCTTATTAAGATGCTGTATTTCACCACGTCAACTTTTTATAGTAAACACTGCTTGACCATCAATTTATATAAAATTGAACACGGCAGTGTGTGATCGCTGTTGATTTATGACATTTACTGTACTTTCGGTTAAGCTGCAAGTCTTAAAATAACCACACGGTAGGTTTACGCGAGCTTACGTATTTTAAACACAGTCTCTACCGATTACATGTATAGTTTTATTTAGTTTTCATAATCCATATTTTACCCTAAACATTTAATATAGCATCGCGTTATGTATACAAGTATGAAATGTGCATCCCCTTTCCGTCATTGTATATTTTGATGATACGGTAAGGCGTTTAATTTCTATTTTACTACATTTGCAATACTATAACTTAGACTAATGTTTGTACCACACCTCACATACAAGTGTGTGCACATCATGAATATACGATATTGTAAAACTCACAAACTCACAATTACTTAACATACTTACTAAAACATACAGTAAGAAAACAGTAGATACATATGCAAGACCACACACTTGTGTTTTTCTAACGAATCAGAAAGCACGAGTGTATTGCGCGGACGAATATATTCACGAGTGCGCGGAGCGCACGAGTTAATATATACGTCCGCGCAATAAATGAGTGCTTTCTGGTTCGTTAGAAAAATACCAAGTGTGTGGTCTTGCTTTTATCACATACCTTCCGTATTTGGTAGAGATCGATACAAAGATTTCGCGCATGTGCAATACGTTGTATTTCATGCTCTGAAAATTGCTTGTATTACTATAACAAGATTCAACAGGTATGTGATAAATGTATTTATTACTATTAAAGCACACGAGGTACACACACAGATGATACATAATATAATGTTGAGGGCAACACTGGATAATCTAGTACTCGCGTTTGCTTGGTATCGTTGAAATTGGCGGAGTTTAGCGAGAAAAAATAGTAGCTATACAATTAGGCGATTTAGCGACGTGTTATAGTGATGTACTTATGCTAGTCCTGATGTTGTACTCATGTGGTGACACCCGTATAAATAATGTAATAATGTAGAAACGGGGATCGTTAAAAATTGCACAAAACAGTCACAAATAATGCACTAGAAACAATATGTGTATTGTCATTGTACCATTAAGTTCTAAGTTGGAGCAAAATCAGAAAAAGCGGAAGACCTTTGGCATCACCTTAGCGAACACCAACATGTATCAATCAATTATAAACCATGGTGGATATGTTGATGACCACACAAAACAATTAAACGTGTTACGCAAATCTACACTAGCCCACCAATGCTCGCGTGAGGTTTCGTTCGTATCCTGTCCGTAGTTTCTAAGAAGAAGAAAAAGGCGAAAAACTACGGAAACCACGTGGCGGGAGAAAACTGAGAAGATTAAAAAGGAGAACAATAGTATTAAGAAACTTCGTTTGCTTTCGGGACTTGAGCATGATGAAATCTCAATGATGATTATTCTTTTGCAGCTTTTATACCATGGGTTTCTTGTTGATAATTAATACAACCTTGGGGATACAAAACGACAAATCAAATTACTTTTAGCATACATTCCTTGTTAAATCCTTGTAATCAAGTACTAATCTAATTTTTGAAATTCATATCATAAAGGGGATGAAATGCAATTTGTCAGTGGATATTCAACAATGTTTTAACGGTTTTAATCCTCGCTACAAGTAAACAATCGAAGACTAGTTCAGATATGCGTACGACTTTAACTAGGACAATACCGGAGGTTAAATGACGATTGGATGAAATCATTATAGTAATTACACTCCAGGAAAAAGCCAAGTCGGCAAGAGTGGTGAAATTAAATATTGTGTTGAGATAATCATCCAGTTCTTGCCAAAATCCGAGAAAAGTTGAACACGCCGTAGTCAGTATTTCGGTATATATTAATTGATTACTTTTTTGCACTTCACGGATCTTAGTTTATGAAATAGTCAATGTTTCCGTTTATTGCAGCTCATGTGCAGTTGTGTTTTCAGTTTTCGATTTTCAATTGTTTTCTTTATATTATCAGTGTTTTTTTATTTTGCCAGGTTGCAAGTTGTGCCTATGGTGTATTGGTCATTGGAATCTTTTGGGTTACGGAGGCGCTCCCCCTGGCGGTAACCTCACTACTACCGGTATTGATATTCCCTATCCTTGGCGTCATACCAGTGACACAAATATGTGCAAGTTATTTCAAAGTAAGTAAAACTATATTTTATATACTTTGTAACATGTAAATACCAAATGTAATGAAACCCTAATATATATGTTTTTGTGTAATTCGGACCTGTGAAATCCAACATATTTCGTTCAGATAAAATTCATTGCAATGGCTCTTGGCGAGAGCCGATCGCGAGCGGCTTATTAATTCTGTCCAGAGAACGAAATGACGGTCCCACTTCCGTTCCGGGTGCGTGCGCATAAATCAGTCTTGCATGCTTCCGCTATATAGTTTCTTTAGCGTAAATAGAAAGTAGAATCTCTGACACTCACCTGTGGGTTACATAAAGTCTTCTGATACTCTTCTCCAAATAATAATCCATACTTTAAATAATTGCTGAAAACAAAATATTTATCTCCGGTGGATTCTACGAGTATTACGCGTGTGAAACACATGATTCGAGAAAACACATGTAAAGACTGTCGAGCATTGACGCTGTCTGTAGGAGGAAGAAGTAAATATATATACTTATAACCGTATGAGTGATGAAGTTTAACCTCTATTTTGATGTTTCAAACGGGAACGTAATATGATATGACATATCGTGCTTAGGTTGATAACGGCACGGACTTAGATAACTAATATAATTCCGTGATAACGGTAATGGCTCCGAGACGAGATAATAGGTGAACCGTGTATGCTAATCAAACATTTCTGTAACACAGCATGCTTTTTCTGGTGTATTTACTTATGAAATGTAACAATTTAAGAACATGACACAATTGCCGCTGTTGTTTGACAATAATTCGCGCCGTGTCAAAATAGTATCCAATCAGGTGTAAGGGAAATAACTCTTATTTTGGTAAAGTCGCATTGAGAAATATAATTCCAATATATTCCAAGAACATTTGTGAGGTTTTTTATATTCAATGACAGTAAATAAAGTCACTACATATATTAATAATTATGATTAATATGAATAAAAAATAAATAAAATAAAAAGAGTACAATGTCTCTTTTCTCCATGCATGTGTTCCCACTACTGTTAATTATCCTTCATTTCACAAGCACAACATGCAACTATTCTTTATTATCTATTCACCGATTGCCATTCTGCACGTAAATGCTCATGTCACATCATTGGAGAATGCTAATTAATGAAAATAACAATAATGCGTCATACTTAAAGAGGGTGAAAAAAGAGGAGAGGGCGAAATGTTTTTAAGGTATCATTTAAGAGGAGATTGATTTTGGAAATACAAAAGGCAACAAGATTTTCAATTAGCAGAATACAGAACACATATCTGAGGTATAATAGTAGATATTGATGCTCAACGTGTTACTGAAGCAATTACATTTTAAGTGGTGAGCGGCTTTAATGTCACACTGACATAATTCTAGTTATTTTTCATTTAAAGATATAGAGAGAATAGAGATTGTACAGATTATGCATTTCATCAATTGATTATCAAACATTTTCCGATAAATGTTCTCTTAATAAATAAATAATAACGCAAACTTAGATAGTCAACAATCAAGAATACACGGAAATATTTTGTAATTAACATTATGCTGTTTTTGTTTTGCAGTATTAATTGGACTGTTAACATTAAGGCAATGCTGTTTTGTCTTTGTATATAATGTTTTGACATCTTGACCACCAGGAGACGCTTATGCTGTTTATCGGGAGCCTCATTGTAGCGGTGGCGGTTGAGAAATGGAACCTGCACAGAAGAATTGCTCTAAGGGCATTAACCCTGGTGGGACCGGAACCAAAAATGTACCTAAAAGTTGTTATGACCTATTATATATTTCTTCATCATTTCTATGCCTAATACTGCATCGGCATTAAAATATACATATACTATTCGGCTCACGCTCTATTTCATCTCATCTAAACCAAATCATTAATCTCAAAAGCGGAAAAACACGAGCGGACATCTAAAGAAAACATCATGCAAAAATGCATTATATTGGATGCATTTGAGATTAGTTATTCACTATTGCATATCGAATATGTTGTGTATCCTCTGGTAGGTTTATTGTGGGAATCATGCTGACTTTTCTTTCATACACGTAATGGGATGCGTTTGAAATACTTAATTTCTCTGTTAAATAACATGCTTTCTATCTGCTGGAAAGATGATGCTTTTAATCATGCTATGGTGTTAGTTCCTGTCATACTTATAATGAGATGTGCTTGAGATCCTTTATCCTATATCAAATAATGTTCTGTTTTTCCTGTGGTAGATTGATCTTTTTAATCATGCAGCAGTGTTGTTTTCTGTCATACTTATAATGAGATGTGCTTGAGATCCTTTATCCTATATCAAATAATGTGCCGTTTGTCCTGTGGTAGGTTGATGCTCTGTCATACTTATAATGAGGTGTGCTCGAGATCCTTTATCCTATATCAAATAATGTGCCGTTTGTCCTGTGGAAGGTTGATGCTCTGTCATACTTATAATGAGGTGTGCTCGAGATCCTTTATCCTATATCAAATAATGTGCCGTTTGTCCTGTGGAAGGTTGATGCTTTGTCATACTTATAATGAGATGTGCTTGAAATCCTTTATCCTATATCAAATAATGTGCCGTTTGTCCTGTGGAAGGTTGATGCTCTGTCATACATATAATGGATAGTGTTTGAAATCATTTATTCCCTATTCATAATTAGCTGTTTTTCTTGTGGTAAGGTTGATGTTGGGGATCATGCTGCCCTGTTGGTTCCTTTCTATGTGGATGAGTAACACCGCCACAACTGCCATGATGGTCCCCATCCTCAACGCCATATTGTCTCAGATCAAAGAATCAAGAAAGGTGGGTAAGTAACAAAAATAATGTTCATACCTGTTTGGTGCAAAAAAGGTTACCAGTAGAAAGGAAAAAATGTAAAATCCATTTTATTGGCAGATCAGTAATATATGTTTGCATGATTGGACTTCTTGATGAAAAAACGTAGCCCAACGTGATTTTGTATTTCTTTGAGTTGCTTTTCTGTTGTCTTTTAGTTTTCTATAAATTGTCATACGAATATATTCAGAATTAGTCTCACATATTCTGCACCATTTATCTAGCTATGAACAGTTCTGGGAGCAGTGTTACAGCTTGTTACAATATCATTTGAAGATGGTGGTGACATGTTTACTGTTTAAACAATGTTGATCAGTCACTGATGAAAAACTTAATCAACGTAATGATACGAATTATTAAGTTATACATTCAATTATCGAATCCAGTATTCATATTCACCATACATAGAAATTGTGGAAAACATACTATCTAGATTAACAAGTATCCACCATACACAACTTTCAATTTATGTTTTAAAAGATTGTAAAGTGAAAATCATTTTGACATTATGACCTTCCTTCAAATTAAACTATATCTGCATTTTGGAAACGTTAGTGTAAATGGTAATATAATAACAGTTCTATGTTCGATCGACATGTAAGATTAAAAAGATTATTTCTTAGACGTGAATGGCGACGGAGCAGAACATAAAGCAATGACTGACAAAAAGGAAAGTTCAACAGAATTACAGACTCTGAATGCACCGGAAACTGAAAGGTATACAGTAAGGGAGGTTATTATATGACTGGTGCTAATTCCCAGCCCTGATTGGAGGAGTGACGTCACGTGACGAGTCTGTAAATATGTTACAGACCTCGTTCTATAAATAGAAAAGTGTTACAGACCTCGACCTAGAAATAGAAAAGTGTTACAGACCGCTACTAAAAATAGGCCGAGGTAATTCCCCAGCCAGTCTGTAAATCTGTTACCATTCACAATACTGAATTCAAATACAAATGAATTATCTCATCAACTTCTTAACTATGGTAATATTGATGATGTCAATTGTTCAAATAATATTTACTTGAAATTAAATATCACATGAATTGAATCTGAAATTCAATTTTTGTGTATGTTATTTTGTTTTTGAAGTCCTATACTCTGTGACTCCAAAATGGTCCATGCCATCCATATGCTTATGCCACGACAAATTATTAATCTTATCGTAAAATGTCATATAATAAAACAATTGTGGACTTCAGTTTTGGTCTATCCCTGATTTACGGACCTGGTCTGAACAATATTCACAGAGGCCGAAGGCCTGGTCTGAATAATATTCACAGAGGCCGAAGCCCAGGTCCGTAAATCAGGGATAGACCGAAACTGAAGTCCATAATTGTATAATATCGAACTACATTTCTTATTAAACTCGCTAATCGTTAATTAGACAGATTTTGATAATGGTATACTTAACAGCTGTCATTTCACATGCAAAATTGTAGTATTAAAGAATTAAAATGCATACTTTAAACATTTATTATGGTAATAAACACAGTTCTATTGAAATATATCCCATGATACGTGGTCTTAAGTTGTGCTTACATTTAACCCTTTCACCCCTAAGTAACTTTAGTAAACTCCTCCATGCATTGATCTGGACGAGTCTATTATTGTCTGCAGTGTTGAAAGGGTTAAGTGTATTTTCTGCTCTATCATTTAATCAATATAATCTATTAAATGGAGATTGTAATTTGATATGGATTTTATTTATAATTTTAGCGAGTTGAACCATGTATCAAAGTCTAGCAAAGCCTGTCGACTTGACAATGAAGATGATGACTTCGTCAATCTCGCCAAGACGTTTGCTATGTGTATAGCGTTTTCTGCAAATATAGGAGGGATTGCTACTCTCACTGGTACTCCTCCCAATATTGTCTTCAAGGGTCTGGCAGACGAGTAAGTTTGTCCCCTGTGCTCGTATGAACATGTGTAATCTGCATTACAAAAGAGTGTTTGTAGGCTAGATATATGTCAGTTTGTCAAATTATAATATTATGTATCATCTATCCTGTATGTGATAGACATCCCTCTTAACAGACAAGCTGAATTAAAACAATTTGTACTACAGCGTCTCAAATACACTACAGTAAACAAGAGTGAAATATACCATAGCGTCTAAACACAAGGACAAAGTATAAAACTGACCCATAAGGACAAAATATTCCACAGCGTTAACACGCTAGAACAAAATATATCACAAGAATTTCTCAAAATAATAGCTTACGGGATTCATGCCGTTGTATTTTGTAACAGGCTTTTCGAGGACTATGGTATAGATTCAGGCATCACGTTCGCTAACTGGTTGGTGGTGGGCTTCCCGCTCTCTGTCATATGTCTTGCCTGTTGCTGGCTTTGGCTCCAGGTTTATTATGAGGGAAAAGGGTAAGTATATGATGGATTAATAACATTTTCTGGAAATACTTTTCTTGATCTTAGTATTTCAAAAGTAACGCTTAGTGACAATTGATTATTTAATATCTCCATTATGATTCATTCCATTATTTCGTACTCTTGCTCGGTTCAAAAGTATTATAGTTGTAAATACGTTGTTATAAAAAGAATAATAAAACGTCATTTCGTGACACAGAACAAAAAATGTCTATCATGCACTTTTTTCTATCATATTTACATATCTAAGTAACTAAATGTTTTGAAGGTTTTTCCTTTGTAAGAAGAGGAAGAATTCCTACGACCTAGTGAAATACCATCTCCTGAAGGAATACAATAGCTTAGGACCTATGACGTAAGTCGGTAGTGCGTTATGAAACACTTGCAATACGTACCTGTTGCCTAGTAATGTATCTTAATAGTAAATAAAACAAAAGATATATGCAATTTGAGACGTTAAAAATGATCTGTACAACGTTAAATGATAAAGTTAAGATTGCATTATCTGAGATAGTAGTACCTCACAATAGCGAATGACTGAACTCACTGCTATCAAACTTCTTTAAGAATAAATTTTAATTACAGATTTGCAGAGGCCATTGTGCTAATTGATTTTGTAATGCTGGCAGTGCTGTGGGTCACACGGAATCCACAAATTGTTCCTGGCTGGGGAGCTTTGTTCCCTGCAAAGTAGGAAAAAATGTAGATAGTGTATTTCATTAATTGCTGTATGAAAAAAATATGTAAATTTCAGTATGTCAATTGGTATGTGAGACAGAGGTTCCAAAAAGAGCGACCGTCGTACATCATAGTCATCTGAGTCGATATTTATTTAATTCTAAAATTTAAAAAGAAAACGAACCTAATTAAGGGTCACTGTCCCACTGCACTGTGGTTTTCCCTATATACAGTAAAATCCCCTTAATTTCCGTTTGGAAATAACTATAGCAAAGTTTGGCGAGGAAAATTCTGTTGACCAAGTAGTTCAACCAGTTAGTGCAATATTATAAGAATCTGAAGTCTGTTGTTCGAATCCCGGTCTAGCGTAGATAACTTTTTTACATTCAGAGCTATATGTATATGTTGTTGTTTATATTTTGATTAGTTAATCATTATTGTTTCTAATAAAAGTCCCGCAATGTATGGTTTTCGTTTTAGAAATGATTTATTAAAGCCTTAGTCATTCCGGAAAAAAACAGTTTCCAATACTTACCGGTAGTTAAAAATTTCGCATTGGGACGAACATTCTCTGGTCGGACGTTGACATGTTTATATCCGGGCCAACAAGCGTGATGACACATCAAGTGTTTGAAACTGAACATTTCCTGGAGATTGAAAAACTAAATATTAAAAAAAAAAAAGCCATACTGATGCAATTGTATAAGTTAAAAGATAAAAATGCCCGTTTTTGTTTGCTCCCAGAAGTTAATAATCATATTGAAAGGAATGGAAAGGAATTCATGAAAGAAAATCTGTAATTTCGAATATATTTTTTGTTTGGAGAATGTTTATAGAAGAAATTACTTTTTTTTTATTATTACCTTGCAATAAAATATATGTTAACAGTACAACGCACGATAAGATGGTAGGTCCTGTCTCTAATGATATCTAATTACTGTTACATATATGGTTAACATGATAAGATGGTAGGTCCTGTCACTACTGATATCTAATTACTGTTACAGATATGGTTAACATGATCAGATGGTAGCTCCTCTACTGATATCTAACTACTGTTACAGATATGGGTAACATGATAAGATGGTAGGTCCTGTCTCTACTGATATCTAATTACTGTTACATATATGGGTAACATGATAAGATGGTAGCTCCTGTCTCTACTGATATCTAACTACTGTTACAGATATGGTTAACATGATAAGATGGTAGCTCCTGTCTCTACTGATATCTAATTACTGTTACAGATATGGGTAACATGATAAGATGGTAGCTCCTGTCTCTACTGATATCTAACTACTGTTACAGATATGGTTAACATGATAAGATGGTAGCTCCTGTCTCTACTGATATCTAATTACTGTTACAGATATGGGTAACATGATAAGATGGTAGCTCCTGTCTCTACTGATATCTAACTACTGTTACAGATATGGTTAACATGATAAGATGGTAGCTCCTGTCTCTACTGATATCTAATTACTGTTACAGATATGGGTAACATGATAAGATGGTAGCTCCTGTCTCTACTGATATCTAATTACTGTTACAGATATGGTTAACATGATAAGATGGTAGCTCCTGTCTCTACTGATATCTAATTACTGTTACAGATATGGTTAACATGATAAGATGGTAGCTCCTGTCTCTACTGATATCTAATTACTGTTACAGATATGGTTAACATGATAAGATGGTAGCTCCTGTCTCTACTGATATCTAATTACTGTTACAGATATGGTTAACATGATAAGATGGTAGCTCCTGTCTCTACTGATATCTAATTACTGTTACAGATATGGTTAACATGATAAGATGGTAGCTCCTGTCTCTACTGATATCTAATTACTGTTACAGATATGGTTAACATGATAAGATGGTAGCTCCTGTCTCTACTGATATCTAATTACTGTTACAGATATGGTTAACATGATAAGATGGTAGCTCCTGTCTCTACTGATATCTAATTACTGTTACAGATATGGTTAACATGATAAGATGGTAGCTCCTGTCTCTACTGATATCTAATTACTGTTACAGATATGGTTAACATGATAAGATGGTAGCTCCTGTCTCTACTGATATCTAATTACTGTTACAGATATGGTTAACATGATAAGATGGTAGCTCCTGTCTCTACTGATATCTAATTACTGTTACAGATATGGTTAACATGATAAGATGGTAGCTCCTGTCTCTACTGATATCTAATTACTGTTACAGATATGGTTAACATGATAAGATGGTAGCTCCTGTCTCTACTGATATCTAATTACTGTTACAGATATGGTTAACATGATAAGATGGTAGCTCCTGTCTCTACTGATATCTAATTACTGTTACAGATATGGTTAACATGATAAGATGGTAGCTCCTGTCTCTACTGATATCTAATTACTGTTACAGATATGGTTAACATGATAAGATGGTAGCTCCTGTCTCTACTGATATCTAATTACTGTTACAGATATGGTTAACATGATAAGATGGTAGCTCCTGTCTCTACTGATATCTAATTACTGTTACAGATATGGTTAACATGATAAGATGGTAGCTCCTGTCTCTACTGATATCTAATTACTGTTACAGATATGGTTAACATGATAAGATGGTAGCTCCTGTCTCTACTGATATCTAATTACTGTTACAGATATGGTTAACATGATAAGATGGTAGCTCCTGTCTCTACTGATATCTAATTACTGTTACAGATATGGTTAACATGATAAGATGGTAGCTCCTGTCTCTACTGATATCTAATTACTGTTACAGATATGGTTAACATGATAAGATGGTAGCTCCTGTCTCTACTGATATCTAATTACTGTTACAGATATGGTTAACATGATAAGATGGTAGCTCCTGTCTCTACTGATATCTAATTACTGTTACAGATATGGTTAACATGATAAGATGGTAGCTCCTGTCTCTACTGATATCTAATTACTGTTACAGATATGGTTAACATGATAAGATGGTAGCTCCTGTCTCTACTGATATCTAATTACTGTTACAGATATGGTTAACATGATAAGATGGTAGCTCCTGTCTCTACTGATATCTAATTACTGTTACAGATATGGTTAACATGATAAGATGGTAGCTCCTGTCTCTACTGATATCTAATTACTGTTACAGATATGGTTAACATGATAAGATGGTAGCTCCTGTCTCTACTGATATCTAATTACTGTTACAGATATGGTTAACATGATAAGATGGTAGCTCCTGTCTCTACTGATATCTAATTACTGTTACAGATATGGTTAACATGATAAGATGGTAGCTCCTGTCTCTACTGATATCTAATTACTGTTACAGATATGGTTAACATGATAAGATGGTAGCTCCTGTCTCTACTGATATCTAATTACTGTTACAGATATGGTTAACATGATAAGATGGTAGCTCCTGTCTCTACTGATATCTAATTACTGTTACAGATATGGTTAACATGATAAGATGGTAGCTCCTGTCTCTACTGATATCTAATTACTGTTACAGATATGGTTAACATGATAAGATGGTAGCTCCTGTCTCTACTGATATCTAATTACTGTTACAGATATGGTTAACATGATAAGATGGTAGCTCCTGTCTCTACTGATATCTAATTACTGTTACAGATATGGTTAACATGATAAGATGGTAGCTCCTGTCTCTACTGATATCTAATTACTGTTACAGATATGGTTAACATGATAAGATGGTAGCTCCTGTCTCTACTGATATCTAATTACTGTTACAGATATGGTTAACATGATAAGATGGTAGCTCCTGTCTCTACTGATATCTAATTACTGTTACAGATATGGTTAACATGATAAGATGGTAGCTCCTGTCTCTACTGATATCTAATTACTGTTACAGATATGGTTAACATGATAAGATGGTAGCTCCTGTCTCTACTGATATCTAATTACTGTTACAGATATGGTTAACATGATAAGATGGTAGCTCCTGTCTCTACTGATATCTAATTACTGTTACAGATATGGTTAACATGATAAGATGGTAGCTCCTGTCTCTACTGATATCTAATTACTGTTACAGATATGGTTAACATGATAAGATGGTAGCTCCTGTCTCTACTGATATCTAATTACTGTTACAGATATGGTTAACATGATAAGATGGTAGCTCCTGTCTCTACTGATATCTAATTACTGTTACAGATATGGTTAACATGATAAGATGGTAGCTCCTGTCTCTACTGATATCTAATTACTGTTACAGATATGGTTAACATGATAAGATGGTAGCTCCTGTCTCTACTGATATCTAATTACTGTTACAGATATGGTTAACATGATAAGATGGTAGCTCCTGTCTCTACTGATATCTAATTACTGTTACAGATATGGTTAACATGATAAGATGGTAGCTCCTGTCTCTACTGATATCTAATTACTGTTACAGATATGGTTAACATGATAAGATGGTAGCTCCTGTCTCTACTGATATCTAATTACTGTTACAGATATGGTTAACATGATAAGATGGTAGCTCCTGTCTCTACTGATATCTAATTACTGTTACAGATATGGTTAACATGATAAGATGGTAGCTCCTGTCTCTACTGATATCTAATTACTGTTACAGATATGGTTAACATGATAAGATGGTAGCTCCTGTCTCTACTGATATCTAATTACTGTTACAGATATGGTTAACATGATAAGATGGTAGCTCCTGTCTCTACTGATATCTAATTACTGTTACAGATATGGTTAACATGATAAGATGGTAGCTCCTGTCTCTACTGATATCTAATTACTGTTACAGATATGGTTAACATGATAAGATGGTAGCTCCTGTCTCTACTGATATCTAATTACTGTTACAGATATGGTTAACATGATAAGATGGTAGCTCCTGTCTCTACTGATATCTAATTACTGTTACAGATATGGTTAACATGATAAGATGGTAGCTCCTATCTCTACTGATATCTAACTCCTACTACAGATATGGTTAACATGATAAGATGGTAGCTCCTGTCTCTACTGATATCTAACTACCGTTACAGATATGGTTAACATGATAAGATAGTAGCTCCTATCTCTACTGATATCTAACTACCGTTACAGATTTGGTTAACATGATAAGATGGTAGGTCCTGTCTCTACTGGTATCTAACTACTGTTACAGATATGGATAACATGATAAGATGGTAGGTCCTGTCTCTACTGATATCTAATTACTGTTACAGATACGTTGGTGATTCGTGTCCAGCCGTACTGATGGCTGTTTTGTTGTTTGTGCTTCCTTCCAAACCACCAAGCTTTCGACAGATCTTCCGAAAATCTCCTGATGAAGAAAGTAATAATTGTAGAATAATTTATGAGAGTTTCTGTTTTAGTGTATAAGGATGGTAAATGAAATTATTACCATGTTTTGTGAGACAGTTTGTACGACTCCATGACACCTGTTCAACTATGCATGTTTATACAATAGTAAATGAAAATCACACATTCAAATAACAATTAATATTACAATATTTAATATAAATTTGAATGTCTATTTTAACAACATGTAGTAAGCTATACTGCTATTGTGATCTCAGGTTTATATATTAATAACAGAATATTTTTAAGACGTATGAAAACATTGTCGTTGTTAAAGAAGAAACAATCACCTCAAATTTCCAGCAATACGTTGTGTTTGTGTAAGCTATTCCGTCTTTGCGTAATGCAGAGTTATCTTCTCTTGGGAGCAGGTATTGATTGTTACGTCACTTGTTTGTGAGAGTAACGTCATCAAGTTTTGAGAACACGACGTAATTTTCTCGCACATACAAACCAATGACGCAACAATCGATACCTGCTCCCAAGAGAAGATAACTCTGCAATACGCACAGACGGAATACCTGTATCAATGTTTAATTTTCACTTATTATAGACGACATCGATGCAGATTCTGAGGACGACAACAGCGACAGTGACGAATATATTCCCCTGCTTGATTGGGAAACAGTCAACCGGAAACTTGCCTGGGGGGTCATCATACTAATGGGTGGGGGGTTCGCACTCGCGGACGCATGTAGTGTAAGTAATATGTAAAATGTTTCAGGCTGTGTAACATCTTCCCAAAACAACTATAATGTAAGCATTAGTATACACCGTACATGTATACATATATTAAACTCAAATAAACAAATAGAATTGTTAAATGATTAAAATGACATTTTAAAAAGTAGCAAATATATTATGTAAATGAAAATTTGAAAGTGTAAGAATTTAAATTTGCAAAATAAATCTTCGATAGACATTCTTTTTTATTTATAAGTGTTAAACGGCCCTGTATAAGTATGTCAATCAAAATTAGAAATTATGCCGTAAAAGATATTTTTATGTAGAAATTTTGATTTAGAAGGAATTAAGCTTGAAATGATAATGAATGAAACAAGATACTTAGATCGATATTATCACAATAGCGTCATCGTCATATAAAAGTTTGTATTCAGTGAACTGTAGTTACTACGAGAAATTGATTCTGCTAATTAATTGAAAAACAAAGAGACTCTCGGGCTTCTGGAACAAACAAATAATTGTTTCTATAAATAAGTAAAGTGAAGTATGTACATACCTAGAACATACTGTGTCTATTGTAGGCGTCTGGGTTGTCGGGGTGGGTCAGTGACCAGCTGATCGTACTAAATGTGATGCCACCCTGGGCAATCGCCCTTGTGCTAGCCTTCATAATAGCAGCGGCCACCAACATCACCAGTAACGCGGCCACAGCTACACTGTTCCTACCCATCGTCGGTAACCTGGTACGTGTGTTTCCTGTGTACAGGGAAATTTATTTTCGATGCAGTTCATTTTTTTCGCTTTCCATAATGAGGGCGAATATATCATCACAGCGAATATTATTAAAAACATAATATACTGAATTAAATGTGGAGGGCGGAATTAATAATGGCCGAAAATTGATCTCATGGGCGAAGGGCGAAAGTTTGACTGAAATGTACAGATAAAACCCTGTCCAATCCGACACACTGTAAGACCAGCATACATGTCACTGGACGGATAAGAGAAAACCAGTTTTTTTCTCTCCAATTATTTTAGTAAAGCGTTTTCAGCTGAAATTAAGTTCAGTTTGTTGTTTGTATATACATATATGCAGGTTCCTGATATCACAGGCTGTTGAAAGATATAAAAAGTTAGGGAGGTAATTATTCAGAAAACTAGTTTCATAAATAAGTTACCATACAATATTTATAATATATTGAATATTATTTACTTGACTTGTACCTCTACGGACCAAGATACTGCACGGAATAAAGCCACATAGATAATGAAAGTAAATTCGAGATATATTTGTCTCGAATTTACTTTATATTTACAAATGACCAATTGTGAAAGACCAACAGTATTTATATGTTAAAACTGTTCATATTATCTCTCGTTACTTCATTCGTTTACATTATCATTGTTCTCTTTTACAGGCAATACAACTTGAGATAAATCCTCTATACTTCATGATACCATGCGCTTTAGCAGCCTCGTTTGCGTTTCTGCTTCCTGTTGGGACCCCGCCGAATGCGATCGTCTTCGCCACAGGATATCTAAATATTAAGGATATGGTATGTCATATAAGTTAACAATTACTGTTTATGAAATATTTTAGCAAGTTTAATAGAAAACAAAACGAGTACATCTTCATATAAACAATTTATAAGAAATGTCATTAACAAAGTTGTCACGTGTCTTTCGAGCGTAGCTCAAATTACCAATGTATACCACCATAAGTGATTTATGTTTATATAACTATTTCATTTTTCTACATGTTTGATGTTTCAACGACTATATTTAAGTTGTGTGTTGTAAAAATTACAATGTTTTATGTTTTTATGACAATGTGTTCTGTTTCTATGACGATACCTTGATTATATGACGATGCTTTGTGTTTATATGGCATTGTGTAATGTGTACATGACAAAGTTTTGTGTATCTATGAAAATGTTTTGTATTTCTCTGATAATGTGTTATGTTTCTAAGACAATGTTTTGTGGTTCTGTGACAATGTTTTGTGTTTCTGTGGCAATGTTTTATGTATCTATGACAATGTTTTATGTTTCTATGACAATGTTTTGTATTTCTATGACAATGTTTTATGTTTCTAAGACAATGTTTTGTGGTTCTGTGACAATGTGTTGTGTTTCTGTGACAATGTTTTATGTATCTATGTCAATGTTTTATGTTTCTATGACAATATTTTATGAATCTGTGACAATGTTTTTTGTTTCTATGACAATGTTTTGTGTTTCTATGACAATGTTTTATGAATCTGCGACAATGTTTTATGTTTCTATGACAATGTTTTGTGTTTCTATGACAATGTTTTATGAATCTGTGGCAATGTTTTATGTTTCTATGACAATGTTTTATGAATCTGTGGCAATGTTTTATGTTTCTATGACAATATTTTATGAATCTGTGACAATGTTTTACGTTTCTATGACAATGTTTTATGAATCCGTGACAATGTTTTATGTTTCTATGACAACGTTTTATGAATATGTGACAATGTTTTATGTTTCTATGACGATGTTTTATGAATATGTGACAATGTTTTACGTTTCTATGACAATGTTTTATGTTTCTATGACAATGTTTTATGAATCTGTTACAATGTTTTATATTTCATTGGCTAAGTTACATGTTTCTACGACTATTGATTTGCCTTTTTATATTGGTCCGTCCTAAATTCCACAGCTGATTGGCGGTTCTGTGATCAATATCATCAGTATCCTGTTCGTTTCACTGGCCATGAACGCCTGGGTCAACCAATTTTACGGACTGTATATTCTACCCGACGCTTTCCGGAAAGACCCGATACAGATGACTACTCTTACCTCGATAAACAGTTCATATACCTACAACGCAAGCTGTGTGTGCTAAAAAGGGAGATAATATTGTAATATATATGCATCGGTTACTATAAAAATGGTTGTAAAAAACATATAAGCAATCTACAATGCTAACTAATTGCTAGTTGCATAAGATACTGTACCTACAAGGCAAGCTGTGTTTGTTGAAAAGAGATAATATTGTAATATATGTATCGACTATTTTAAATAGGGTTGTTTGAAACCTATAAGAACTCTTCAACGCCAAATAATTGCTAGTTGCATTAGATTGGTATTGCAGTATTTTATATATAGTTTTTAGCAGTGCATTGATATTTGATATATGTACCTGGTTGTTTATATGCGACAAAGGACCGGTAATACGTATGTCTAAAATATGCTGTTCAATTTTTATTGTAATGATTGTTTTTGTTTACATAGGTCAAGGGTATGTAAGGTTACATGGGACGGATCTTTTAGTTTAACAAAGGAGCAAAGTATAATGGTGAAAAAAGAGTTTTATGTTAAATTCGATATGAATTTCCATCCCCGTTGACACAAACAGGTTTAAATTCAGTTCTTGTTCCGCAATTAAGCAGCAGTTAAATGATTAAATCATTTTTTAAAGATATTTGGAATAAGGTAAACTGGTTCATCGTGGTTCAAAGAATATGATAATAAATGATATCAAAATTTTACTTTTTACACAAACAATGTACGTATTAAACGTGTCGCAACGTTTCAAGACCGCCTTGTCCCTTTGTCAAGCTATGACTCATAACTATATGGAGTCATAGTTTGACAAAGGAACCAGTCGGTCTTGAAACGTTACGACACGTTTTATACGTACATTGTTTGTTAAAAAAAAGTAAAACTTCGGTATCACATATTTCCAAACTGATAAATATCATTGAAGATGATAAAAAGGTTTTTGTCATATGTGTATGTGAATTTACAGTTTATATCTGATTTATGTGTGGATTAAAAACCTATATGGGACCAAACCGATCTAGACAACGCAGAGGATGAGATTGCCTGATGGTGCTTAACACCCTTGTCCCAATGGCACAGAGAGGTTTGTATATCATGGTCATGTGACATATCAGGGCAAAGCTTAATGTCGTGACTAGCGCACTTGGCAAAATATGCCAGTTTTTTATATACCCGCTATTCGTTCTGTTTTTGTCATTTTCCATCATCACTTCGTGAAAGTTTCTGTAAGCGTAGTGTTATGCGATCAACGGATCATGTATGTAGTTGAGGTAGTGATAATTGTTTAGTGGAATGCTTGATGTGCGCACGTAGCAGTGCAGCATTATTTCCATATAATGTGACGTTATTTGAGCAAATAAATATTTTTTGTTCCATTTTGCACATGTAATTCCTTGGGCGTTTTTTAATTTAATAATTCAGCTGATATTAAAAAACGTTTATACATGTAAAACAAGTTCAATGTCATTAAATATTTATAGTATCATATAGTCTTATCAAGGAATACTATCCCATTTGGTTCGTTAACCCTTTCACCCCTATGTAACTTAAGTAAACTCTTCCATGCATTGATCGGGATGAGTCTATTACGGTCTACAGTGGTGAAAGGGTTAATACACTATCTGTCTATGTGTTTCCTAGGTTGTTAATGAAGTTGGTCTCGCCATTGCTTCTATACTGTGTCTATTTTTCTTCCGAATATTATTTGTTCATCTGTTCATATAAATGTCAGGTTGTTACGTCTATGATAAGGCCAACACAATTGTTGTTGTTTAAGGTTTCGTTACTTAATGTTATAGGGAAATAGCAATGAATATCTTCATTACCAAAATATAGTATTTTAAAAAAAAGTCAGTAGAGCAAGAGCCAGGTTGTTATTGTTTAAATTTTCCTCTAGGTAAGTGGCAAATAATTATACGTGCAGCAGATAGGGAACTAACAACACATTTTATTTGACCAGAATGTATTTTGAATATAACTACCTTTCCATAATACTTTTCATCTATGATAAACATATCAGGATATAAATGTTGTTATGTTTAATCATAATATTGATTTTAATCACAATCGTCTTTCATTGTTGAGTTTTATATTTTAAAGGAAACATTATCTACACTTTTATTTATCATGGCATTTTTAGTATACTGACTGGTGAATGCCTAATGTATTTTATGTTATATGACTCCAGGTGTATTGAGAGATTGTATTTCGACGTGTCTATATTAATATTTTATTCCAGAGGATTTAAATAATTTTCTGCAGCTGTGTATTGGTATCTTAAAAAGCGGTGTTTAATCTACATGAGGAAATACTCATAAAACTGTGATCCAAACACAATTTATAAGATAAAGATAGACATTTGTTTTTTTTTAAAGAAAGTTATTCTGTAAACTGTTATGTTGAATTAGAAGCATATCCATAACAACATATACATCATACCATAATGTAGTACTTCTCATTGATAATTTTATCAGACAATTTGTCATTGGCTACACACATATATGTTGTGTCTGTGAGTGATGTTACAAGCATATATTCCGTCTTTGCGTATTGCAGAGTTATCTTCTCTTGAGAGCAGGTATTGATTGTTACGTCATTGGTTTGTGTGGGAAAATTACGTCGTTTTCTTAAAAATTGATCACGTTACTCTAAAAAACAAATGACTTAACAATCAATACCTGCGCTCAAGAGAAGATAACTCTGCAATACGCAAAGACGGAATATACATGGTGCAATTTGTCATATAAAACTCAAACGAAGTATACGGATATTGTGTAATTGTTAATTGTTAAATATAAATATATTCATAAAAATATCATGTTTTGTTCTTTTTTTATTATTATCATAAATAAAATGCATATCAAATGGTTCCTGCCACGGTATGTACACCAGGTTTCCAACAGACATGCAAGATGCTACCAGTACAAATCACAGATATCATCATAGTAATGGAAAGACATACAATTTTGATACCATTGAGCATTGTACATTATATCATGTAGAAAAACATTTTTTTAATTTTTTTTTTCCATTTACCAAAATTGAATCCAATATTGGTCTTCTTGTTTTATCGCTTTATTTCCTGAGAATAAATACCTCTACTTCTAAACATCAAAAGCAACACTTCAACTAAAGAAAAGCACCACGACCCTCGATTTAAATGGAAGAAAAATGCACACATGCTGCACCCGTCAACGTGTCTCTTGCTTAACCCAGAAATACATAACAAGCATTATGTTCACTAAAGTAACTGTTAGAAATGTGAAGTAGTGAAGCACCTATTTAATAATATTGTTGTTCAACGCAGTTACCGGACAAAGTAAACATTTTACAGCACATATGGTCAGTTCGTCCCTTTATAAGACTCATCAGTAGCATTTCTGGTCAAAAGAGTGAAAATACAAACCTAAATTACCGGAACATAAGAAGAAATATAACGAAAAAGAAAAATGTCTAAAAAAGCCTGTACGTTACAAATCTATAACTTTTGGCTAATACAGTATTTCATTCATACATTTGTATTTGCTTTAAAAAGTGTCGAAATTGAACTTGAGCTACAAGAATCCAGGAGATTATTCACAACTAGCTATAAGTTTAGGATGCAGTGAACATATATTTTGACACAGTAATCTGATAGCCAGAAGAAAGGGTCACGGTGACCATAGCAATTCTTCGATTCTTACTATTTCTCTCAATTAAGAGAACCCACTGTGGTGAGTGGTTGATAAATCAGAAAATAAAATAGGAAAGAAAAACATGTGAACACTATTCCATCATTACTACCGGGGAAAGGTCATGACGATTGGCATCCTCTCAGTTTTATTCGTCAAGATAGAAACTGTTACTAGATGTCTTATTCCGTCTTTGCGTATTGCAGAGTTATCTTCTCTTGGGAGCAGGTATTGATTGCTACGTCTCTTGTTTGTGAGAGTAACGTCATCAATTTTTGAGAAAACGACGTAATTTTCTCGCACAAACCAATGACGTAACAATCAATACCTGCTCCCAAGAGAAGATAACTCTGCAATACGCAAAGACGGAATAGTTGTATGGGGTTATATTCAATCTGAAAAGAACTAGTGTTAACAAACAGTGACAAAATCAGAAAATAAGTTCAATCTGAAGAGGATGGCACGCAGAGGAGATAACAAAACAGAAATAAAATCAGGGACACCTGGGCCCATATTCATGGACTGTTCTCATGCTCAAGCATGGATTCTGTGCTCAAACCCACTTTCTTGTAACTTGCGTAATTAATGTGAAACGATCAAAATATCAAATGTGAAAATTGAAAACAATTAATTAATTACTCAATTTTATTCTAAATCATTGCCACCGGCCAAATATAATCGACCTAGGACTTATTATTATTCAGGGGATGTAATTTAAAGGTTTCCAACACAATTGACTCCTTTGACGTTTAAAATGGGTGAAGGTCTTTCATTCAATAAACGTAATAGCACCTTTCATCCGAGCAAGCTACTGGCCAAATATATCATCACCCAAGAATTTAGGTTATTAAGGCGAAGTTGCTTTACAAGTTTTCAACACATTTGGCCCATGATATTGAATTCAGGGAACATTTGAACTAGCTTGATAACTCTTAATCAGATCATGCTACTGGCCCAATATCATCACCCTTAGCTTTTTAGTTAAAAGTGGTTTAGAGTGTTTTTTTAACACATTTCAACCCTATGCTCATATATAAAGGAAGCTACCAAACTGACATCATGATTCTCAGCCTCTCAATGCTTCAGAAGAAGTTTTTGACATAATTGACCACAATGACATTGTATAAAGGCAAATGTCATCATTTAAACAAATGACATAGCCCTTCATCCCAGCATGCTACTGGCAAAATATCATGATAGTAAGCCTTTAAGCCCTTCAGGGGTCAATTTGAGTGTTTTTTTTTTTATATATCTCACTCCCGTGACCTTGAATATAGGCCAGGGTCACTTTCATTTGCAAACTTAGATGGGCTCCATTCCCGAAACCTACCAGTATAATACTGTATCATGACTCTAGGCATTTCTATTCTTCAGAAGTTGTAAGAACATTTTAACAAATTTTAACCCAGAGACCTTGAATATATAGGCCAAGGTCATTTTAATTTGCAGTTTGTTGGGCTCTTATCCTGAGAAGCCCCCGGCCTCATATCATGACTGAAGGCATTTTCTGTTCTTTTCGTTAACACCTGTGACTTAGAATATGAGTCAAGATCAATTTTATTCACAAATTTTGCTCGGCTCCCTCCCTGGAAACTATCGGCCTAATAGCATAATTGTCTTTTGGTCTTCAGAAGTCGTTGTAAATAAGTTTTTGACATATTTGACCCCTGTGATATTGATATTTATAAAAGGTTACTCATTTAAAAAACTCCAGCCTATAGGTCAAGGTCACTTTTATTTGTGCACTTTGTTACACTCTATCTTGGTAAGCTTCCAGCCTAATGTGATTCCAGGCCTGCCGATTCTTCCGAAGCAGTTATTTGGAGTTCATGACATATTTGACCTTGAAAAGAAATCAAGGTAATTTTTCGTTGCATGTTTTGTTGCTCTCCATTCCAGAAAGCTATGAGCCTTTGGCTAGGTGAGCTAATAATCCAATGATAATTAGTTGAATAAGCCAACTGTTCCTTACCAAAATATACCGGTTATGTAGTGAAATAGCAAAGGATGCCTTACAAAAACTACTGGTATCTAATGAAATAGCCTAGGCCAATCATTCCTACTAAACACTGCATGGTTTTCGAAAGTTCGACAAAAAAATGCCTGACTTGATTAGCATGAATTGGATTATTATCGTCATTACTTTTCATTGTGGAGTTCCTCATCAAATCCACATAAGAATGTAGATTGATTCTTGCAATAAATAAGCAAAGACATTATTATTTCGCATGACTTTATTTGACAAAACATGATATTTATAATAACTGTGAGATGAAAAAAATATATAGTTTACCCATTCATGATGCATCATAAAAATTTTAATAAAATAAAATGACATTCAGAAGAACAACTCGACAGATTGTACAATTGTAAGAATATGTTTTCATTATAATATCTTCAGACATCAAAGTTGTCAAATTAAGTAGGATCCCTCAGTTATGAAAATGCCCCAAATCAAGAAAACATCATTTGATTAACAAGAGAGCTAGTCGTGTAATTAATTTCACTTTTTAAATAAATTTGATATTAAAATTGCATCTTTATTTTATATGTATGATGATTAATGGATATAGTTTTAAAAAAGGCCCTGAAAACCTCAGGTTATTTCAAGTTCCAGGCAAAATGAGTTTGTTCAGATAACTCTTAAAGGCAATATTGAATGCAATTTTTCTGATTTTTATGTTTTTATGTGGACATGACAAGTACATATAATTTTGTAATACTGTACATAGAAGAAATGATTTTTCGATTGATTTTATGTTCTAATCCTTACATTTCTGAACAAGTATAAAAGAGCACATCCATGCTGAGGGAGTGGATACTGATCATGTAAGACAAGAAATTGAAACCCTATGTAAGCTCGACCTCAGAGGCCCCTGTAATCTCTTGTTAATCTTCCAATCATAAATGCCAAGAAAATAAAAGAAATGTAAGGATTAGGACAGAAAACTAATCAAGAACAATAGTTACACCGTAGATTTTAGATTTTTAGATTTTGTCTGGAACAATCTCATCTGCTAAAACCATCTAAATGTCATTTTGAAGGAGACTCGGTGAAAATTTTGATTCAACATTTCATTTATAAAAGAAGATTTTCTGATCACACTGTCCCACGAACCAAACCTTGTATACAAGAAGAAAATAAATAAGAAAAAAGTGGTAAAAACATGATGAATGATTATGATCTCCTTTTAAACTAATTAGGATCAAATCCATGCCAAAGTTGTGATTAGTCAATTTAACAAGACATTCATGAAATATTTTAATTTGTGAAATTTTTATTTATTTTCGATAAAGAAGTTGATAACCATCATGCAGAGCTAAAAATTAATTTTAAATACCACTTGTCAATTGGGAAAGTTATTTCCAGTTTTTACTAGTCCATTGGCAAATTCCGCTAACCCAATATAGTCAACAAGATAAGCAATATCAATTTCTGACTAGTGACAGTAGTAAAATGCACTCTGTTCTAAATAATACTTCTGGGTAAGATTTCAAGTGCTCATGATTTTGTTATAATTAAAACCGAAAATATAACATACCATGTACAAATAGCAAGTTTCTGATGTCTACTACAATATAGTATTTTTCAAATAGGTCCGTTAAAAAATCCATATTAAAATAGAATGACTGTGTCATTAGTGAGATGGAATTTAAAACAATTTTGTTATTTTTAAATAAGTTATTTAAAATGATATTTAAATATACTTCAATATGGAAAATTTACATAACATGTAAACAATGTAAAGCACACATAGGAACTCTTCAACAGAAATCCTCAGGGGAAGAAGGGACTAGATAATTTCTAGAATGGTAACAGTATAGGTCCTCTATCACAAACCCATTGGTCGGACACTATTTAAACATCAGTAAATACAGTGATCTGTTAACAAAAGATGCTTAATAAAATTTGAAGCAGGCTGTGGGGTGGGTATTATCTGTTGACTGAAATTTGAAATATTTGTTTGTAATTATTGAGACATTAAGATAATTATGTCAGAAACAGGTGTTTTTCAACTTTAACCACCTCAGCATCAATGCTGCTACTGATGTTGTCAAGATGAGAGCAAGAAGTCTGCTAGTAAAAATCCTTCGGGATTGGGTAACCTGATATTAGTTCTGCTAATGATGTTTATGTCAAGATGAAAATCAGAAGTCGTCTAATAGTAAAAATCCTTCTGGATTGGGTAACCTGGTATTAGTTCTGCTAAAGATGTTTACGTCAAGATGAAAGCCAGAAGTCTGCTTGTAAGAATCCTTCTGGATGCGGTATTTGCCTGTTGTGTTTGAGGCAAGTTTCCAGAAAAGTCTCTAGTCGAGTCAGTGGCCCGCCACCTGAGGCTGTGGCCACTTGTTTTAATTTTGGTAAATATTCCTTGATCAACATATATAAGAGCTTTTGGAACTGTTTCCCGTATCTGGTGTACAAAGCATTCCCAGCTACATGTAACATGTCGTAAATCATGGTCGCTGTAATGTCCGGATGAGGATAGATGTTCATCACACGTGAAAGCCAAATCCATGCATTTTCTACTCCGTATGGGTGACTGTTGGTTGTTCCCCGGAGTGGAGGGGGTGGTGCTACGAGGATGGCTGCATATAACCGCATCATACCGGACATCCTCTTAAGGAACTGGTCATGTTTTTCCACACTTCCGTCAGAGTTGTATCTGTAGCCCAACGCTCTGTAATATAAACAATGATAGTCATATATTTTCACTAGCTTCAACATAAAATCTACCAGCCCTGGGCGTCGGGCAAATGGAATGGTACATCCCTGAGTTGTAAATGTTTTGGCATGTATTTTTTTTAAATCAGTAAGTAGCATCTTCATTTCCTTGTCATTAAATTTACATTTAAAAAAAAAAAAAAATAAGAAAGGGTTGGGGGTTGAATTTGAGAGTCAATTTTTTGTTTCGCGACATCTACTACACATCATAATATTTTTTTCTAGGGACACCTATACAAATGCTAACAATTATTCAAATATAGAAGTGCTTCCCTGTCCTGCTTCCTCTCCTATTGACTAATAAACCAGAAACGATTTGAAAGATTTTCTTCAGGTTTGTAAATACAGACTGTAAGCCAAAAACTAATATAACTAAAGCTTGATTCTAAGCTTCAGTTTCGTTGTTTTCGGGCTCAAGGACGAGGGTACGTACTTGCGGTAGTCCTCCGACGACTGGCCCTCCTGTCTAGGGATGTAGTAAGGGACAGTGTAGGGACAGGCGCTGTGGAGGTGACCCAGGAACAGCTCTCCAATGTCAGGATGTTCCATCCACAGACCAACGAATACCATCGCTGTGGCAAACGCTGTCTCGTGTTTAGACGACACCTGCTCGTCTCCTTTTTTCTAGAAATAAATCGTCAATTTGTAGGAAACGAAAGAAACTAAATGTGTTTAAAATGATCTTTTTAATTAACACAACTTTATTAGAAAAAAGCAAAGAATAACTGAAGAACTGATGTAGAATGATTTATATATACCTTTACTGAAAAAGTGGGGATTTGGAATCTATTATGCAGAAGTTTGAATCTATTATGCAGATATTGACATGTAAGCTACAGAGTAAGGAATTTCAGCTGCAGAGTTGATTTTTCAACCATTTATCAATATGTTAATGTATATATTTTTAAGGAATTCAACCTCACATTGGTAAATAATGTCATCAAATGGTACCCAAAGTAGACAGAGCTCAATAATAGCTTTGTAAAATAAATCATAATACCTGGTATGTCAAAGGTTAAAGCATCTTGAAATTACCTATGTTAGAGGTCACATGTCAAAGGTCAAATCACATTAAAATTACCTATGTCAGCGGTCACATGTCAAAGGTCAAATCACATTGAAATTACCTATGTCAGCGGTCACATGTCAAATCACATGTCAAATCACATTGAAATTACCTATATCAGCGGTCACATGTCAAAGGTCAAATCACATTGAAATTACCTATGTCAGAGGTCACCAAATGCAAAACAAACACTTAGGCTTCTACACCAAAAATATCTTGCCATGGTGTAAACTTATACATTTACCTTGAATAAAATAAAGCCTCCATGACAATGAGCTAGAAAATCTACAGTTAAATTTAAAAAAGAAACAAGGATGGCCTGTTGACTTACCACAAACATCTTGGCGGCTAGATATTTACAGAAGGTAAGAGCCTGTGGGTGGACACCTACACTGACTCGTTTACTGCCCACCTCCACAGACTTGCCTGACATCAAGTCCAGCAGACGCTTCAGCTTCTCTCGCATGTGTTCACCGCTGACTTGAGATATGGCATTAATCGGTGTATTGACAGCCTTTTGCAAGTCAAATTTCAACTTTTTGGACTGCAATAAGAATACATGATTATATTTAGTTAAGCACAAGAAAATGTATCTGAAATACATTTTTGAAATAAATAAAACCTACTTAAAACATTTATAACACAACAAGAAACTAAAGGAACTCCCCTATACTTAGAGTTATACAAAGAATCCCATAAACAGTAGCATAATGATAACCTCTGACGATTCACTATTGTGGAAACACCGCTGTCATTATAAACAATGTAGATCAGTCATCATAACAATTGATGAAAAATAGTTTAACATTTACAACAGATCAATCAACATGACAACTCCTTCTTGACTGTCATATACATGCATACAGTGAGGCACAAATCTCTTACAAATTACTTTTCTACTTTCCATTCACAGCAAAATTAATTCAAGCTTAGCAAAGCACAACCATACAAAACAAGAAATTACATGTAAATTAGAAATTTTGGTTAATCTGATTATCATTAAATTTAACGTAATTTATAGAAAACTCCACAGGTTCTGATAATGATTTGAAAAGCATGGTTTCCTTATTGTATTCAGCTGAAATTAAAACATACCTCTGGGCTTGATAAAGCTTTTATGAGCTCCTCTGTCTTTTTCATATTGTCTTGAAGTTTGGTGTACCATTGGAACGCGTCTATATCTACACACTGAATTTCATGCTCTGCCACTATAACATAAATATATATATTTATCATTTTTTTTATAAATATTGGTCTCATAAGTAGCAAGGCAACACAAGTGATACAAATCCCCTCGCGTTCACACATTGTGACATATGTAATAGGAAATGAAGTCGCTAGAGCGATGACAAAGTTTTTATTTACAAAAGTAGTAATTGACCTTGACCTTCAACGTAGAAACCCGTAACGCAAGCTTGTTCAAGGCATTGTCATACCAAACACTTGTATGAAGTTTCATGAAATCCTGTAGAGAGTAAAGTCGCTCGAGCGATGACAAGGTTTCTCTAAAAATAGTAACAGTGACCTTCACCTTCAACGTAGAAACCCGAAACGCAAACTTGTTCAAGACATTGTCATACCAAACACTTGTATGAAGTTTCATGAAATCCTGTAGAGAGTAAAGTCGCGCGAGCGATGACAAGGTTTCTCTAAAAATAGTAAGAGTGACCTTCACCTTCAACGTAGAAACCCGAAATGCGAACTTGTTCAAGGCATTGCCATACAAAACACTTGTATGAAGTTTCATGAAATTATGTTGAGGAATGAAGTCGCTAGAGCGATGACAATGTTTCTCTAAAAATAGTAACAGTGACCTTCACCTTCAACGTAGAAACCCGAAATGCGAACTTGTTCAAGGCATTGCCATACAAAACACTTGTATGAAGTTTCATGAAATTATGTTGAGGAATGAAGTCGCTAGACCAATAACACAGAGTGTAACATACAAACATACGTATAGGCAGAATCCTGTATCCCCTTGAAGTTTTGTTGCAAGGGGATAATAAACAGTATGATCTAATATGGGCACTGATCTGAACAAGCTAATGTTCATAGGATATATTTTGAAAACAACAAATGTGAAAATGGTTCCACAAATATTCCTTATACATTGTATCAGTGAATCATCAACGTCCTGTAGCATCCTTATTCCCAAACTTCAGATATCGGTAATATTAATATAGAATGTGGTATGGAAATTGTTACTGAAATAAAGTTAGCTATTTTGTTAAGAGGATACAGGCCTGTAATAACAAGAGGCCCCCAAATGCCCAAAAGATTTTACTTAATGAGCTGAACTCATTCATCCCTGAAGACACATTTGACCTCTTCCAATTCGAAGATTGGAATAGTTCATTATGAAGTTTCAGGGGTGAATGAATTAAAATACGTTTATACTTGAATCTTGGAACCTGTATGGTTACCTTAGCCGATGATGTAGCAGGACTCTTGGAGTCGGAGGAAATTCCCTATAAACGTGTCTGGGGTACTTACACTGTGTCGCTCCAGAGGCTTCAGTCACGGGCGAGATCCCGGGTGTCAAAGATGGATTGTTCTTGTCTGAAGACGAAGGTATCGGCGTAGAGGTAGCTACTGGGGCTGCTGCAGCAGCTGCTGCCTTGGCCTGAATGGTATTATTGATCGATTCTTTAGGGCATATAAACTTATCAAGGAAATACAAGATGGCTGCCTATCGGCCATTCTGTTTATCTGATTAGTCTCAAAATACAGTTTGGATTTCGCCTTGTTTGTACTGTTTTGAGGGTGATTTGATCATTACAGCAAATATTAGTAAACAATATAATAAACATAATAATTAAATGTTAACAGAGAAATTAAAACTGGGCGAATATGGATTTTTACCGGCAAAGGGGCGCAGGTTTGACTGGGCTAAATTTCCTGGTATGGACTGCAAGTATTCTGCCGTGTGTAAAATATGCTATTTAACAGGAGACCATTAAATATTAATTTATTAATTTCATTTTTTGAACTTTGACACTAAAGAACAGTGAGAGTGCTTTGGAAATTCACAGCTTTCGCATTGTGTAATTGGTCTTTGTAAACATTTTTCCAAGCTGAGTTTACTTATCTACGGGTGTTGCCCAACACTTACCTGTTCCTCCAGTCTTTTAGCTTCGGCAGCTGCTGCCGCCTTTGCTTTCTCCTCCTCTATCTTCCTGTTTTCCTCTTCTGTAAATAAGTTTATATTATCATCATTTATTAAACTATTGGAAAATTATTCTATCAACCTATCAAAGTTACTATTTGAACCTAAAAGTCAGAACGGTGCTTCGGTAGAATGTTTTGGAATCTCAACAATCAGAATTTGTTTGATCAGAGTACATGAAAATTCAAAGAACATTACTTTTATGGGCAGACTAGAGAATTCTATTTAAGAATACAGAACTTCACTGACCATCCACTAATGGACGTTGAATCTCATTTTATCCTTGTATAGAGTACATAAAAAAGTCAATCTCTCAAACTCCAATTGCTGTCGAAGGTTATTTTGATCTGGTTGCTTCTTCAGAACATTTAGTCTGTTGTAAGGGTTATCCATAATGTATAGTAATAGTACTTGGGAGGCACCTTACCTTATATATTATGGGTGATACGATTAAATCAGATCTGCCTACCATTCTTTAAATTTAATCATTTTTTAGATTTTATGGGTAGTGCGTCTTCAATAGTACGATCTGCTCTAGCTGTTGTTCACCAGATTGTACTGGATCGTAACTCTTGGCTAGCGCAGATGGAGTGGTGGGGTCTCTGAAAAAGTGCCTCCCATCCCTCCCCTACGGTTAAGTGATATATGATAATGCCTGTAGTAATTCTAACTTATTTACAGCCATCATCTGAACCTTGTAATTTTTTCTAATTTTCATCTTTCTGCTACATGTTTACTAATGATGAGACCATGTGATGATTGTCGTCTCTCACGGCTCTGACTTTTCACAACCAATCAAATTGTAAGTGATTTATACCACCTGTACGAGAAGTGGAAGCTTTCTGAAACCATTGTAGCAGTCATATATTTCCCAAATCTAGGGACACGACCTTAAATGAACTTAGCTGTTGATAGGACATTAAACCCTGATAACCAACGAACCCCATCCTTTAGAAAAAGAACCAGCCAGGAAAATCCCACCCAAAGTTGTTGTATTTTTCTCTCGAACAAAGAAATTAGCTAGCTGATTTCCCCCCCCCTCCAATCCCCTAATCTTAAGGGGGAAACTATTAGCACTACTAGTTGATTATTTTTCCCCTTGGTATTGGTTTATAGAGAGGGAGGGGGTAACTAATTGCATCATGGAAACCTTGTACAAGGTCAGTTCAATCTTAATTACCTATTCTCTTTGATATAGCTTCATAAGCATTCAGTGCAAACATGACGGCTTCCTTCAGTTTGTCCGGAAGGCTTTGGTTTATCTCCCCTGATTGTAACTCATGGATGATATGGTTTTCCAGGTCGGTGGTGGTCTTGCGAATTCTCTCCACTATCAGTTTACACTGGTCAGCCAGCTTGTTCTGTACTGCACATTTGGGCTGTATAGTTAGTATTCGGCTCTGGACAGTGTTAAGGTCTGTTAACAGTTGTTTCAATTTGTCTTCTCTCTCCTTCTTTTCTTGTTCTCTGTGAACCAAAATGCAAAGAAAACAACGTTGAAAAAAAAAAGAAAAAAGTTGGATGATTCATCAATTTGTTAATATTTAGTCGAATCAATTCAAATGTCTTTGGTCAGAAAATCTTGCTTAAATCGTCACAGAATACTGAATTTTACCAATGCTAAGCCCATGCCTGGTAATAAGCCCATCCAATCTTTTCCCACTTTTCATACTTAGGTTGGGTAACCAGTAATAAGCACAACCCGCACCCTTCCAAACCTTCCTTTTCTTCAAGATAGTCTTCATCAATAGAAAGAATTTAATTACTACAAAAAAGTTACATTGTTTTTATTACATACATCCTTAGATACATGTTAGGTTTACCAACAGGATGCGTCAGTACACTTTCCTGCGATGAAAGAACTAGGTCTTTTAACCACTGCAGTACTGTTGTCAAAGCATTGAGAACTTATTAGCATCAGTAACATCATCAGACTTGTGGCTGGCTGATATACTGTTTAGAGCATTAGTTTATTACGTCTGGATTAATCGAGGTTTTAAACCATTATGCAATACAAAAACCCAAAACAAAAAGTCATTGCTAAAATAGCAGCGAAAAAGCCTCACACCATCTAGACGAGGCAGAATTCCCCTGTATTGATCCACCATTATCTGATAATATCATGTATTTAATATATGTCAGCATGTATTGTAGTTGCATTCTGTTTTATTTTAAATAAGAATTTTAAAATAATCCAAATAACCTTTTACGTCCATTATCAGGTTTACATTATACAGAAGATATTTCCCTCTTTGAATGCATCGTATTTCTGGTATTACTGAATAATAAAAAAAAATCCATCAACTTACTTTTTTCTAATTTCCTCTTGAATCTTCTCATGTTTTCTTTCTAGCATCTGAAAGTTGGAAAAAAAATATTATGATCATATCTTACGACATCTTGTCATATTTTCCAATCTTAATTTCATGGCAATTACACTCCACCTTTTCTTGCTTATAGAGTTTACGTGTCACAGATGATTCCCTTTTATCTTAATTTTTGGGTAGGTTGGGGTGGGGGTAATTTTTCTCTGTGTAGATGTAGATAACCATGTATTTCATTCTCTGACAAAGTAACTTTAATACCTGAGCATGTTTTCTGTGGTCCTCCTGCATCTTCAGCTGAACTTTTGCAGATTCATCTGTCCTGGGAAAAATAACCAATAACCATAAATAGAATATTAAACAATTATGGACCTTTGTTGAGGTGCATACCTGGTATGTGGTTTTATGGACCTGAGAAAGTGATATTGACCGAGAGAAAGTCGAGGACAATATCATTTTTCACGTCCATATAAGGCATATCTACCAAAATAAAAATCCCTAGTTGTTATATCAGATATGAAAATCGTCAAAAGAAAAGTGCTGTATGTGGCAGAGAACATTGTAAATGTACAACTGAAGTGACATCATAAATAATAATAATAATTAATTATATAAAGTGAATATTAACCTGATGTTTCTACAAATATAAAAGTCAATTTACAAAAAAATGCTGAGCTCCACATGAATATGATACAACAAATGAAGATGTAGGAAAAAATAACAAAAAATCTAATATACATGTACAGTATTTAATATTACAGTATAACAGTATTATACATGTACAGTATTTAATAATACAGTACAACGGTATTATACATGTACAGTATTTAATAATACAGTATAACGGTATTATACATGTACAGTATTTAATAATACAGTACAACGGTATTCAACCGTATGAATATATGCTGTTCGATTACAGTGCAACTGAGAGATCAATAGCATGTTATAATTGGCAAAACCTAGTTTGATCAAATCAATGGGTGTCTGGTAATATAGCAAGGCCAGGTTCTAACATCCCAGTTTTACACACATATACGAAGTATACAAATATCCTAAATACCCTTTTTTATGCTGTAGAAGTGTGGTCTCTTGTACTTGAAGGGCTTTCATTATGTTTTTGCGTTCCAGATCCTTCAGTTGTTTCTGTGCTTTCTGTTGCAGCTCACTACTGTGTGTTTGAAACTCTTTAGCCTTTTTCTCCAATGCATCCTGAAAAAATGTGTTAGAATGTTAAATGTTACAGTAAATATCAGGAGAAATCAGATTCCATATATGGAAAGTGGTGGTGCTAGTGTCGAACATGCAATTCTATGTTAAGCAAACACTGTAGTATACTGATCCCTTAGACATCTACGATACTTGTTTAACTTTAACTTATTCGGGACAGAAACACAAAATACACAAGATCTTTCGTATTACAAATTCAAAACTTTTTTTCTGAACCATACAAATGACTATGTATGCTTTGGGTGGTCTTGTTTGGCCTTTAAATCCATCAAAATTCCAAACCTTTAACTGAACTTTCAAATTTAATACTTCCAAAAACCATACTTTGTCTACAATTAAAGCAACTTCATGCTCTATCAAAATCATGGACATTCTAATGAAATTGTATAAGTCTTAAAACAGAGTCTGAGATTGAGTATGCCGAGGTCAAAATGGTATCCAGTAGAATGTGGAAGGAAGGATTTTTATAAGTCTCCAATTCTTTTTATATACCATTTATTTTCATTGACATGTTCCCCAGTTCACAAGGGGTATATACCATGTTAAATTTTCAGAAGAGAAAGGAGAAAGCGGCAGTTGGTACATGCCAGGTGCTAGCCGCACCCCATCCAACCAGTCTGTTTATATTAATAATAATTATATTTCCAGGTTCTCATATTCCGCTTTATCACAACCTAATTTGTAGATCATCTCAAAGCGGTTCACAAATTATTGTCTGTGGTTATAGGGCCTTGGCAGCCAGCCGATATGTTTCTCAACTCCCATTTTGGTGCTCACAGCTAGCATTCAACAATTCCAGCACTGCCCAACCACAAACTCATTTACAGCCGAGTAGACTCGAACAAGCAGAGTTAAGTATCTTGTGCTGTTAATATTAATAATAATAATAATAATTCTAAGTTCTCATATTCCGCTTTATCACAACCGAATTTGTAGATCATCTCAAAGCGGTTCACAAATTATTGTCTGTGGTTATAGGGCCTTTGCAGCCAGCCAATATCTTTTTCCAACTCCCTGGAGAGCATACAGCCGGAGCTGCCATTTCGGCACTAACAGCTAGCATTCAACAATTCTAGCACTGCCCAACCACGTACCCATTTACAGCTGAGTAGATTGGAACAAGCAGAGTTAAGTATCTTGTTCAAAGATACAACACAGTGCCATGATGTGACTTGAACCCGCAACCCTTCGGTCAAGAGCCCGGTGTCCTACCACTAGACTACCATGCCTCTTATAATGATTAATATTACACATCACAAAAATTCACAGGCCACATATATAATCAGAAGTCTTTCCAGGGGTACAAATTAGGCTCACCTTGACCCTATTGTCATACTGGTGTTCATATTCCTTTATAGCCTTCACACTCCGAGCAAAGTCTGGAGACACTGCCAGGGCAGGCTTACAGGGCGAGGTCTTGATCCGGAGTTTCTCAAAATCCAGTGATCCAGAGTCCTCGCAACTGCTGTTTAGAGTTAACAATAAACCATGCCAGATTTCAAAAAGAGGGTAAGAAGATAAAGCTGAGAGTGCATGTTAAAAAGCTTTCAATTGAGATGAAAAAAAAATGACTCTTTCGGCTATCGTTTCTAAAGAATTAAGCGTCAACATTTTAGGTTGTCTGTCAACATTTTAGTTTGTCCTTGCTTGGTAACGAGTATGTGTCTTGCTGATGGTGCATTACCTGTCAAACTACAAACTGTCAAAAAGCAGTTTCACTGCAAGATAAAGGTATTAGGAAGTGTTTTTGAAACATATAATTTTACCTATTTCAAATTAAAGTGCTCTTTCTTTTGGTTTAAACATTTTGTAATTTTACAAATATGGATGCTGATTAGAAAGTGTCAAAAGCCCTACATTATCCTTATTGCTACCAGGGTATAAATGTATACAATAGCACTAATTAATTATTTCTAAATGTTTTGTAAAATTGCTATTGCCAATGAATGCTTCGGAGCCTGTTGGACTTTGTGATATATATATATATATATGAAACTATAGAAATATATGTAGTCTAGATCACCGGATTCAATTTCCAACAGATAAACTTGGAAAAAAAGTCCTCCAATATTTTGGCCCATGTAGGGACCAGGATACTTAGTACATTAATTATAATCTCCTTAACTTTGCTGTTCAATGTATACTCAGGCAGTGTCTCTCCCATATGACCTTATATGGTGTTAGGATGCTTATATTAACCCAATATAACCAGAGTGAGTTCTTTCAAGGGAAAATTATATCAAAAGTATGACAAAGTGGACCGGTGTGTCATCTATATATATAGTCGCTTGTTAAATAAATTGGCTACTACTGTATAGGAAATTTTCCCCTTTATCTATATCGTCAGAAAACTGCACAGACTAGTAAATTGTGGTCGGTGGTTCAACTATAGATCTAAGCACTTGGAAAAATGACCTTTTTTTCACCGATATGAAACAAAATTAAATCATACTCATCATAGGAAGATTCTTCAGATTTTTCTTGTTTTTCTTCATCTCCTTTTTCCTTCAGCTGCTGTTGGTTTTTGCGTTGATAATTTGGATTGATGTATCTATATTTGGACTCGTCGTGAAGATGTTTCAACTCCGGCGGGGAAGAACACTGATCTAAGAATTTCTGTAAAAGGGGAAAAAGATCATAAATATTTTCATATAAGAATCTATCATTTGCTATGAAAATTACAAATAAATGAGAAGTTAACAATTATGAGTTAACATGATACATATTGATTTATTTATTTTAAGAATTGCAGTACATATGCTCACAGAGTAGATTGATCCTGGCTCTGTGTAAAAAAATTGTCTTGTTTACATCAGAACATTGCTATATTTTCCAGTACATGTAGGAATAGATGTCTAAATATTCAGGTAATAATAATAAATATTAACAATAATTCGAGGTTTTTATATATCGCTTTATCACAACTTAGTTCGTAGGTCGTATCAAAGCGGTTCACAAATTATTATCTGTGGTTATGGGGCCTTTGCAGCCAGCCAATACCTTTCTGAACTCCCTGGGGAGCATACAACCGCAGCTGCCATTTTGGCGCTAACAGCTAGCACTCAACAATTTTAGCACTGCCAAACCACATACTCATTTACAGCTGAGTAGACTGGAACAAGCGGAGTAAAGTATCTTGCTCAAAGATACAACACAGTGCCGTGACGAGAGTCGAACCCGCAACCCTTCGGTCACGATCCCGGCGTCCTACCACTCGACTACCGTGTCCCCTAGCTATATAGCTAGGTAAAGAAACACTTTAGCTGACCTGAGAACAGTCACATTAATAAGTAATTAGTAAGATTTATTGCAATTTTTGTTACAATTTTACAGTGGTGTGTAATATACATGTGGCTGTTTTACTGCCTTGCGTTTTGATGCCAAATTGTTTCAATATAATTTTAGAAGTTTCTGGCTGTCGGACTAACATTTCCACCCGGAACTTTGCTTGTATTTTGTGTTCAGTGTTTCAATGATTTCACAATTTGAGGTTCTTCAGCATTTTTTGTCTCTGCATAAAAAAGTATGGAAAAATCCTATAAAAATTACACCTATAGCTAGAATTCGCTGAATATGGAGATTCATAGAGACATTACTTTTATGTACAGTTGGGAGCAAACTTTACTTGGTATCTAGTGCACTTCGTAGTGCACAAGGAGGTGCATTAGACAAAACATTGAAGTGCACTTCAGTTCACTTCAGTGTTAACTCCAGTGCACTACGATGTTAATTAACTACAGTGCACAACAATGGTAACTCCAGTGCACTACAGTGTTTACCAAAGTTTAAAAGACTTTTAAGTACATATTTCAATAGTTGTTTATAATGAAATGGGTTCCTTTGTGATATAAAAATTGAAAGCAAAAGGATAGAATTATTCAATTGAATATTTCATTATATTGAATCAACGATATACACATAATTTTTTGTTTTTTTGGTTACTTGAAATTTCAACTAAACATAATTATACATGTACGAAGAGAATTTGTACACTATCTCTGGTGATTACAGAAAATCTATAGATAGCTGTACTATTTCAGAGGGAAAATTTTATTATTATATTTATTATAGTTAAATTCACATCACATTTCATATCATTGTTGTTAAGTGTCAGGATGGGTGATTATATATACAGTAACTGTTATGTGATATGGATATAATTGTGGTAAGTTTTCCTATAATTTTATACTTTTTATGAAAGGTTTCTCTATAACACAACATCAATAGAGTAATTCATTTCTTTGTTTTATACAAACAAGTCAAGGAAAAATAAAATGCCAGAAAAATCTTATATCATGGCATTGCACTATATAGATAAAAGGTAAAGATTAAGCTTAAGGCAATGTATAATTTTCGTAAAACGTTATATCTTCAAACTATTCAACAGTTGATTGTGCTGGCAATTAGAATTAACTCATTAAAACAATATTTCCAATCGGGAAATATGATGGTGGTTGGATTCCATAGAAGACATATACCACTTTCAACAAGTTATTCCCCTTTATATCAATTTTGAATACATATCACCACAAAGTTTGGATAGGATGACACGGAATACCAACCATAGCTTTCAGATTCAATTGCAACTCAAACATCAAACAAGATTCTGAAAAATAAGTACCGACTTGCCCTAAAAAAAGTTCCAAAGTAACCAAGTTCCGAAAATAAAAGTGCCAAGGTAACCAACAGGTTGGGCACAACGGCGCATATGGGTAATAATCCTGCATTTGGGTAACATCTTTGTATGTTATGGTTGAATGCACTTCGAATCTACTTTCACTATCCTATATCAAAAATCAAAATTTTGTACTTCACTATCTTTATTAAAAATAGCTATTTATATGGTTATTATAAACAACTTTTGGTTGAACGTTTTTTCGTGTTTTGACATTTTCGTGATTTTAGATGTCCCGACTTTTCTAAGGCTTCAAAGGTCGTACTTTCAAAACCGAAAACTGTTCAACCTAAAGTTGTTTGTAATAACCAATAGATATGGCGATTTTCAATAACGTAAGTGAAGTACAAAATTTTGATTTTTTATATAGGATAGTGAAAGTAGATTCGAAGTGCGCATGCATTCAACCATAACATACAAAGATGTTACGTACCCAAATGCGGGATTATTACCCATATGCGCCGTTGTGCCCAACCTGACCAAGTGCCGAAAATATTAGTGCAGATGTGTCCAAGTACCGACTTCAGTAGGTGCCGAGGTGTCTATGATTCAATGATAGTAATATGATAATAATTCTAGTATATTTATAGATTTTTTTATCAGACTCTTCTCTAGCCGTTTACCTTTGTCACATGTCGACTTCGGTCGTAATTAAGTCGCCCCTTCGGTGTATTTTTTAGACATACAACAATATCACTGTTTCGTGAAGTCGACATATTGGTTCAGCGTGAGTTCTCCTTATTTATCAACATCTACCATTGGCTATAAGTTGCGATAAGCTCCATTCGTATTGCCTAGAGAAAACTGAATTGGCCAGGATTTGCAGTCAGTGATAATGGCATATCAGTCTTGTCACCAAAGCGCTTGTATAAATTCCGAAAGTAAATAATAAATTTTGAGCTTTTCTCTAACCCAGACTTTTAAAAAAAATACACGTGAGAGTTGTGAAAGTGAAAGAAGGAGATGGACAGACTGTACAATAAGGAATTTATAACGGCTGCCTGCTTGGGTGTAGGAGTTGGGTTCTTTATAGGATGGATCAGTCGTGGACGAGTCTTAGGAGGACGGTCCCCGTCGACCCAGCCATCCAGAAATGGGCAGGAGTCGTGCGATGTAAGTTGGAAACGTTGTGATATTTGAAGATGGGATGGAATCACAGGATGAAAGTTATGAAGGAAGTCACAGATATATGGTATTTGTAAATTGTACATTATGGTACATCTGCAGTCTGTTTAGATATGCTGTTATACAACTATAACTTGATATATACTGTGCAAAATTACAAACTGTATTAATATGGGCTGTTGGCCATGAAATACTCAATAAGATATCTTGAATCTTGATGATTTTTTCATGTAACCACATGTATAGTAGTCTGACGTTTAATCAATGTAACTATAAAAAGATGTACATAAAAAATAAGAGGGGTATTTTTTATGTGCAGATTGCTATAGTTATATTGAAGGTAGCTATGCCCAACTATTTTTTTTCAAACAAAAAGTAATTTATTTCTTGTCATTTTCTTAGAGACTACCATAACCTGATTACAAAACAGCAATCAGAACCATGTTATCTTCAAAATTAGATCTTTAAGAATTTCTTGAAATCGTGAAATTTCATTATTGTTTTTTAGCATTTTCCTGAAAACAACCAAAAAAGCGTACAAGGTCAATAACATGGTACATATGGGAGAATTCGTTTTCTCTTTTTTTACCACAATTTCAGAACCAATCTATTCTATTGTAAAATGAAAGATTTTCATGCTAAATATCGCCCCTCAATCCTGAGATGATGCTAAAATGTTACTTCACAAAGAGTTACCTCCCCTTACAAAACACAATGTATGACATAGGCCTACGGTATTGATGCACCAGTCTCAGTGGTAATTACACATCTTCTTTATTATCGTTCGCCTTCTTACACTTGAATACCCAGTCTCCTCAACAAATCTGGTGGTCTTCTGTGCCAAGGGCATCCACTGGTCCATATAACTTTTCTTTGAGTGGTGTTGGTGAATGCCATATTTTATCTCTCATGAACAGTGCCTGATGGATCTTGCATGACTGTAACAGGTATGAAGTATCATGCTCTGCTTCTCCACAAGGACACATTGGAGATGAAACAACTTTCAGGACTTTGTATAGATGTTGATTGAGTCTGTTGTGTCCTGTCGGAAGATGGTAGTTTGGTCAGATCTTGTTAGCTGGTGGTAACTGTCTTGTTGCTGATGGGTGTTGAACAGAGATTTGATGATAGTCTTCATTTATGTGTAGCAGACTGGATTTTCTTCCTGTTATTGTTCAGCACCATTCTTTGCTAATTTATCGGCTTGTTCATTACCCCAAACTCCACAGTGAGAAGGGATCCACTGTTGTACTGTTGTCAGACTAAAGCTTGTTCAAGTTGAAGTAGCTTGTCGTTGCACAGAGAGCTGGCATCAGTCAGGAATAAGTTACTTGAGTTGTGTTATCAACTTAATTTGTTTTTGATTGAGTGTGCAGCATGAATAAGGGCTTCTTCTTCAGCTTTGTAGTTGCTTCTGATTGTTGAACTCCGTTAAGGGGTATACTTCATGTACACTGTATATACCAGCCCCTCCTTTTGTTGTGGCATTTGCTTACCCAGGAGTCTGAAGGGTACTCGTCTTCAAGCATACTCATTGTAATTACACATGATCTGGTATGTTTTAGTCAGATAAATTATTAAAATAATATTTAAAAACAAAATTTTGTATGTTGATGTATTAATGTACATGGTGTATGATCTGACAAGTTTTACTTATATAAGAAATTAAAATGATATTGAGAAACGAAAGCATGTCATATCAATTAGATATATTTAATGTAAACTATGTACAGACCAACCATTGTATAGTATTTGTATGTCAGACAACACTGAAACTCGAAATAAATTTAAATTTAGGTCTATTCAATTTCTAACTGTATCAGTGTATGTAAACTCAAGTCAAGACTGAGTGACAGTAACTTAATTTAAAAGTTTAATTATTCAGAAACAAGTAAATAGTACCGAAATTTATACAAATATACATCATCTAATGTTTAAAATATATACAGAAAACAAAGAGAACAGAAATGCTTTACACGATAGGTAAACAACCGTTAATGCAATATCCTTCTAGCGAGTTTTGTCTGTTTTGTTTATGTTTTCGAGGCGAGGTGTCCGCCAAATTGGATTTACCGTTATACTACCCCTGGGGATTTCAACAGCATTTTTCATACCAAGAACGGTTTTGACAGATTGGCATATATATATATTTATTTTAAGGGATAA
>NW_018408881.1:1100377-1138236 GCF_002113885.1 Mizuhopecten yessoensis
TTATCTCTCATGATCAGTGCCTGATGGATCTTCCATGACTGTAAGAGGTGTGCAGTATCCTGCTCTGCTTCTCCACAAGGACACATTGGAGATGAAACAACTTTCATGACTTTGTATAGATGTTGATTGAGTCTGTTGTGTCCTGTCGGAAGATGGTAGTTTGGTCAGATCTTGTTGGTGGTAACTGTCTTGTTGCTGATGGGTGTTGAACAGAGATTTGATGATAGTCTTCATCTCTGTGTAGCAGACTGGATTTTCTTCCTGTTATTGTTCAGCACCATTCTTTGCTAATTTATCGGCTTGTTCATTACCCCAAACTCCACAGTGAGAAGGGATCCACTGTAGTACTGTTGTCAGACTAAAGCTTGTTCAAGTTGAAGTAGCTTGTCGTTGCACAGAGAGCTGGCATCAGTCAGGAATAAGTTACTTGAGTTGTGTTATCAACTTAATTTGTTTTTGATTGAGTGTGCAGCATGAATAAGGGCTTCTTCTTCAGCTTTGTAGTTGCTTCTGATTGTTGAACTCCGTTAAGGGGTATACTTCATGTACACTGTATATACCAGCCCCTCCTTTTGTTGTGGCATTTGCTTACCCATGAGTCTGAAGGGTACTCGTCTTCAAGCATACTCATTGTAATTACACATGATCTGATATGTTTTAGTCAGATAAATTATTAAAATAATATTTAAAAACAAAATTTTGTATGTTGATGTATTAATGTACATGGTGTATGATCTGACAAGTTTTACTTATATATATGAAATTAAAATGATATTGAGAAACGAAAGCATGTCATATCAATTAGATATATTTAATGTAAACTATGTACAGACCAACCATTGTATAGTATTTGTATGTCAGACAACACTGAAACTCGAAATAAATTTAAATTTAGGTCTATTCAATTTCTAACTGTATCAGTGTATGTAAACTCAAGTCAAGACTGAGTGACAGTAACTTAATTTAAAAGTTTAATTATTCAGAAACAAGTAAATAGTACCGAAATTTATACAAATATACATCATCTAATGTTTAAAATATATACAGAAAACAAAGAGAACAGAAATGCTTTACACGATAGGTAAACAACCGTTAATGCAATATCCTTCTAGCGAGTTTTGTCTGTTTTGTTTATGTTTTCGAGGCGAGGTGTCCGCCAAATTGGATTTACCGTTATACTACCCCTGGGGATTTCAACAGCATTTTTCATACCAAGAACGGTTTTGACAGATTGGCATATATATATATTTATTTTAAGGGATAATTACTGAACATTTGTATATAATTTTGATGGATGTACTCGATTTTATAAGGAAATTGTCACTTCTGCAATATATCACAATCTCCGCTCCTTACGTTTCCGCCATGATATTTGTAATATAGACTGCAGTAAAGTGACGAGGGATATCGAAGATAAAATTCCTACCATGTATCCATTTCTATAACATGGACAAGCACGATAAAATCACCGTTCTTCCGATGGTATAAAAGTGTGACGAAATTTTGGCACGGCGCGAAAATTCAATTGGAGTTATCTCCCCTTAGCTTGGGCATAGCTATTGAAGGCGAGGTTGATGATCTTGTTGAAGCATACATATACACATCTGGTAAAGAAGCCCTTATAGAGAAACACGCACCTCTGCAAACTAAGGTGATAACTGTGAGACCAAATGCCCTGTGGTATAATAAAAATCTCTGCGCTGAAAAACAGAAACGTAGACAAGCAGAGAGACAGTGGCGACGGACCAATTTAACCGTTCACCAAATTAACTGATTTATAGAGAACAATGTCGGCTTAAGTTGGTTCACTACTCTTTCAGTCAAAGAAGGCTTATTATTCGGAAAGAATCGAAGAATGCGGCAAGGATAATAGACAGCTTTTTAGACTCATCAAAAACCTAATGGGACAGAAAGGTGAAATTATCCTACCAAGCTGTAATTCTGAAAAAGACTTAGCAAGCAAGTTCAGTGATTCCTTTCTGAATAAAATCAGCTCAATCAGGAAAAATACTGCCGAAGTGAACACCTCTGCTGACATTGACATCTCTGTCATGACTGCTGACATTGCATTTGCTTGGGAACCATTGGCAAATCTCTCACCAACAACCCAGGACGAGTTGCGCAACATTATCATGACCTAGCTCGCAATTAAAGTCCTGTGAGCTTGATCCACTGCCTACAGACCTATTAAAGCAAAGTCTTGAAACACTGCTTCCTTTGATTACCTTAATCATGAACAAATCATTGGCTGAGTCAAAGGTTCCATTATGTTTCAAGAAGGCACATGTCAGACCATTGATAAAGAAGCCTGGAATGGACAAGGAGGAGTCGAAAAACTACCGCCCAGTTTCAAATCTTCCTTTTCTGTCTAAAATCTTGGAGAATTAATTAGGTTGTATCACGACGTTTAGAGGTTCATCTCCATGCAAACATGCAGTCTCCATGACAACATGCAATCGGCCTACCGCATGGGACACTCTACTGAGACGGCCCTCATACGTGTACATAATGATATAGCTTCTGCATTAGATAAATATAACAAGTGCAGATCTAGAGCGGTGCTTGTCATGCTGGAATTGTCAGCTGCATTTAACGTCATCGACCATGGCATACTTTATAAACGTCTAGAATACTCTTATGGAGTGACTGATACCGCACTATGCTGGATACAGTCTTACCAGGAGTGAACGACGACAGTGTGTTGCCATCGGATCTTCCACCTCACATGACAAAATACTAGATTTCGGGGTTCCTCAAGGGTCGTTGTTAGGACAGTACTCCAAATCGATTGGAGAGATTTGTTGTCGCCATAGCCTTCGCTATCATTGCTATGCCGATGACACACAAATTTACATGGTCATCAAACTACAGGACAGTTGGAATACATATACCGTCTCAGAAAGTCTGGAAGATTGTCTGACAGATATCAGTATCTGGATGAACGCCAACATGCTATGCTTAAGCTTAATCAGGAAAAGACGGAACTAATCGTCTTTTCCCCAAAGTGTCAGCAAACAATGGCTCTCCAGCTCAAGGTCGGTGCCAGAGCTATNCAAATATACATCATTTAATGTTTAAAATATATACAGAAAACAAAGAGAACAGATACCTTTACACGATAGGTAAACAACCGTTAATGCAATATCCTTCTAGCGAGTTTTGTCTGGTACAGGTGGGATTTGTTTACGTTTTCGAGGCGAGGTGTCCGCCATATTGGATTTACCGTTATACTACCCCTTGGGATTTCAACAGCATTTTTCATACCAAGAACGGTTTTGACAGATTGGCATATATATATATTTATTTTAAGGGATAATTACTGAACATTTGTATATAATTTTGATGGATGTACTCGATTTTATAAGGAAATTGTCACTTCTGCAATATATCACAATCTCCGCTCCTTACGTTTCCGCCATGATATTTGTAATATAGACTGCAGTAAAGTGACGAGGGATATCGAAGATAAAATTCCTACCATGTATCCATTTCTATAACATGGACAAGCACGATAAAATCACCGTTCTTCCGATGGTATAAAAGTGTGACGAAATTTTGGCACGGCGCGAAAATTCAATTGGAGTTATCTCCCCTTAGCTTGGGCATAGCTATTGAAGGCGAGGTTGATGATCTTGTTGAAGCATACATATACACATCTGGTAAAGAAGCCCTTATAGAGAAACACGCACCTCTGCAAACTAAGGTGATAACTGTGAGACCAAATGCCCTGTGGTATAATAAAAATCTCTGCGCTGAAAAACAGAAACGTAGACAAGCAGAGAGACAGTGGCGACGGACCAATTTAACCGTTCACCAAATTAACTGATTTATAGAGAACAATGTCGGCTTAAGTTGGTTCACTACTCTTTCAGTCAAAGAAGGCTTATTATTCGGAAAGAATCGAAGAATGCGGCAAGGATAATAGACAGCTTTTTAGACTCATCAACAACCTAATGGGACAGAAAGGTGAAATTATCCTACCAAGCTGTAATTCTGAAAAAGACTTAGCAAGCAAGTTCAGTGATTCCTTTCTGAATAAAATCAGCTCAATCAGGAAAAATACTGCCGAAGTGAACACCTCTGCTGACATTGACATCTCTGTCATGACTGCTGACATTGCATTTGCTGGGGAACCATTGGCAAAGCTCTCACCAACAACCCAGGACGAGTTGCGCAACATTATCATGACCTAGCTCGCAATTAAAGTCCTGTGAGCTTGATCCACTGCCTACAGACCTATTAAAGCAAAGTCTTGAAACACTGCTTCCTTTGATTACCTTAATCATGAACAAATCATTGGCTGAGTCAAAGGTTCCATTATGTTTCAAGAAGGCACATGTCAGACCATTGATAAAGAAGCCTGGAATGGACAAGGAGGAGTCGAAAAACTACCGCTCAGTTTCAAATCTGCCTTTTCTGTCTAAGATCTTGGAGAATTAATTAGGTTGTATCACGACGTTTAGAGGTTCATCTCCATGCAAACATGCAGTCTCCATGACAACATGCAATCGGCCTACCGCATGGGACACTCTACTGAGACGGCCCTCATACGTGTACATAATGATATAGCTTCTGCATTAGATAAATATAACAAGTGCAGATCTAGAGCGGTGCTTGTCATGCTGGAATTGTCAGCTGCATTTAACGTCATCGACCATGGCATACTTTATAAACGTCTAGAATACTCTTATGGAGTGACTGATACCGCACTATGCTGGATACAGTCTTACCAGGAGTGAACGACGACAGTGTGTTGCCATCGGATCTTCCACCTCACATGACAAAATACTAGATTTCGGGGTTCCTCAAGGGTCAGTGTTGAGTACTCCAAACCGATTGGAGAGATTTGTTGTCGCCATAGCCTTCGCTATCATTGCTATGCCGATGACACACAAATTTACATGGTCATCAAACTACAGGACAGTTGGAATACATATACCGTCTCAGAAAGTCTGGAAGATTGTCTGACAGATATCAGTATCTGGATGAACGCCAACATGCTATGCTTAAGCTTAATCAGGAAAAGACGGAACTAATCGTCTTTTCCCCAAAGTGTCAGCAAACAATGGCTCTCCAGCTCAAGGTCGGTGCCAGAGCTATTGAGACTGTTCCAGCTATTAACAACCTAGGTGTANGCTATATAAATGTTGTATATTATTATTATTATTATTATTATTATATTTATTAAACGTCAAACTCTGTGATGTTACATGCTTTGACGGATATCATATACATGTACAAAGCGTACTTGTAATGTAAGGGGCAAAGTAAGTTAGATCCTTGGTCTGAATGGGATATATGACAATAAATTATCTAATTTTAATTTTCTATCATACTTTAGAAAAAGGTATACCTATGTGTATGTACCCCAATACAAATGATTGATAAAATCATTGTAATCTTTATACATTGTACAGTACATGTATATGAAATTGAGGGAACCGAAGCAAGTTTCTTTTCAATTTGGTTAAAAAGGAAGAAATTTTGTTGACCAGGAATTAACTCATCAATGAAATTGTAACAGGAGCGAAAAACTGAACGGCTAGACCAGATTTTGAACCTGGGATCCTCTGAACTGTATAGACAGATCTAGATGTTCTACCAATTGAGCTACTTGCAGGTTAGCTGCGATAACGTAGCTTTAATTCTGACTACGAGAGATTTTAGGAGGCCGGGTATTAATATTAGTACTACCTGCAGGTACTCTACATTCCTTCCCGCTTTTTCTCAGTCTTCACCCCCAATCAGAGACAAAGACACAACTACATTATTGTACTTTCCAATAATTTTGTAATACAGGAACAGAAAAATGATGGCCAGACCGTGATTCGAACCCCTGATCCTCCGAAATTCACATTCTATCATTTATTTTTGTACCCATTCCTAATTTAAAAAAAATATCTAAATAAAAAAAAATGAAAACATTGGGGAGGGAGTGTTTGAGTGATAGACGAAACGATTTTGGAAAATGTAGCAGAATCTCTGCAGATGGTAAAATGCTATATTATTCTCTGCAAAAATGAAAACCCTCAAATAATCTCATCTTTGAACATTTATGAAATGAGACTTTTTAATCAATTTGTGTGGTTCAAATATTTGTGTGCTTTAAACATAAAGAAGAAGAGCTGTTCTTGAGTCCAGGTTTCTGTTTAGCAGCTAGGTTAAAACTAAAATATTATAATCCAGTTATGTCAATATGGAAACTTAGATTGAGAAGTTGAGTCAGTATTTTCTTCCATTTATTTGCTCTGTCTTCAGTGGCTATACTACTAGTTATCCTCTTCACTTATTCCTCCTGAATTGTGTGGTTTGTTGGATAGCTCAGCGGAAATAACATGCTGTCAGACACCGGAGAATACAAATTGATAGTGGTGGTCCGAACAGATTTAAAGATGGGAAAAGGGAAGATAGCTGCTCAGGTAAGTATGTTTCCCATGTATAATTGATGTACAACCTTAAAACTTGGTTCACCTTACATGTATCTGTATATATATACGTACAGTAGTTATTGTATTTAGTGAACTGTTTTTGTCCCATCATGGGAAAAGAACCTTATATACTTATAAACAGCATCCTCGATACTCCCAAGGGTTATGCTAACTTACGCTCTATGTACCCTAGGATAGATATGTCACATCAAAATTGAAGGCTCAGTGGGCGCCACATTGTTGATTAGACAAGAAGACTATAGTTCAAATCCTTTGATCAAAAGAATCCTGCGGTCGGCGTAACAGTAAAATTGGCTGGCTTTGAAGTCAGGCATCGCTCTTCTGCAATTTTCAAAGGACAAGTATCAGCCTAGCAATCGGTCAGGGTTTGTTAACCCGAAACCAATCAGACAGCTATTTTTTTGCCTTCAATTTTAATTTGCTATGACATATTCCAGGGGTGCAGAGAACATAAGTGAATGTGAACCCTTGACTGGCTTGAGTATTGAGGATGTATAAAAAATTATACTCGGAAATAACAGATCAGTTGCATATGAAACAATTCATAATTGGCAAAGGTAAGGGGGAAGCAGCCCAAGAGAACAGGGTTTACACTGAGCATTATAGATAACAATAATGAATGAAAAAAGACAATTTTATACTTTAACAGGTTGCCCACGCTGCAGTTCAAGCCTACAACTCCTGTGCCAAGAACCAGCCGGATATGTTAAAGGAGTGGAAATATTCTGGTCAGCCCAAAGTCGTCGTGAAAATAGACAGTGAAACATCACTGTAAGTTAATAAGGACTTGATGCCACGACAACTTGGACAATTCATGTAACATCAATGCATGTTTAAAATTGGGACATACTTGTATATCTATAGCTGTGGGAACCATAGTTGTAGGTCTGATCAATTATGATTTATTTTGAAATTTTCGATATTTTATTTTGAAATTTTAGATTATCAGACCATCTGATACGTAGAACTCTAAAATTTAAAAACAAAACATCAAAACTTTCAAAATAAAATAAAATTGATTAGACCTTGAGCTATGCATGGTTCCCACATGCAGCTAACCTATATCATCCTCAGGTGATAAAAGATCATACATTATGTTATTGCATTTACTTCTCAAAGGAGGTGTACATTTTTTGTTGATAATTATATGTCCTGTAGGCCAGCTGGTGACCTTCTTTTCAAGATCAAAGGTCGAATAAGTTCAAAATTTTCAGCAACAGCTTAATATCAGATATCTAACGTAAAAATAGTTTAAGATACATGAATATTATAATGAATCTTAAGATCAAATAACGGCCTCCTTCTCAGTAAAAAGTTTTTTGTGCCATATTTTCCAATCATGACCATAATGATATTTTTGTATCAGCATTGTACCAGCATAACCCGCATGATGTGTACTTTGTACCAATTATTTTTGTGATCTCCACAGTGTTTGATATGACAAGTTACAATGTATGTGTGTCTCTGACAGGTTGGCTATTGCCTCAAAGGCAAAAACACTAGGGCTGAATGCAAGTGTGATCCGAGACGCAGGCAGGACACAGATACCTGGTGGATCCGTCACAGTCTGTGGCGTGGGTCCAGGTAAGGCTAAAAAATCCTCTCTCCTTTCTTTTATGGTTATACGTCAATGTTAAAAGTTTTCTATCACCTGTTAAGTCATATACTTGCAATGTTAAACTTAAACTTTATTTATTTTACAACAATTATGAAACAAGTTATGTCAACTTACATAAACCACTCTTGCTGGCCCAGATGTTAGCGTGTGGGGGTCTTAATGTGGGAGGAAACGGGAGTACCCGGAGAAAACCCACATCGTCGGGCAGGTAACCGCATATCTCTTCACGTCCTATCAGGGAATCAAACCCAACTGCCTTGGTGAAAGGCAAGTGTGCTATCCACTGCGCCACCTGACCACTTGCAATGTTGATTTGTTCATTTAGGGTTTAATGGTTCATGGACAAGATCAGATACATTATTTAGGGTCATAACGTGTTAAAACAGTAATGCTAAAAAACCAGCTGATGAAATGGTCAGGATATATCCTACCAATTTACCCATTGCAAAATTCAAGAGTTTTGCTCCGGATACAAGTATCTTCCTCACACCCTTGAAACATGTCACTACAAAAGCAAATGCATGTGGTTAGCTATTTGGTTGGTTTCAGGTACAAAAATCTGACCATATGCTAGACCGATTCCAAGTTAATAATTCACCACTATGATTAATTAAAGGTCACTTTTCTAGATTTTGTGACCTTTTGAATAAAATTGGTTTTAATTTTTACCTTATTGATTTGAAAAGAAAACTGGGAAATATCATTATCTAATTGAGTTGATTTAATGAATTCTTTTTCAACTTACCAGTATCATCCGTTTCAGGGATATACAGGCCTTTTTATGGCTGAATGTGGCTGAATTCCTTATTCCAATTTTGGCTTATATTCCCCTATTTCAGTTAAAAATTCCCCTACAAAAATGAGAAGATGTCATCCATGCCCCCCTCTCGCACTCTCCCCTGGCTCCTGCCTGCAACCCTCGCTGGACAGGTCATGTACCTACAGCGCATATTTTCCCATATTTCAAAAAAGGATACTAACTTTCTATCCCTGCATTAATCCCTGCTCTTATATAAAACAGGTTGCCCAAGGATGGTGTATTTGTTGTGTATTTCAGGGCCAAACGATTTGGTGAGCTCCGTGACTGGACATCTGAAGCTGTTATGATGATGGCTGTCAGGTAGAAAATCAAGAGACCTTATGAATTCAAGTTATATCATGAGTGATATTAACAAAATTGTTCTATTCATTATTACTATTGAACTATAACCATCCATGAGATCAATTGTTTTTCACATTCCGGGTATGTGAAGCCACTGTAGTGTGTTTTAATCACATTCTATACAACTGAGCCTCAATAATCCATCCCAACTTCATTTCCAAAGGATAATCCAGCCACCGTCATTTCCAAAGGATAATCCAGCCACCTTCATTTCCAAAGGATAATCAAGCCACCGTCATTCCCAGATGATAATCTTGAAACAGTCATTCCCAAAAGATAATCCGGCTTTCTTTGTTCCCAGTAAATAATCCATGAAACAAGCGATCATCTTTCCCAGTGAATAATCCAGCTGAATTTACCATCGTTTCCAGTAGAAAATACAAGCACCTTTGTTAAATAATCCAGCAACCTTAATTCCGAAAAAAGTTCCAGCGGCTGGAATTTGCTGCAGGCCTAAGGTGGGTTACTGATTCAAGAAATAGTGTGGAAAAGGGTCAATCTCTCCAACAAAACACTAGCCTTATAGTGGGACAACTGAATAGTTGTGGCTGGATTAACAAGGCTCAACTGTATACATGTGTCATGAAAGTAGGAGAAGACTCCTGAATTTTTGGACCGGGCATTCTGCTTTATTGGCAAGACTGACCTCAAAATGTCTCCATGGCAACGACCAGGAGCACCATGGAGATAACATCCTCTTGCTGGATTTTTTGTTTTTGTTTGTGAAATTGTGATTGGTCGAGTGATCAGGGATAAACATGTAGAAGTGTTGAGAGAAAAGTTTGTTTGGATATACAGTATGCATGATATGGAATGCGAGTATTATTACTAAAAGGATCAGATTGGTTGTTGCACGATTAAGACATATGTTGTTGTGTGAATGCCTTAAGCTTAGAGAATGATTGATTGGTTAGCCAGGAGATATGAAATATGGCACTTTTTGACACCTTGGTATTTCAGAATTCTCCCTGCCAATTCTTTGAGAATTTCATTTCAAACTTTTTTTTAAATATTATTTTAGTTCTGAATTTTGTTACTCTTTAATATTGTACAATACAGACTATAAATTGTGTTCTGTTGTTTGAAAATGTTTTATTTTTTTTCACTTTTATTGAAATTTATTTCAATTATGTCTCACTGGGAATTTCAATGTACCAGGTTAATTGAAAATATTAGAGATTGTTCGTTTTACTTTATACAACTTATAATGACCCCTGAGAATATACTGGGCGGTCATCTGTGATAATATATACTAGGGCCCTTCTCTTATCATCTTTGGTTAAATAAATTCTTCAGAGCCTTGGCTTGGATTACCAAAAATTAAATGTGTTATGTATGAACATATTGTTGAGTTGATGTTTTGAATGATAAGAGTACATAAGCAGTAAATAAATGCTGTTCTGTCACCTTTATTAACGGTAATTTGTTTTCATTTGTTTTTCAATCGAAGTTGGGGGTAGATATGTACAGTACTTGCTTCGTCGGTGTGTCCATCTGTGCATGCTGACATGTTTCTGAAGCCTACACTGGAAAATTTTCACCCAGTCAAATATTTGCCCTTCACTGACCAAATCTTTATTCGCCCTTCACATGAACAAACTTTATAGGGTAAACTGTGTACGAATATTCACTGTCATGTGATCAGTTAGCCCCTTTTCGGTCTTTGCGTATTGCAGAGTTATCTTCTCTTGTGAGCATGTATTGATTGTTACGTCATTTGTTTGTGAGAGTAACGTCATTAATTTTTGAGAAAACAACATAATTTTCTCACACAAACCAATGACCTTACAATCAATGCCTGCTCACAAGAGAAGATAACTCTGCAATACACAAAGACGGAATTGCAGGATGTGAAAAAGGCAAAAATTAAACTGCAGCAAAATATTTTTCGGTATACAGTAACTCAGCCACTATTTCACGAATGTGGCAATGTGTAGCATCCTAAATCATGTAAGGTCACAGCTACCTCAGTTTGACCTTTACTTCAAGTTCTGAAATATTGCTTTCTTGAACATATCTCTGCCACTGTTTCATGAATGGGCATGAAGCTTTGTATATAGATAATCATGGGAGGTGCTGTGTGGCGTCCTTAAATGAGATAACTTCAACCTCCATTTTACCTTTGACCGTTGACCTCAAGTACTAAAATACAGTGTAACATTAATACAGATTTGGCAGCATATTTCAACCACTGTTTCATGATTGGGCTTCAAACTTTGTAGATAATATGCGGGACAAGGTTATCTGTGAAGCCCAAGCTATGACTTAAATCTACCAGGTAGTTTAAGATATCATATGTACAAGTTGTTTATTATATAAGATTCCTTTTATTTCACAAGATGTTTTTTTTTTAGCTCACCTGGTCCAAAGGACCATGGTGAGCTTATGCCATACCGCAGTGTCCGCCGTCCGTCAACTTTTCCTTTAAAACGCTACTAGTCATGAACGACTGAGCAGATTTTGACCAAATTTGGTCAGAAGCATCCTTAGGGGAAAGGGAACAAATAAATGGTGGGTCTGGCCCCCCTGGGGGTTGAGGGGGGGGGGACCTTATAGGGGAAATATAGCAAATTCTTTAAAATCCGTCTTCTTCTGTAGGAATGAAAGGATTTGTTCCATATTTGATCAGAAGCATTCTTGGGTGAAGGGGAACCAATTTTGTATAAACCGTGGGTCTGGCCCTCCTGGGACCTGAGGGGCAGAGCCCAATAGAGGAAATATAGGTAAAACCTTTATAGTCCTTCTTCTACCATAGGGATTAAGGGATATTATCCTAATTTAGTCTGGAGCATCCTTAGGCAAAATGGACCCAATTTCGTATAAACAGTGAGTGTTGCCCCCCTGGGGGCAGAAGGGAGGAGCCCAATAGGGGAAACATAGCAAATTCTTCAAAATCCTTCCTCTGTAGGAATGACAGGATTTTGTCCAAATTTGGTATGAAGCACCCTTGGGTGAAGCGGAAACAATTTTGTATAAATGGTGTGTCTGACCACTCTGGAGGCAGAGAGGCGGGGCCCAATAGGGAAAATAGAGGTAAAACCTTTGAAATCCTTTTTCGACTATTGGGATTATGGGATTTTTTCCTTATTTAGTCGGGAGCATCCTTGGGTCAAGGGGACTAAATTTTGTATAATTGGTGGGTATGACCCCCCCTAGGTTGCAAAGGGGTTCAGGGTTCTGTTTGAAGTTTGTTCTCACTATATCTCAAGTACTGGATTGATCTTTTTGAAATTTCATATGTACTTTCAGCACCTATTCAGGTGAGCGATACAAGCCCTCTGGGCCTCTTGTTTTCATGGAAATTCATGTTAAAGATCGGTATATTACACTGAATGTCATAGAATTTATTGTCAAAATAATATACAAACAAATATACATACATATAAACATAACATACACATTATTTCATAATTTGTTTAAATGGTATCACAGTTCGAAATAAGAAAAAAAAATTGGGGTGGGAGGCGTGGAGAATTCGCTAAATTTACTTATTGCATACACATTCAATACCAAGTGTTACTATCAGTGGCATTGTTTTCCGAAAAATGGAAGTTTGGCACATGGGTTTTCTGGTGCTACTTCAGAGTCTGTTAATCCCTTCAACACTATAGTTATATTCCTATCCTTGGCCATTTCCGTCAAGGTTTCTATCCCTTCCCGGGACACTTTGTGGTCATAAATATCCAAGTGGTCAAGATTAGGACAATTCCTCACTAGGTCTATGATAGCACTTTCTGATATATTTCTTATCCACGAAAGGTTGAGCTCTTTTAAATGTTTGCTGTTATGACACAAAGCCTTCATCGATCGGTCTGTTAAATGCTTACAGGCACACAGGTTTACAGACTCCAAATGGGGAAGTTTCTGAAATGAAAAAAAAAAGATATGTTGAGTTTTAATTCAAAACAAACCAAAACAAATGTTTTAAGACGTGTAAAAGCATTAGCGCTAGACTTTTTAATGCCTGGGTCATAAGCAGGTAGATATTTTAATGATATATCTGATCAGTATCAAATTCCAGCTTCATGCTTGTGTAAATTTTTCTCTCGTAAATGAGTTGTAGTTCAAATGGTAGAGTGATGGGCAAGAAAGGTGGGGTTACTGATTCAATCAATAGTGGAAGCACAGTACTTGTACACAGGTAATCAGATTGTAGTAACGCAAGACATACATTTTATATTTAAACTGAAGGAAGTCCCCTGTAATTTCTTTGCTTGAAACTGATACGGTTAAAATGTGAACACAAACAGTTTAAATATTCCATCGAAATACTTTTTTTTTAATATCTAATGAATTTTACAACTTCAAAATAAATCTAAACTATTTTCTTTTTTAAATAGGTTGACGTGTATTAATTACTCAAATTATAGCAAGACTATGGCTTGATTCGGGTATCCAGGTTGAAACGGTACGTGTGGCGCAGAAATATTCCACGATAAACGAACACATTTGGACCATTCTATAAGCAGAGCTAAAAATCCACAGTTTCGGAGAATAAACAACAATGTATCAAGAATATTATGCCCTTCTTTCATGTGTCCACTGAATTAAATAACGTATCTTAAAAACTACATCTGGCTTTGACATTGTTTTAGAAAGAAATAACGCAAACTAGCAATAGTCAGCATTTTAGTTTTGGTCAGGTACGTCTGAACCCCTCAATCTAAATGTGCCAAATTTTCCTAAGGTCAGCCTCAGTTCAGATCTATGTCTGTCGTTTTCTTTACAGACTCAACCGTTTCAACCGGATACGTGAATGTACCCCATATGTCACCTGTCAAGAATGAAATTGACTATACCTGTCACCAATAATGAAACAGACTATACCTGTCACCAATAATGAAACAGACTATACCTATCAACAAATGTTTACCTATACAAATGAATATCTACCTTAACGAGCTGTTCCATTAGGTTGTCGGTCATGAGGTATCCACAATCCTTGAGGCTGAGGATGCGGAGATGAGGACACGACTTAAAGACATTTTTTAAAGTTCCTTCGGTGAGGTAGATATTATCGAGGTTAAGGTGATGTAGGGTCGGTACAAGCAGCTGACGAAAAGCAGCACTGTTCAATTTCTTCTTCTTTTTTAGTCTGTGAATCATGTTACTGTGGACAAATAGTTCAATATTATACGTCAGAGGTATTAATTATAAATTATAATGATAAAACCTTGATCATATATGAATCCTCATACTCTTCTACTATTATTAATAAAGTAACATTTTTATGTTCATATGTAAATCATTATTATTTCATTATAATATTTTGATCGGTCATAGTTTTAAAACCACTGGCCTCTATGTAAAATCCTGCTATAAACTTGGACCGCTTGTTCAAAGCCATACTTGGCTTATAACAACTCTGTGTGAACATTTAATCTGGCATATTTTCAAAAAGATTCAAATTAAAACCTATAAAATCCATATATTTTTGTAAAACAGACTTTGAACGTGCATGGGCCATAGTTTTACAATTAATTTTATAATACACAAAGGATTCCTTGACTTGATGATTTCAGGGTCTTTTATGTATCCTTAAAACTAATGATAGATCTGCCCCAAAGGCGAAATAATGACCACAAGCTTTTCTGGAGGGAGACTCCTGATTTTGGACCCTAACATTGAATATTTTCAGCCAGTAAATTTGCTGTAAAAAATAATAATATTACAACAACTACGAAACACGTTATCTCAACTTAAATTTAATCACTTTTGTTGGCCTGGATGTTAGTATTAAACTATTCCTTGATTCTAAGATCTATTGATTTCATCTGGAAGAGCAACTCAAAATACACCATTCTGAAGTGTTCTTTTTACCTATGGGGTACGTACACATATTTTAAACTGGCAAAATTGCCTCCATGAAAATTTCAAAAGGATGGCAAGGTACACTGTACATACTTGGAGTACTACCAGGTAGTACCACACATGACATGCAACCACATACTTACTTAATAAGATACTCGTCTGGGAAGTCCTCCAGGTCAAACAACTCGAGATTGTCGGAGACATAGTCCAAACAAGAGCTCAGTAACGTTGTCACCTTCGTACCACTGTGACAAGGGTTCTGCAAGAATCAACAGTTAAAATACAATAACGAGGAAACGTCAAATTGGTGTTTCAAGGGTTTAATGGGTGATGCAGTAAAACCTCATTATACTGCCACCATTTAATTGTCAAAAGAACTTTTGGCGTTAAAACGAGAGAAATGTATAAAGGAATTCTTGAGAAAACGGGATATCAATTTGATATATGTCGCCCGTTATGCAACATATATTTGCAACATATGTCGCCCGATATGTCGCCTGGCAAATCAACAAGGGGAATTTTTTATCAAGGTTTCATTGTATTTATAATATAACTTACAAATATTTAAATTATACTTTACACTTCAAGTTTGAATAATAATAATTTTATTTATTTAAAGTACTATAGTTTCACTTGTTCCTTATTTTACTATATTCAATCCATTAATTACTTACCACCTCAAAATTAACACAGAAGCAAGCTCTGATTAAGGTCTTGCCATTTTCCTCCTTGCATTCAAAACGCTTTGCCCCTCGTGTGGAGAGTGAGGTTTCCACTTCCGATAGGATCTCTTCCTTCTTATCGTGGCGCATCAGATTGAGGTCAACCACCTGGTCGAGATCTACAAATCCTACCAAGTATAGAATACATAACAAGTTAAAGGTATGTGTGTGCATTAATCATATCAGGTATATGACTGATCGTTTTAAAATTGACATATTTTTATAAGTTTGATTGGGTTACAGAAATTGTAGTTTCATGTTAACTAACAAGAAAAAAAAGATGAATAACCATATTCTGTCTTTGCATATTGCAAAGTTATCTTCTCTTGGGAGCAGGTATTGCTTGTTACGTCACTTGTTTGTGAGAGTAACATCATCAATTTTTGAGAAAACAACGTAATTTTCTCACACAGACCAATGACGTAACAATCGATACCTGTTCCCAAGAGAAGATAACTCTGCAATACGCAAGGACGGAATATGTATAGGTGCTGTGCAATTGGGGTTGTTTCCAAAATTATCTTTAACGAATATGGCATATAAGGACATGAGTCATAGGACTTAATTCAAAATCCTCTTGTTGAGACTCTTTTATGTCATTATTCAATTTTAAAAAAATATTTTATAAACCCATCTGGCTGTTACTAAAAGATTTAATATAGACTTTATAGTCTAGCTGGTATGTTACATGGGCTATATTTGTACATTGAACCTCTGCAATGAAGAGAAATTTGACACTATTTTGCCATGGAGTTAGATTAGATTGCTATCTAAAAGTCCAAAGCTGTCGAGGTAAAATTGACACTGAACACAATACACAAATAATATATACATGTATATATGTATGCATATATGTTTAACTTGAATTTTTCCTATGGAAAGAAGCTCCACCTCCTTTATAAAATAAAAATCAAAAATTGCAAGAACACAGGGACCTGAGAATTTGATTTAGCTAACTGTATATAAAATTACACTCCGAACACCTTATAAGTGTTAGGTCCGTGATATAAAAAATTCTCAGGACCCTGTACATGTGTGAACAACAAACTTGTTACCTCCTTCGTGGATGTCCAGTCCTTCCTTCACAGCCCCGTACCTTAGGAGGTAACACAGCCGTTTAGCCAGACGAGAATCATCATCAATTTCTTCTTGTTCGTTCATCTTATTGTTACGACGGGTATTATTTAATGAACTCGACATCCAAATTCTGATATACACTTACCTGCTTACCTAGTTCTAAAATATCATTTGCTAAAATATATAAATTTAACTTATTACAGTTCTAAAAAAACATTTGCTTAAGTGTAACAATTATTATTATTAGTTATCTTCAACATGGAAGTGAAACAGCACTTCTCACACCTCTGATATATATATACATAGAACATACATTTCACAACCAGTACCACATCACCGGAAGTGCGAAAGTCAGATGAAACTATAAATCTATATTGTGCAATAGCTACATTGTAGGCCGATCTTAAAGAAAAGTATCCTGAACTTAAACGTTTAGAGGAAACAAGCTAAGAAGCATCAGTGTTTCACATTGTCATCGTTATTTACAGCGTTCTTCATATGTAAAAATAGGCCTACCTGTGCCTAAACATTATGGTTACTGTTTACAAATGGAAGGAAGTTAAAAAAGCAAGGTCGACAACTCCAGTAGATCTTGTAATGATGATTGCGCAATCATTTGTCAACCTAGGCTATTATGCTCAATCTCTAAAAAATACCCGTTAACAGTCTTCATTTTAATAAATCTGAACTATATAAGCAGTTACAAACTCATTCATTATATGGTGGCATGTGATTAGAAAAAATAATGTTGACACAAGAACAGTGGCGGATCCAGAGGGTTTTTCAAGAAATCCCCAACCTGTCTAGCATTAGCTACACGCAGAGACGTATCTGCGCTACATATGATGGTGATATCTATGATCATCTATGGCACGCCATAGATATCCCAACGATACCGATCTTGTTATGCAATTTGATACTTCAGCGTTAAACTTTAACAAAACCGGAGGAAAACCACCGAACTGCGGACGGTACCTGGCGACTTGTACCCATGGCCAGGGGACAGAAAGTGCTATATCATTTCTCATCATCTTCATATGAATAATTAGATGGTATATATAGATCATGTATGCATCACTTAAAATTTTGATACATACAGTTTGCAGTTTGACCTCCATTCTGAAGGTCAAATCAAGGTCAAAGGTCAAATAACAGCAATAACTATTTGTGCCATGGGTAACATATCAATACTTTGTATGCCCGAGCGTTTTAATTTCTAACAGACCAAAAAAGGTATGCTCTTCAAAAAACCTCCCCCGAAAATGTACCGGTAAACAAACAGGGGGCGGAACTGATTTCATTTGTTAAATGAGGGTACCCGCACTTGATTTTGTATGTATTTGAATATTTGCTAGCGGTTAATAACAAAAATATATTTTTCTCTATAGATCTACTTTAACGAATATGGCATGAGGACATGAGTCATAGGACTTAATTCAAAATTCTCTTGTTGAGACTTTTATATCATTATTCAATTTTAAACAAATATTTTATAAACCAATCTGGCTGTTACTTAAAGATTTAATATAGACTTTATAGTCTAGCTGGTATGTTACATGGGCTATATTAGTACATTGAACCTCTGCAATGAAGAGAAATTTGACACCATATTGCCATGGAGTTAGATTAGATTGCTATCCTGACAAGCTCGAGCTCATGGTCAGAATATTTCGCTTCACTTACTGCGAAGGTGACTTAAAATAGTGTTTGTAATCTGTCAGATGTTGATTTCGTTATTGTGGTCGATAGATTAATGGATTTAATTGATTTAAATAAAGCATCTGGCATAAAGCCTGGCATAAAGCATGACGTCAGCGATGACCGGGAAGGTGATGGCATATATATTCCCGAACAAGAAAACAACACTTTTTACCAAATACTGGATGAAGATATTTTAGAGGAAGAGGCCCGGTATACTAGTCTGGGTTAGGTTTGTTTGTGTTTTACGTCCTATTAACAGCTATGGTCATTTAAATTTACGGACGTGCTAAGTTTTGGTGGTGGAGGAAAGCCGGAGTTCCCGGAGAAAAACCACCAACCTACGGCCAGAACCTGATGTATGCCCCACGGAGGTCTCAAACCCGCGGCCCAGTGGTGCAGGGCTAGTGGTAGCAGAATATCATACGCTAACCACGCGGCCATCGCGCGGCTCCGGACGAGGTAATACATGCGGTAGATGAATTAAAACATAACAAAGCTTGTGGAAATGATAACATTTTAAATGAGTATATCAAGAGTATATTGACTAATTATATAACTTTATGCCGTTATACAATGCTATTTATCAGTATACTAAATACTGGATTAGTCCCATTGGAATAATTAAGCCTATTTATAACAAGAGGCCCATGGGCCTTAACGGTCACCTGATATATTTATACAGCGAGTTGATTTTGTTTTTAACATGAACAGAAATATTATTCAAAGTGACAAAAAACAATAAAACCTCCTTATTCAATATCTAGCATACAGATTTAAGTCTAAAAAGTATTTGAAACTAGCACCTCTGATTCTAAACAAGGAAAATGAAGAAATTTTAGCACACTGACTTCTTTGGGCCCCATGGCACCCTACAGCCCTTGAGGGTAGGGCTGGCTCAAAATTTTCAAAGTATCAAACTGTCAACTCAGGGTTATAATTCCAATCAAGTTATTAACATGTAATATTCAAAGTATCATTTGCCATTATAAACCCAGGGTCATGAAATTCACAATTTTGGTAAAGCACCTTAAGACCCTTCCATCTATGAAGAGTGTTTGATTCTACAATATCTAGGTCTTGAGAAGAAGATTTTTTAAATTTCGACCTTTTTTGGCCCCACCCATCAGCCCCGGGAGGTCAGTCAGGGATATAAGTGCATACTATCAAACTGCTACCTATTACTGATAATGCTAACCTAAATTGAATTATTTCCAATGGAAATAACACAACCTTCCAAAAAACAACAATTTTCTTATATCTATATAACTTTCTATGGATGTCCATCCAATCAATCCATAGCACATATCAGTACGTGTTCTGTTGCTAAAACCTTGAATTGATTTTAAAATAAATCTTTGCGCTCTTTCCAACAAAAGTAACTCTTTCTTTGATAAAATCCATAGTTCACAACCATATAGTGCTGACGTATATACAACTTGTTTGATAAGTTTTCCGGCAGTAACTGGATTTAACGCACAAGGATGTGCACCACTCTTAATTAAACTCATTGTACCACTTTTTAATTTGCTACAAGGTCGCATTGTACGTTCATATGTTTGAAATTTATTATTTAAACAAATGTTGGTCCAAAATGTGATTTCCCTATATAAACTATAGTAAAGTTTAACCCCTCCCAAGGGGGAAACGTGAGACCCCAGGGTCAAGAAATTCACAATTTTGGTAAAGCATCTTAAGACCGTTCTATCTATGAAGAGTATTTGATTCTACCATATCTGGGTCTTGAGAAGAAGATTTTTGAAATTTTAGTCAATTCGACCCTTTTTGGCCCGCCCCTCAGGCCCCTGGGGGCTGGGGACCAAATCGGCCACTATTTTTGTTAACCTTTGGCCATGGAAGGTTTCTACAAAATTTCATTGAAATTGATTCAGGGGTTTTGGAGAAGAAGTCGAAAATGTAAATTGTTTACGGACGCACGACGGACGACGAAGGACAAAAGGCGATCGCAATAGGTCACTTGAGACTTTGTATCAGGTTACCTAAAAATAAAGGAGAAACTTGAGACACGGACAATTATAGAGCTATAACACTAGTGTCACGTTTTTGGAAAGTGTTTACTCATATTATCAATAATAGATCAACTAAATAAGCTGATGAAATTAACCTAATTTCTCCTAATTCTCGGGCAGGGTTTAGCAAAGGTTACTCGACGACTGAAAAATATTTTTATATTACACTCATTAATAAATACATATTTTAGCTGAAGGGGAATGACTGTAGTGTACATTCATTGATTTTTCGAAAAGCGTTCGACACGGTTTGGCAAACGGGAAAAAGGCAAAGGTGTTAAAAAGTAACATAAATGGAAAAGTGGTTAAGGTTTTAGAAAGCTAATATTATAATACCAAGTCATGTGTTAAAAACGGAAATGAAATTTTGGAATTTTTCGTTTGCAATGTCGGATTAAAACGGGGGTTTATCTCGATTTTTGTTTCCCCTATAACTGAATGACTTTGCATGATGATTTGTTATGATGTTGATATAGACTCTCTCAAATCAACACTGTAATATATATCAAACTACTTGTAATATGGTATGAGGATGATACTGTGATGTGTTTCAAAACTATTGTAGGAGTTGGAAGTAAACTCTTAATGTACAAAACAAAAATTCGTTATCTTCATCACGTGATAACTGTTATCGCACGCAAAAGAACAGCCTTTATATAATTATATTATCTAGAGCACCTTGCTTATCAAAGGCGTATGGACACTGAGGTAGACACGAACAAGGCTTTCATTACGTTTTACTTGGTAGAATAGATATAATCAACATATATTTGTATAAATAACCAACTCAGGCAACGAGCGGCTTTCGTTAATTATTTTCCCATTTTTTTCCTCACCTATGTTATATGTTCCTCCATTAAGAAGTCCAACTCCAACTAGAAATATTGCATATTTAGATACTGATTACCGTGTGAAACAACACTCAACCATGCTCTTAACCATTTACATCAGATGTGCCCCATCTATATTTCCAAAGGGATTTGTTAAAGTTCTGTTCCCATTGCACACGATCTGGCCAATTCATATTTTGTTTGTACAAAAATCAAAGGCGTTTAATTCTTCGCGTTTTATCATCTTTATGGCATAAAGGACTGGGATTCTTCTCTTAATTGCATGAAGAGTATTAAGAATGGAAAAACTTAAAACTTGATGTAAGAAGTCACTTGACAGTGGTTTTATACTTTAATAGCATTTTGTTTTTTTTTCTGTTTAGATAGTTTTTCATTGTGCCCTTTTTTTGCAATTCCTTTAAATACTTTCTGTCTATCTAGTGAAACAAACATAAGGAATCATTTGTAAACCTATTTTGCATTTAGTCCAGTGCTACATCTGTATCAATCCTCATAATTATGCTTTCGTCCATTTTGGAAATTTGTGCATCAATCACCCGGTCACATTATACTGACAACGGATGAACCAGTTGTTACCTATTCCCGGTCACATTATACTGACAACGGATGAACCAGTTGTTACCTATTCCCTCAATGCTGAACGTTAAGCAGGAAATACCAACTACCGTTACTTGAACTGTAATCAAAGGTTCCAAATATCAACATATAAAAAGATGATCAATTGTTTTTGTCATTATCCTTATGTTTCGGATAACACACATAACCATGCCAAAGTTGCATGTCTTCCTGTTATACGAGATCTTTTTGATATTTTTTTAGCTTCATATTAACAGTTAAAGTCATTTAAGGACGTTTTTTATGTGAAATGTATGCGTGCTTGTTTCTTTGGGTGCTAGAAGAAGGGTATCTTGATGTATTTGTCTCCTTGTGATCTGATCTGATGCCGATTCTGAAGTGCTATCTCATTGAAATACCATGCCGAAAGCACCCAGCAAAGTATTTCGCCCGGTCACATTATACTGACAACGAGTGAACCAGTTGTTGCCATATTACCCTAAATGTTGGACGTTAAGCAGGAATATAAATTACCACTTTTAAGTACTTTTGTTTGTCCCGGCCTGGGAACAGAACCCATTGCCTTCCTCACCCATGCGACGTTCAAAATTAAGACCGTAGGTGAGGTGTTGCCAAACAAGGCGCTAGGAAACTAATAGATCTAGTGATTTTTGATACAAAGTGGATTGGCTGGTTGTACAGGCCTAAGTTGCACATCCTATATGTACCAACAGCTAAAGACCATAGCTACACGCTTAATTGCACATTCTTAAATAACCTTAGGTCAGGTAATGATGTGCCACTATGCGTTGTGTATGCTGCATGTGTACTGGAGGCAAGGTGTTTTGATAAATATTTATTTTTTATCTCACCTAAATACCATGCCGAAGACACCCAGCTTAGCATTCCGCCCGGTCACATATTGTCATGCTGAACGTGAAGCATTGAATAGCAACTACCGTTTTCAAAGGACATTTTCATGCCCCGGTATGGGGCAACCCATTGCCTTCCTCACCTGGTCAAACGTTCAAGATTAAAGCCAAAGGTGAGGTATCGCCAAGCAAGGCACTAGAAAACAAAAGGTAGATGATGGAAGTGGAGAGAAACATAAAGATCCCAAAATCAATTTTGTTTTGATCGCTTTTATGTCCCCAAGTAGAAGGTACACATGCAAATACCCCAAATCAGGGCACATATCAAGATTGCAGCAAAGAAGCCGACTTATATACTGGACAAAATAAGTCAAACTTTAAAATAAATGGATACAAACCGATTGAGGACATGAATGGACACCTTATGCCATTATCTTGAGAACGTATTCCCAGCAGAGTCAGTAAACACACATAAAGTTAGTGCAACCCTTGAACAGATACACCGGCTTGCTACCAAGCTAGATTAATAGAATCCATCCCTGATGTGAGGTATAGATAAGGTTATTCAAACCCAAGGGATAAAATATTGAGCTGGAGACCCGAGGCTTTGTCGAGGGTCTTTTGCTCAATATTTTGTCCCGAGGGTTTGAATAACCTTATCCTTACCTCATATCAGGGATGGATTCTATTTTTTGCTTATTACATAAAACCCGTAAAAACAGCTGCTCTTCTAGTAAAGTTGTAAACTGTCCGCACAATTCTCATTTTCATATAAAGCCCGGATGGGAATTGTTAGTGACGTAAATGACCCTGACTGACCCCAAAACGTCATAAAATGACGTCGCGAACAATAGCGTAGCCCCGAAAGGTCACTATAATCCCCCTGCTAGTCTGCGCGTGTAAGCGATCTAGACCCGTGGGCCGGATAGAATTTTCCAGCACCGCCGGAAATGCGGATATCTTGCGGTCTAGCATGCAAGAAAAAATACTAAATCGACAAGTTTTAATTAAACTGGGACCGTAACAGATGTCAATCAGTGAAATTTCACGAGCTTTGGATGCAAAATGTTAGATGAGCTAGTTTTCTGGAGGAAATTTAATGCATAATGTATTCGTTCGTAATTTGTATTTCTATGGCATACATAATCATGTTGACTCGAATGTTTTAGATATGAACCACTCACTCATCGTTAGTGTTCTATGTTTAATATACATATAAATAATGAAAAAATCCACTTTTATTTTGGGAAATCCATTTTTTTCCTGAGTATTTCCAAACCGATTTACTTCCCGATCATCTAAGATATCAGAAAACTTGAAAAAAATGCTCCTTTTTGCTATAATGAGCTATAAATACAGTTAGGGCTCATATTTACTTCCGTGTTGTTTACAAGTGGTAAGGCAGTCGCAGTGTTATGCTGTGGAGTGTTGATATACACTTTAGCCGGAGAAGTTGTCACCGATCAACTGTAGCGGACTCGGATAGTCAAATTTAACTACAGGTAAGTGTTCAAATACTTTTTTTTTTATTTCTGTACCTGCATCGCGATTAATTATGGTGGGATTTTGTTTAAAACGTGTCTCCTTGTGTGTTGTGTACATCTGCGCGGATCTGATGCCGACTTTATAGTGCTATCTCACTGATATACTATGCCGAAGGCACCAAACAAAACATTCTGCCCGGTCACATTATATTTGTATTAATACTAAATTTTATACTGTTTTGTTGAAATAATAGTTTTACATTTCTCTTCATCTTTTAATAAATATTTAGTATGCTAATGAAATTTTGGGAAGGATTTACAGCCTGAAACATGGATTTATCTTCAAATCGAGTTTTTGAGAAGGATTTTAATGTTGAAGTCTAACTTTATCTTTAAACAAATAGAAATGCTTATATTAAGACCTTTTGGAAGCTAGTGTAAATAATAAGAATATTATCACGGATCTTTATCTAAAAACTGTCTTAATTACGTTTTTTGATTTTACACTTATATCCATTAACTCAAAGCGGGCCGTGGCGGCAAAGTGGCTAAGGCGTCTGACATTCTGCTACCACTAGCCCTCCAGCACTGGGTTGTGGTGGGAAAGTGGTTAAGGCGTCTGACATTCTGCTATCACTAGCCCTCCACCACTGGGTCGTGGTGGCCAAGTGGTTAAGGCGTCTGACATTCTTCTATCACTAGCCCTCCACACCTGGGTCGTGGTGGCAAAGTGGTTAAGGCGTCTGACATTCTGCTATCACTAGCCCTCCACCACTGGTTTGGTTTGGTTTTATCAAGTTGTACGTCCTATTAACAGCTAAGGTAATTTAAGAACGTGCAATCATGTGTGTTGTGTATACGTGCATGTGTTTATGTGTGCTGGATAAAGTGTATGATGGGTTGCGGGTTCGAGGCCTTAAATGATCATAGATATTAATATGATTGACGTAAAACACAAACAAACCAAACCAAATCCTTTAACTCTAACGGTTAGTCATAAGTGATTAAAAGTGTTTTAAATATTTGTAATACTGGGACATTAGTTCAGAAAGAGAAAGATATGCGTGCCTATCTGATGAAAACAGGCAGCTATTATGTATGTTCAATAGAAGATTGAAGTTCATGACGTACCTATCATTTAATATGCGTGCCTATCTGATGAAAACAGGCAGCTATTATGTACGTTCAATAGAAGATTGAAGTTCATGACGTACCTATCATTTAATATGCGTGCCTATCTGATGAAAACAGGTAGCTATTATGTATGTCCAATAGAAGATTGAATTTCTTGACGAACCTATCATTTATATTCTATAAAAGATCGAATGTTATGATGTACACCTTCGTGTAATGATAAAAGCGAAAATTGAATAGTGTAATGCGATCTTTACAGACTGTGTCGATCGTTTTCGAGTTTGTCCATATTTCATAAATTTATATTTTTGTATACCTATCTTTGAAAGGGATTTCATAGTGTCTTCCTGTTTTTGTATGACCTTCAGAAGATTGAATTTCATGACACAATACCTTCTTTTGTAATGAAAAACATGATTTGCATCAACGGCCATGCTACAGTTTACAAAAGCTTTACGGAGTGTATCAAGCCATTTTATTCGAGTTTGGACATATTTAATTTATATTTTTGCATCCTTTCTCTTGGAGGGGATTTCATAGTGTCTTTATAATGAGAAGTACCTGCTAAGTATGTCCTATAGAATCTAGAATAAAACGATGCAAAATCTTCTTCTGAAATGAAAAAACAATCATGATTTGCGACCATTCTTCATTTTACAAATATTTTTTCGAATTTATTTAGTTCGCTCACCTGTCGTCCGTCCGTCATCAACTTTGTACTTCTGTATAACCCATATGCTAGATAGGGTGATACTATTTTGGCAGTAGCATGCTAGGATGTAGAGCAGCCAAGTTCGTTCAAATGAATGGCATTGGCCCACATTCAAGGTCACAGGGGTCAAATATGTCTAAAACATGAACCACTTCTTCTGAATAACTAGCATGGTTAGGGTGATGGTATTTGATCAGTAGCATGCAGGGGTGAAGGGCACCAAATTTGTTCAAATGATTGACCTTCATCCATATTCAAGGTCATAGGGGTCAATTGTCTTAACAACACTTTTAAACAACTTCTTCTGAAAAAAAATCTTCAGAAAAAAACACTCATTCTTTTGCAACATTCTGATGTATGGGATTATCATGTAGCGGATAAAGCTTGTACGCTGAATATTAAAATCTTCATTTTATAAATTTTATAATTAGAATGGCTGAATGAAACATTTAAAATTTACAATTTTGTAAAAGAATTTTGTTCAAGTGATGTTATCTGTAACTGGAAATTCTAACGTTAAAGTTGTTTTGCGTTTTAGATCCTCTCCAATGGATTCCTTCTGTGGTAAGCTGTTGACGTCTTTATTGATACTTCCCTTCACGGCTGGTAATTACCGAAGACGGCTGAAGGGATCCTGGTATTATGACTGTATGATCTCGTCCCGTGTTCTGTTCCTGATTGTCCTTGCAATAATGATAGTGTTTACCGCAAGTAAAAATGTACAAACACATACGGAAATTCGTCTTGGATTTGTCCTGATTCTTCTGTCCTTACTTATGATCTTCGCAGTGATTGGCTTCTCTATTCTAGGATGCTTGGTACATAAACATGGCTACCAATATATTGTTGCTGCAAGACGAAATGCAAGTACCCCGAAACTTCAGGTATTATTCCTGTGGATGTTTGGCTTGGGATCGGTATTCTATTGTGCTTTCTTTGTGGGCAAGCAAATCGAGTGTTCAGAAAACACAACCAGTGGGTATCTTTGGTACATTTTACTTTATTTTAATGTTATATTGATCTTGTGTCTTATCTCACAAATGGTTGCCTTAACGTACTTTTCACCATACGAACTGACACAGACTCATTTAGTTGATTTTACAATGTCTATGCTGTTAGTTGCAAATGTATGCATGTACGTGTATGGGACACTAATGGGTGATACATCATTGTATATCATTTATATCTATCCGGACTCTGATTTAGCCAACTGTTTGGAACAAAACAGCACAATATCTCTTCTACTAGAAAAAGCAAAGCCAATTCTCAAACCAAACTTTACGGAGTTTTGTCTTATGTCATGCACGATACTCCTGGAAATATGGTCGCCTACGAGAGTGCAGGTTCCTAACGAGGAAACGCCGTACGTGGCAATAAGTGATATACAGGACTCGGAGCGGTCACCTCTTCTACCGAACGTCACAGAGATTGAACATCGTCCATTTAGAAATAGAGGCAGACGAACAGCATGTCAGATGATAACACTGGTTTTCAGCATACCAACAGGACTTGGTTTTATTGTTTGTTATATTGTCATGGCAATGGGCTTAGGAAACATGGAAAATATGCGATACGTCTCTGAAATATATGAACAAGCTGTTAAAGTCATCGCAGTGCTTGCAATCTTTATTGGGTTCTTTTGCCTGGTTCAATACTGTACTCCTGACAGTTCATCGAAAGGTTTGAAATCCCGGGAATATGTGTATTTACTGTCAGCGTTTGGATTATTTATGAGCCATATCAGTAAGGGGATAGGTGGTGATGTGTCTTCCGAGAGATATTCATATTTGCTTTTAATCACCAGTGTCATAGGCATATTCGAAGACTATCTTCAAGTGGTGTTTCTACTGTACGCAAACCGATGCAAGAAATCTGACCCTCAATCAAACATCGATTTACTTGAATCAGTTCTGATAATTCTCATGATAAGCAACTTTATATTCTGGTTAAACGATACTTTTCTTTTATCTGAATTTCCAATTACACGGATACTGGAACATGACGACATTCCTCCGGAAACTTTGAGTATTGTGTATAACGTTTTGCTACCCATGTCCGTCTTTTTTAGATTTTTTTCTTTCTTGGAATACTATGCAACCTTCGGAAAATTTAACGCTTAGTTTGAGTGGAAAGCGATAGAAAAAATCCTGTTTCCAGTTACAAGTTGTATCATTTTGTACTAAGACGTTTATAATAGAACTATACCGTTCATATTGCATTAATATGATCATTAAGCTAAGATGGCCAATATCATCTTTTTATTTCAAATTTATTTTTGAATACAGAAAAAAACATTTTATGTGTAATTCACAATATATTGTTCGCGTCAACAAAAAGCAGCAATTCGGTACCCTAGACGCTACAAACTATAGTAAAGAGTAATTAATAAATGTTTATCATAAATTAAATATTTTTATCAACACCTATTATATTACATGAAAGATTGATATTTTAAATCTATGAGTAATGCATATTTTTACAGTCAATCCCTGTATCAGGGAAAAATATTCATTAGTTCTTTTTATAGTCTTACTTGTTAACCGTAGTACACAGTTCTGTGTTTCAGGTATGTTTCGCGATTATTTGTTTTTTTTGCTTCTTTCATAATATAGCAAACAACACAACCGAGCTTTAAATCACATAAAGATTAAAATCACGCAATTACTTGATTTTTTTTAGGCGAGAGATTCAGTTACGGCAATTTAAACGCGGGATATATTCATTTAAACAAATTATCGAAAATTTGCATTACACTTAACTCACCGGGCATACGGTTTCAAGTACTTCTATTTGTTCAATCTGCAAAATGAAGCTAACGACATATTTTATCCATTACGGTATGTAAACAGTAAACTGTATTACTGAAGAAAGTTGTGTACATATTTTCAAAATCAATTACTCGTAACTGATATTTTCTCTCTCAATATTAACGATATACTGAGGTGACTATATTATTATGTACTAAATAAACACTCTACTGCTCAACATATATTGTTTGTTTATTTTTCCTTTAAGGACAATATTTACCGTTTTGAAAAAACATTGCCCAAAAGCCTGACATATTTATCTAGAATCCTTTTAGAACAAACAAACACAATTGAGGACATTTAAAATAACATATATGTATGCGTGAGAAATATTTACGATTTTTGTTATATTTTCCGTTCCTTCGTTCGTGTTTTGACCAACCATGCTATTTGATTCTAATTTCTAACAGCTTAAATACAAAATACTGTATAGCAGCATATTTCCACGAGGAAAATAACACTTGTTCACGAAGTTATGATCCCCATAATAATTTGACAGGCGTAGAAATAAGCAGCGCGAGAAAAACTTCATATCCATGTTGTCGTCATGAAATAGCAATAATAAGGTTGTAAGATTCATGACTCGAGAGTAATAAAAGATGTTTGCAAATAGATTATATCATATGATTTGTTTTGCAAAATACACTTTCTTGTTGCTTAATATGCTGTAATAAAGCGTATTTATTTGAGTATTTTACATTTTATATGCTGAGTGTTCCATCTCTGAACATTTGGACCCTTCACCTCTAGATTGCGAAATTGTAATCAGTGTAAATTTAATTATCTGATTTTGGGTTAAAATAGCGAGAATTTAAGCCCGCGTAAATAACCCGTTATACAGTAAGCACATTAAGTTGTTTAGAAATGTCGCATGTTTGTTTGCTCCCTTTAAAAATGAGCATTTAAAAGAAAACAGTAATTTTGAAAATGACCGTTTGTGGTGATGGTCCCAGCACGCTGCCTTGTGGTATTCCACTTGTGACTCGGAAACATGTCCATTAACACTTACTTGTCGCATTTCTGCTAAAAAAATCCTTTATCCACGTTATTATTTCTACTGACAACCCATGTGCGTTTAGTTTGCTGATCAACCGCCTATGTGGAACAGTGTCGAACGCTTTCATAAAGTCCATATATACTACCTCCTTCATCAATGATTTTTGTCCAGTCGTCTACAGTTTTGAGTAGTTGAAGAACTGTTAATCTTCCCTTTACAAATCCAAATTGCTGAGTACTAAGAAGGTTGTTGTTTATAAGGCCTTCCATAATCCTTTCCCTCACAATTCTTTCCAATAGTTAGACTAACGGGTCTGTAATTTCCTGCATAACACTTGTCTCCTTTCTTGAAAATGGCAGTGATCCTCCCCTCTTTCCATACTGACAGTACATGGCCTGTACTTAATGATTGGTTGAATAATATTGGAAGTGGTTTATTTATTACAGTTTCTAGTTCCTTCAGTATTTTTGGATGAATGCTATCTGGACCTTGAGATTTGTTGGTGTTTAGACCTTTTATGAGTTTAGAAATTTCTTCCTCGTTGACCTCCTTGTTCAGAAATTGTTGATTTATATTTTTGATTGGTAGTTGTGGTATATCCCCTTCCGGTTCCTTTGTAAATACGCTGCTGAAGAAGTTGGCCAATACGTTAGCCTTTTAACCATCACTTTTGGCAGTGTGTACCACTTTGTCGTTTTCCTTTACGTGTAATTCGGATATTCCTGTCCTGGTTTTTGTTTTAAAATTAGCCTATTTCCAAAATTTCTTGTGGCTGGTTTTATCATCTTTAGCGATATTTTGTTCCAGTTGTTTTTTCGCTTTTCTAACCAAGTTCTTTACTTTGTACTGTACATCATTCGAAGACCCTGCTATTTGCAGATGACACCAAATTGTACAAGGATACCAGAGAGCAGGGAGATTTACAAAAGGACCTTGACAATCTGCAACAATGGTCGGACACGTGGCTACTAAAATTTCGCCCAGATATATGTAAAGCACTATATTTGGCAAAGGATAAAAATCAAAATGGTCTACACCTTTACAAGGATATGGACGGTATGAGGAGCACGGTAAAGCTGAAGGAGGAAGTTGAAGAGAAAGACCGAGGAACAATTATAGACAATAAGTTAAATTTCAAAAGCCATATACAAGCCGCAGTAAACAAAGCGAACAGAGTACTTGGAGCCATCAGAAGAACTTACATATTTCTGGACAACAAAACATTATGCGTGTTATACAAAGCTTCAACCTTTTGGAAAACGTTCAGCGGAGAGCTAACAAATTACTGCCAGGGCTGAAGGATATTTCAAAAAATATACGAGGAAATAATGCATAGACTTAAACTTCCATCATTAGTCCATAGAAGGAACAGGGGAGACATGATCGAAGTATTTAAAATATTGTCAGACATGTATGATATATCAGGATCAACGGGGCTTCTATTAATTAAACAAGACAAAAGAACTCGAGGGCATTCATTCTGCATGGACAAATCAAGAAGTAGATTAGACGTTCGTAAATACTCGTGTACTCAGCGTGTAGTCAGCAGCTGGAACTCCTTATCCGAGAACGTGGTCCAAGCACCGAATATTATAACATTTAAAAATCGCCTTGATAAATTTTGGGACACTGGCGACAGGATGTTTACAATAACACCCGAGGGATGTCATATACACTATATTACATGTGTATAGTTATTTCTTGAAGGACAGTGATCTGAATATAGAGGCAAATGTTTATGCCTGCGTTCAGAATAATCTAAGTAATCTAAGTTTAAAAAAACAAAAACATGTTAAGATATAAGAGTGTGTATATATATAGATGATATCGCTGCAATTGTACACTGATATTGAATTGATGACATTTAAAAACACACACACACTAATTGAGTGATATAAAATTAGCTGTCTTCGTGATTATTGGACGAGTAGTAACCAATATATTTACATCGTGTTTGAATGAATTGCTACATTTCCTTTACATAATGATATCATCAAAATTATGAAATAACCACATGGAAAAACCACTCGTGAATATGTAGGTCAAAGCACTTGAGCCCATGACTGTTCGCTCTTTATGTATACTCAGTTGTGCTCTGTATCTGAATTCCCTTCGTTATTATTACAGATTTTGTTTGTTTGATTTTGTTTAACGTCCTATTAACAGCTAAGATCACTTAAGGACGGCCTCCTCTGTGTGCAAGATGCATGCGTGTAGTGTATGTATTTTGGGAGGCTGCGATATGTTCGTGTTCGTCTCCTTATGGTAGCGCGGAACTGATGCCAAATTTATAGTGCTACCTCACTGAAACATACTGCCGAAGACACCCAGCAGGACGCCCCACCCGGTCACATTATACTGACAACGGGCGAACCAGTCGTCCCACTACTAATTTGCTGAGCGTTAAGCAGGAGTATAAACTACCGTTTTTAAAGACTTTGATATGTCTCGGCCAGGGGACAGAACCCAAAGCCTTATTATTACAGATAAAATCTACTTTTATGTGTTATTCCTTATGAGAACTGTTGCTTTGTTATCTAAGAATTGTAGCTCATCACAACAACAAATGTCACTTCAGAGACGAATGAAAGAAACAATATCGTTTTGGTTTGGTTTGGTTTTATTATGTTTAACGTCATATCAACATCTAAGGTCATTTTAGGGACGTGTGTAATGTGTGCTGGAGACAACGTATGCTGATGTGTTCGAGTTTTGCACTGCCAACGGGTAAACCAGTTGTTGCGATAACCCTTAATGCTGAACGTTGAGCAGGGAACAACAACTACCATTTAAAGGGCTTTGGCATGTCCTGGTCTTGGGACAGAACCCAATGCTTATCCCACTTGAGCGAAACAAAAAGGTTACAAGGAAGCAGAGAAAAAATTTGAATACACGAAATGCTGCAATGGGGGTAACAGATACATTGTGGTTTACTCAAAGTAACATTAGCAGAAGTCACAGAAGAAACATGGATTCTGCAGGCCCCTACATCAGTTGCTTTTTACGACACATATTCAGCGGGATACGGCAGGCCAATTTTTTCCCAAACCCGCGTAGTATTTCAGTCAGATAACACTACAAAGTTGGGATCAGATCCGCGCTATTACAAGAAGACAAGTACATCAACATACACATACACACTTGCACGCTTACACAACACACATGGGGACGCGTCCTTAAATTACTTTAGCTGTTAATAGGACGTTTAACAAAATGAAAAAATACATAAATATATAAGTGAGATTGCAGCCATATTGTGCGAATAATGCGCCATATAACGATCACTATAACAACGTTGTGCCATCAAATTTATTAGAAGGACTAATCCCATTGTCACTCAAACTCCAAACAACAAATAACAACCAAACTGTAATCAAATGCAAAAGGATCTATTTTGAGAGTGTTACATTGTAAACAAACAAAAGTGTTATACAATATATTACAGGCTCTCTTAACAGCGACACCGAGAAAACGGATGCAGGCGCAATACAAAACACTACAATTTGGGCCGACTTGATACTATCAAATGCCATTCAACAGGACAAAAGGAAAGAGATCGGGGCTCAGACTGGGCAAGGGACGTTAATTGCCTTCCTTCGTAATTAGGGTTTCTGTGTCGTGCCAAACAATGTTGAACCGAATGTTTGACAAAGTGCAGTTAGGTAATACATGCCTTAAATATATATAGTATATGAGTGTTCTTCCTTTTATTCCCTAGAAATTCCGCCCCTTGGCACCATATTATATATGTTATGAATTATTTAGGATATCAGAGACAGGGTTTATCTTGCAATGCAGAGCGATATATACCATTCGTGTCTAGTTACTTCCGCGTTGTTGAAAAGTTAACAAAAACAGTCCTATTATTCGTTTCCCTTTATTCTCAATTAAAAATCGGCAATTGAAATACCGGATATGTTGTTAATTCCTTAGGATATAAGATCACAGACTTTTTGCACTACAGAGATATCTATAAATACAATTCATGTGTAATTGAAAGGTTATCAAATAGTCGTAATGTTATGCTGGTTGTTTAAATGTTAACATTATCAGTTACCTGTGTAATAACCAATTAATTAGTTCGTGACTCTGTGAAAAACCTTCAGACACTTAAAACAGAAAATATCTTTACAATTCTAACCTACATAGAAACTGTTGGTTGTGCTATTGGTTTGGTTTGGTTTTATTAGCTCACCTGCCCGAAGGGCAAGTGAGCTTATGCCATGGTGCGGCGTCCGTCGTCCGTTTGTCCGGCGTCAACTTTTTACTTTAAACAACTTCTTTTCAGTAACCAAAAGGCCTAGGATAATGATATTTGACCATTAGCATGCTGGAATCAAGGGCTACCAAGTTTGTTCAAGTGAATGACCTTCGTCCATTTTCAAGGTCACAGGGGTCAACTATGTAAAATCTTTGAACGACTTCTTCTAAATAACCAATAGGCCTAGGGTGATGATGTTTGGCCAGTGAATAACCTTCAATTATTTTCAAGGTCATCGGGGTCAAATCTGTTTAAAATCTATAAACAACTTCTTCTGAATAACCAAAATTCGCAGGATTATGATATCTGGCCTGTAACATGATGGGATGAAGGGATATCAAGTTTGTTCAAATGAATGACTTTGACATTTCTTCAAGGTCACAGGGATCAAATAAGTTTAAAATCTTTAAACAACTTCTTCTGGATAACCAAATGATATCTGGCCTGTAACATGATTGGATGAAAGGCTACCAAGTGTGTTCAAATGAATGACCTTGACATTTATTCAAGGTCACAGGGATCAACTATGTTCAAAATCTTTAAACGACTTCTCAATAACCACAAGTCCTAGGATGATGATATTTGGCCAGTTTCATGCTTGGATGAAGGGCTACCAAGTTTATTCAAATGAATGACCTTCACCAATTTTCAAGGTCACAGGGGTTAAACATGTTTAAAACCTTTAAACAACTTCTCAATAATCATGAGGATGATGGTATTTGGCCAGTATCATGCTGAGTTAAAGGGCAACCAAGTTTGTTCTAGCGAATGACCTTGACATATATTCATGGTCGTACGGGTCAAATATGTTTAAAACCTTTTAAACGACTTCTTCTGCATTATCAAGAGGCCTAGGGTTATGATATTTTGCCAGTTAGATGCTGTGATGAAGGGCGACCAAATGAATGACCTTTGCTCATATTCGAGGTCAAAGGGATCAAATATGTTTAAATCTTTATATGACTTGTTCTGAATATTCAAAAGGTCCAGGGTAATGATATTTGGCCAGAAGCATGCTGGGACAGAAGGCTATAAACTCTGTTCAACTTAATGTCATTGTTTAACTTTTAAGGTCACATGCTTCATATGTTTTAATCATTTTATAGATTCTAATGAATCGAAATGATATTTTGCCTGTAGCTGTATATTAGTCCACTTTTAAGAGAACAAATGTGAGATTAATACCAGGTGAGCGATTCAGGCCCATTGGGCCTCTTGTTATGTTTGACGTCCTATTAACATCAAAGGTAATTTAAGGACGTGCCTCCATGTGTGTATGTATGCTGGACAACGGGTATGCTGGTGTGTTGCCTCCTTGTAATAGCGCAGATCTGATGCCGACTTTATAGTGGTCTGTTCAAAAATTTATAAATAATCATAGATACTTACGCTTGTCATTTACTTTTTCGTTCGTTTGATGTTTGTTCCTTTAGCTAATGGCATGCTTTATCTACTATATTGGCCATAATGACTTATTTTGTGTTGATGGGACGGTCAGAATCCAATAATGATTTTCAAATAGTGATTGATAACACCGTTCACGTTTGACAAAGTTTAGATGTAAATAAAAGTATTTTTAGAAGGCTAGTGTCAATACCAAGAACATAAGCATAGATTCTAAACTTTGAAATAATTGTGTTAATTTTCATTCATTTTACTCTATGTATTTACAAACATAAGTTATGAATTATGGATTAATTTGTTGGTTTTGGGTTTAACATTCTCGCAGCAACAAGAGTCATACGAGGACGGTGGCCTAGGGAGACACCGCCTGGAAGAAAAAGTAGATAGTAAATAAAGAAGACAGAAAAGTTGGAAACGAAAAAGATCCCAAGTATTGCAATGGTGGCGGAACAGCAAATCAATTTAGGTCTTTTATTTATCGTAGTAGACGACCGATGTTGGTCCCCTGTGGTTGTGGTGATTTCCTCTGCGTCTTCTACTTAGAGGATCTGAAACAAACCAAAATTGATCTGCTGCCTCCACTGCAACATTATAGAATAGTTCAAGGTTTTAGTGTAAGTAACTTCGATAATGTTCTGAAAACCTGTCAACGCTTGACGACCCTATAACAATACAGAATTAAAATAGCAGTAGTAGTTGCGATGAAATTATTTCTAACCACTCTTCATGTAAAATATTTAAATACTTGGAAAGTTTTATTGTTTAATTCAGATGACCACATGTACGGAGAGGATTTTATAATTATTACTGAATTACGGTATTTCGCCCCAGGTTAACGAGACAATCATTAGCGATGTGTCCTCTCGTCTTTTTGCTGGGCATTCTTTACGCTTGGCTTAATTTCAAATATTTTGCATTTTGGTTATTTAATTTTGTCACCCAGAAAAGAAAAGAAAAAATAGTTTCGTTATAACGATAATTATAACAACTTCATTATAACGATAATTAACATTTATTCACTGTAACGATTATTCACATGGCGTCGTTATGTAGAAAATTATCTTTGGTTCGTGTGTTATCACAATAAATTTAGTTTCGTTATGACGTAATTTTTATAACAACACAATACCGATAAGATTATTGTTCTGCTGTCAAGATTGTTGTCATGGTTTCGTTATTGCTTAATTATCATTGTGGCGTATTTCGGTTGTTGCTTCGCAAATTATAATCATAATTATTCTTGCGAAATCAACAAAACACAACAATAATATATGAAATATAAGTGGCACGAACTGGCCCCCATCGACTACGACTGGTCAACATTTTATCTTCTTTTTTAGGTTGATTTATTACACGTCCAGACGAGGATGGCGTCAGAAATGGGTCTAAAGAAATCAGACGACAGCAGGAGTAACGGAAACAATAAGATAAGATGTCTTAGTGCTGTCAGGCGTGTTAATTACACACATCACAACTAGCGGTGTTTATCGTTAATTAACAGACACATTGTTGTGTGTATAACGATATAGAGAGAGAACATGCTGGTCTCGTGTACAATAGATATTTCTATACTAACGCCCTCTGAAGAAATTTCACTCAATCTGATTTAGATTTTATGTCTTCATCAATTCCTTGCAATCTATTTTTTTATTTGTCCGATGTCTGCAACACCTAGGATCTTTTTCGTTTTTTAGCTTGTCTGTCATCTTTCTTTGTCCTCCTACATGTAGTCCGCAGGGGCTCTCACGTTAGTCACCCTTTACGATACATATTCACGGGATACAGAATGTCTATTTGTGGTTTCTTCAATATTCCCTAAATAGAAGGCGAGGCTGAAACCTACCCCGAATTTGTAGGGACCCCATATACTAGCCTCTTACGATCACGAGCCTACACGGGTTGATGGAATACGTGCTCTGATATTTAAAGGGGCATCACGCTGAAGTATTTTTTTTGTGTGTCTTTTTTTCAAATACTACATAAACATATCAAGTGAGACACCTTATGGAAAATAACGATCGGATTTGGCTGAAATAGATTCATAAAAATGATAAAATCTAAGATAATCATCGGTATTTCTACCTGTCTGACCAACGTTTTGTTCAGGGATTTCCCTCTACTAGCGCATGCGCATAGCACACCATTTCTTTGTAAACAAAATGACTGGCCGTGTGAAGTAAGCGAAAGAAAAGTGTTGTACCGTGTCAGCTACGAA
>NW_018408881.1:1138791-1139268 GCF_002113885.1 Mizuhopecten yessoensis
TGAGGAAGGAGAACCTACTTCTAGTAAATAGGATCGCATAACAATTTTTTTTTAAATCGTAATTTTTCAACAGTTCATGTTTTCATATGATGTTGACTTAGAATGTATGATCATGTAACAACCTTTTCTCTAGAATCGGAATACGTATTTAAAACATGGGGAACAATATTTGATTACGTTGTAAAAATGGCGCGTGCTGCCGATAACTACGGCTTCTGTTTCGGACAAAAGGAACTGATTAAAGAAAAGTTGTCTCAGCATAAAAAGGTCCATTTACAAGTATGCTTTAATCTCTGTAAAGTATTGAAAAAATACAATTATCAAGTATCTCAACATGTTCCTTATTGACACATATTCTACATGTACACGTAGTGGTTTTGCCATACAGTTAATTGTGTGTGATGGTTAATATGACTTCCTAAATGTTGGCGTATGGCGACAGTGAAAGTGGGAAAGAGAGTATACATAGATTTATAT
>NW_018408881.1:1139307-1233414 GCF_002113885.1 Mizuhopecten yessoensis
ACATTCCGGTACTAAATTCAATATATATTTAAATATATCTACTTTATGTTTATGCCTATTATCATTGTTGACATTTAATTGTAAATGTATGACGGGAGAAGGCTGTGATAAATTGTAAAAACTTGTGCCCCATCCCTTGTTTAATTTTATTGGCAACAAATTTATGTTTAAAGCTAAATAAATTTAAATTCTGAATATTGGCAAGTGTGCAATTAACTTCTGATGATGAATAATTACTGTTAAATAAGTTTGAATACGGACTTATAAATCATATAGCTTGGTTTCATAGTGCGGCAAGAAGTTGCAGTTGCCCGACGGCCCCTCTCTGGGGGCCCCTTTGGAAACCGTTTCATCTCGCTCGCACCACTTGTGTTTACTGCCTAGTCAGGTGACGTTATCGGCGCTATTTTTAGCAGGGCTTTCCCGAACAATTCAAGTGGTCAAACTGGACCTTTGGAACGGACTATGAATATGGGGATAGCGAGGTAACATAAGTGGAAGTGCATACAATACATAAATTCATTAAAAAAAACCGCCTTTTCACGTGATGTCCCTTTAATAAACACTAGTATGGAGGACATCTGTTTAGAATAAGGAAGTGAATAAGCGATGGAAAAACCCTACACTGTATACACATAACTAACTATCGAAACAAGATACTTGTTGTTCACCATCAAAGGAATGAATTTTGTAATGTTATACTTTTATGCAATGACAAACATAATTTGCTTCAACGACTGCACTATATTTATACGTCTTGAAATGGAAATTTTCTCAAGCGTAAACGGTTGTATCAAATTAATTTTTTACATACTTTTTTTTTGTTTCCTTTGTCCTTCCTTCTATTTTGATGTTCATATTATATTTCGTATAAATGATTACGACTTAACCAAGAGGCCCAATGGGCCTGCATCGCTCACCTGGGTTTGATTTCACACTTCTAACCTTTAAAGTTTGGTTTGGTTTAGTATTGTTTAACGTCCTATCAAAAGCTATGGTCATTTCAGGACGGCCTCCCCTGTGTGCAAGATGCACGCGTGTATTTTATGCCTGCATGTTGTGGGAGGCTGCGATATTTTCTTGTTTGTCTCCTTGTGATGGCGCGGAACTGATGCCGACTTTATAGTGCTACCCCACTGAGACATACTGCCAAAGACACCCAGCAGGACACCCCACCCAGTCACATTATACTGACAACGGGCGAACCAGTCGTCCTACTCCTTAATTGCTGAGCGTTAAGCAGGAGTAGAAACTACCATTTTTACAGACTCTGGTATGTCTCGGCCAGGGGACAGACACCAAAGCCTTCCTCACAGGGGCGAACGCTCAACTAAAGGCCAAAAGTGAGGCATTGTCAAGGGAGACATTAGGAACAAGAAAGTTGTTTAGAAAGAAGCAAAAAGATAAGATCCCAAATTAAGTCGCCTTTTACGATCATGCAATGGGACGCCCTACCTGCAGGGACTAACCTTAAAAAAGTGGACTAAAATAAAGTTACTAGCAAAATATAACCACCCTATGCTTATTCAGAAGAAGCTGTTTGAAAAGTTTTTCACCACATTTGACCCCTGCGACTTTGAACATTGGTTAAGGTCATTCATTAGAACAATCCTCGTAGTTTTTTTTATCTGAGCATGTGTAACAAAATGGACTGAAGATTAGGTAACTAATGCGAAAGAATGAAACCATCTTGATACATGTAAGATAGTGGGTATCAATAGAGAGCAGCACTTTGGTCAAAAGTACATATAAGTTGCTGCACGTGCATCACTACTTATGTACCATAGGTGAGTCAACTACTCATGACTAGTTAATGTTGTATAGATTGTTTACTGTTGTGGGGGAATTCTATAGAGTTTGGTATCAGGAGTATAGAGTGGAGATACGGGATGTGAGGTTCTGGAATGTGAGCCTCTGGAGAGAGCCGGGCCAGAGAAGGCCTCCGCCGGAGGGGCAAGGGATGGCCCGGGTCCAGCACTGGGTGTGCTTTAGAACTATGTGGTTGATGTCGTAACTATATAATCTGTGTGAAGGAAGATTTGCTGTCGTGTTCCAGAACTGTGTTAAAAGGACAACCCGAGGTATGGACCCTGGCCATGCATCTTGCACACAGCGGAGGCCGTCCTTAAATGACTATAGCTGTTGATAGGACGTCAAACAATACTAAACTAAACCAAACCAAGGAAACACTGAGTATTGTGTACCACGTTTTACTACCCATGTCTGTCTTTATTTTGAGATTTACTTCTTTATTGAAATGCTATGCAGCTTTCGGAAAAATGTGTTAAACACAAAAGATTTAGCAAAATAGAATACATTTTTACTGAAAATTGACATCATCTGAGGGAATATAAAAGGCGAGGTTACAGTCAGAGTTGAAGTATGAGGAAATTTATCATTAACGGAAGCATATTTCCTCATGTATAGTTTCAAATGAAGTAAGTAAATATGAAAACACTCATAGATATCTTGATGAATTATTACTTCCGTAATGATGACTACTGTTCTGGTATATAAGAATAGATTACAATTGAAACGTTCAGATGCAATGCCCGATCGTCAGGTACTCAAGACTTTAAACAGTCTACCGTTCGGTCAAGTATCTTTCCTGATAATGCATTGTGTAATATGTAAACAGATCCGTCTGTTTGTTGGCTTGCGGTAAACAATACAAAAGTGCACCACACAGCAGCCTGAGAGGTCACCTGTACAATGTTGAGATGAGTTGTCTCCCTTTGACTAATTGACAAAGTGATAATAAATAAATAATTGGTGCATCTCTTTCATGCATGCTTTAGACAGAAGCGACCTCATATCTGTTGTTAATGATTGTCTTACTAAACTATTTAGCTGCATCTAGTAATTCTGCTCCTAGTACATTTCTCCTAAATTGCACCTTGTACATTTCTCTTAAATTGCACCTTGTACATTTCTCCTAAATTGCTCCTAGTACATTTCTCCTAGTTACTCCTAAATTGCTCCTAGTAATCTCCTAATGACCTCCTAGTATATTTCTCCTCACATTTCTCCTAATATTACTCCTGTTATATATTTCTTCTAATTATCCTGGTGATCTCCTTGTATATTTCTCCCGACCTTAACTCCAGTCCTCTGCTTCTTCTCTATCGCTGCTTGCTATGTATTACTTTCAGCTGTCAGCTTTGCCTGGTAGCTTTGCCTGGTTTCTCTGGTTTCTCTGCTCTAATTACACTCCATGTTTTGCCTGCGTTCTCTCTGAGGTCAAAAGGACACTGAGTCTTCGAATCTCCCGGCTCTCAATTATAGAAAGTGCTAGCCAACATATTGCTTAAAATTACCAACACGAGAGATCTCTCGCGTTTAACACACTAAGCGAATACAGTCCGAGATACTCGAGTTAATACTTTGATGATGATTCCCGAGTGTTACCGAAAAAGTAAACAAATGTGGCTGCCGTAGAAGACCGCTATGTCTCAGACAAACTTTCGACTCTAAAGGACTATAAAAGTTCAAACAGTATGATTAAATGGAATACAATTGACAGGTATGATGTTATCTCAACACGCTGAACAATCGTTACGAGTATAAACGTGTGTTTTCCTTAAACTTGTCGTCTGCTCATACACATTGGTTTTAATGCAGTCTTCACCTACCTCATTATTTAAATACTTGTATCGTTAATTTTCAGACTTACAACATAATACTACGATCTTATTTGGATGGAATACTTGTATCATGAAACAATTTGATGAAATACAACAATATGAGAGCATTTACAGACGAATTTCCCGTAACATATCGGACTATGTAAGCTATCAGCATACGAATCTTGGTAATTACACACTTGAACATCTCACATTATGATTTAAAACAGTATACGTATAGGATGACACAATCTCATAAAATATAACAATTTGAAAGTATTTTAGGTCATTAAAATCCGTGCCTCCATGTGTGTAATGTATGCGTGCAAGTATGTATGTGTGCTGGAGGCAGTGTAGGTTCGTGTATAATATGCCTCCTTGACATAGAGCGGATCAAAGTTCTACCTTTGAGTGCTTTGTCTGTCCCGGTGTGGGGACAGACAACATTGCATTCATCATTTGGGCACACATTTAACACGAAGGCCAAACATGAAGTACTTCTCAACCAAGGCTGTAGGAAACATATGTTTATATTAGAAAAGTATAGAGTATAAATTATACTACATAGTTTCATGTTTTAGCGGTTATAAATCATTCACGTGTTAATTTTCAGTTTTAAAATTCGTCCTTAATATTACAGATGATAAACATATTTGATACGGATATAAATGATCATTCACCTTTTCATTAGTTGTCACGCAGAATATCTTTTTTTATATTTACATGTCTTCGTGTAGATAGTACTTCCACATTAATTGTAAACTACTTGGGCTTTTCCGGCAAACAGTTTCTGTCCTTGCATCAAAAATTCCCCGGATTAGGTTTTAATTACTTCCTCAAACTCGCTGTGATATGAAGGGCTGGTGAATTGACCAATCACTTACATTAAGCCGTAAGATATTCAATACAGTTTTATAGTTTTGAAATAATGCATTTCTATCATTTCAATCTTTTGACATTTATCAGCACCGATGAGTTAGACAATGACGAAATTGCCATATGATGAATGTAATGTATTTTGAGAGTCTTTCCGCTTCAACTTTTGATTTTTTTTGCATATTATTTTCATAAGCCAACTTGCATAGCAGAAATCACTTAGCTAAATATTAATGTGGCAAGACACACATTAAGCGATATATCTATTGTCAAAACTTTTAACATGGCACAGAACGCAAAAATAGGCATGTTTGGAATATTCAAATGGCTGCCAAGTGTAAAAACAGTTCTGCAAAAAATAGCCATCTAGATTTTTAGTTGCACGATTGCCTTGAAAATGAGACAATTGTTAAATTTTATGAAAATCCGTTAAACTGATAAAACGAGATTTGAACGTAATTTACACTACAGAAGAGAACTCCTTACCGATATCGTTACGGCTGCGAATATAGGGTAGCTATATATGTATACATTTCATTTATGTATGTTGAGTACGTGAGTACCAAGTAGGTTAACTGGGCTGTCTGAGAGTGACGTGAGCCACGCACGAATGATTATTGGTGGTAAGCGAATTGCCGAGAGGTAAACTATTAAAGTATTGTGTTGAATGACAGCTGACAGTTGCAAGTCCCCGAGTATAAGTTTTTAGCTCGTGCATGGTTTTATGTCGATGTCAGTCTGTTCTGAGAACTTGTAGAATGCGGCCGTATATTGTTGAACACTTTCAATATAGAAACTTCTGAACTTGTCTATGACAGCTAAACTTGTACTCGAGGCGACGTAGCCTACAATTGTTTATACGTGCATGTGTGTTTGTGTGCCAGATACAGGGCATGTTGGTGTGTTTGCCTCCTTGTGATAGCGCGGATCTTATGTCGACTTACAGCGCTATCTCACTGATATACAATGCCGAAGGCACCCAGCACAACATTCCGCCGGTCACATTATAATGACAACGGGTGAACCAGTTTTTGCAATTACCCTTAATGCTGAACGTTAAGCAAAGAAACTTTGGTTTGTCCCGGCCTGGGGACAGAACCAATTGCCTTCCTCACCTGGGCGAACGTTCAAAATTCAAGCCAAAAGTGAGGTGTTGTCCTTAAAAATGGTAGTTGTTATTCCCCGCTTAAAGTTCAGCATTTAGGGGAATGGCAACAGTGAGACTATAAAGTCGCATCAGATTCGCGCTATCACTGGGAGGCAAGCATACCAATATATCCTGTCTCCTGCACACACACACATGCACTGCAATAGGACGTTAAACAAAATTAAGCCAAACCAAATCTCAGTCTTGGTGTTATATGATGAATATAAAAGCCACATTTCAATCGGCCTGAATGAGTGGGCACAAAATAATCATTTCATATTGTTTGTCTCTCCTCCTCACTGTTTATTTTCGGGAGTCGGGCGGGAATACCATTACCAGGTTTGACTTATGTAAGATTTCATGTAAGGCAACCCTCGCACCTTCAAACATCCAGGCTCCATTTAAAAAGTGTGGCCATTTGATCCAAAGGTGATATCAGATTCCCTTGTTGCTCCATCTCTGTCTTTTGCCAGACCAGGCCCATCTGATGAATCACTTGATTCAGGTAAAACCAAAAACATTTCGCGAACTGGTGAACAATTCTTGGAATCCAGAGAATTTGAAGATTGTTAAAGCTGCAAAAGCCAGGTAAACATTAAGCCGTGTGGTTGCAGGCAAACCCATACCGGATGAAGATGTGGTACAGCAAATTAAACATCATATTGATTCTCAGGTTTCCAACAAACGTAAGAATACTGCATCTAGACATGTTGCTGGAACTTCTGGACACGTCCCACAGAAGACAAAAAAGCAGTAACATCTATCCCGCATGATTCTGAATCGTCCGACGAAGAGAAGTGCTGCGTCTGCGGTAAATTTTGCCAAGAAGAAATGGCACGCCTTCCTTACGTCAAGTTTGCAAAGTGGGCTGAATGCGAGGATTGTGGTCGCTAGGTACAGTACTGTATAAGTGGAAGAGTCATCTGGCGTGGTCACAATTTCTTCTGTCCTGATTGTACCAGGAAGAGGGCTGAGTAACTATTACTTGCTATGAAAACATTGTTTGGTTTGGTTTGGTTTAATTATGTTTAACGTCATATTAACAGCTAAGGTCGTTTAAGAACGAGCCTCAACGTGTGTAGTGTATGCGTGCTTGCGTGTGTGTATCCAGGAGACAGGATATGTTGGTGTGCTTGCCACCTTGTGAAATCGCGGATCTGATGCCGACTTTATAGTGATATCTCACTGAAAACCTATGCCGTCCGGTCACATTATACTGACAACGGGTGAACCAGCTGTTGCCATTCCCCTTAATGCGGCCTCACGTTTGGCCTTTAGTTGAGCGTGTGCCCCTGTGAGGGAGGCTTTGGATTATGTCCCCTGACCAGGACACTCTACTCCTGCTTAACGCTCCGCAATTTAGGAGTGAGACGACTGGTTCGCCCGTTGTCAGTATATTGGGACCGGGTGGGGGGTCTTCGGCAGTATGTTTCAGTGAGGTAGCACTATAAAGTTGGCATCAGTTCCGCGCTCATCGTCGCATACCCACGGTTGATTTCGCTTCGGTACCTACCGAAACGAAATCAACCGTGGGTATCCAACGATGTTCCGCGCTATCAAAAGAAGACAAACACAAGCATATCGCAGCCTCCCAAAACACACGCATACACTACACACATGCATCTCGCACACATGTGAGGCCGTCCTTAAATGGCCATACCTGTTGACAGGACGTTAAACAAAACTATACTCCTTTTCTTAGTGCTGAACGTTAAGTAGGGAATAACAATTACCATTTTTAAAGACTTTGGTATGATCCGGCCTGGGGACAGAACCCATTGCCTTCCTCACTTGGCCGCACGCTCAACATTCAAGCCAAAAGTGACGTGTTGCTAAGCAAGGCGCTAGGAAATAAAAAGGTGCTTAGAAGTAGAAAGAAAGATAAGGATCCCAAATATTGCAATGGGCGCAACAGATTTCTTTTGTTCGCTTTTGTGTCCCCAGATAGAGGACACCAAAGAAAATCCTCAATTCTGCAGGAGGTCCTTCATTACTCATTAGTCGCCTCCTACGATATTTTTCCCGATCCCCCACCTGAAAACTATTTTTCTTAAAATTGTTTTAAATTACTTTTTCGTGCTAATTTCGCGAGTTAAGAAGATTTATTGGCCTGAAATGTATATAGTACAGCATTTCACGTTCGAGTTAACTTTTTTACTGTCTTTATGGGCCACTGTACCAAGGAAAGGATGACCGTCGGATTCTGATGACGTAGTACGCACGTAGACAAGGTAAGCAGTCGCCATGTTTGTTGACGTTTTCTGTAGCAGTATTTATCAAGGTTTGTCGATCTTTTACAGAACAGTGGCAATATTAGTAAATGATCTTAATTTGACTTGTTCCATAAAAAGTGAACTTGCTCTTACACCGTCGAACAACCATGACACCGGGGTATGTCATGTCAAAATCGAAGGCTCAGCGGCGCCACCTTGTGAATGATACAATACGACTAGTTTGATTTACGTTTGAATTAACCCACGGTAGTGTAACGGCATACATTGCGCATCCTCGATATCCAGGGGTTACGCACACTTTCGCTCACTTCACACCTGGAATATGTCCTAGCAAATTGAAGGCACGCGGCTAGCTGTTTGATTGGTGTCGGGTAAAAAAAAACCTGACTAATCACTAGGCTGATACTTGTCCTTTGAAGATTACAAAAGAGCGACGCCCGACTGCAAAGCCTATCATTTGTTACGGTTACGCGACCGCGAGATTATTTTGATGTAAATTGAAAGGACTGAATTAGTCTTTTTATCTCATCCACAAGGTGCTGCACATTGAGCCTTCGATTTTTCTATGACATATTCCAGGAGTGCAGAGAGCGTAAGTGAGCGTAACCCCTGGAAATCGAGGATGACATTGCGCGGCTTTGTAGTCTTGTGTTGCTCCTCTGTACATTTCAAAGGAAGGTATCAGCCCAGCGATTAATCAGTTCCTTTTTCTGCCACCAATCAAATAGCTAGCCAGGTGCCTTCAATTTTGCCATGACATATTACAGGGTTGCAGTGAGCGTAATCCCTCGAGTATTGAGGATTACTAGGTGAAAGAAAATTATACATTTACATTTTAACTCTTAACTGTTTCACATGTCCCCCAAACTGCTCCCATAGTCGCAAATGATCCAATTGACGGAAGCAGCTAGACGAACTAGAAAAACAGAGAAGAGCAATACTAAGAAGCGCAGCAAAGCACCAACTGGAAATCCTCTTGTTCTGATTTGATTTCAGCTTTTGCAATTATATAAAATCCCTAAAAGGGAAAGAAAAAGGGAAAAGAACTGGTAAGCGCAAACTACAACAGAGAATTCGGAATTCTCCAGCAACATTTTCTATACCTTCTCTTAAACTGAATCTTCTTTTATAACCAATTCTCATTTTTAAAGCGGAAAAAATCATGCCCCGTCCTCCAACGAAGTGCTTGTTACACTACGTTATTATAAATTGTTAAATTGAACATGTTAATCAATCAGAAAGGAAAGTGGATTTGTTTGTTTGTGGTTAAACGTCCCAACAACAGCCAGGGGACGGGTGCCTAGGTATACATAGTCAGAAACAGAATGTAAAAAAACCCCAGAAAGAAGACAGAAAAGAGAGCAATTTAAAAAACGTCCAGTGTGGCAATGGGGGCAGCAGATCAATTTTTGTCTCTTCTTTGTCTGCGTACAAGACACGAAAGAAAAATACCGATTCTGCAGGGCCCCACATTAGTCGCCTTTAACGATGATGCAGTGGGACACAGCAGGTCTAGTCTGCACGAGTTAAAATAGATAGAGGTATTGAAGAAATGAAAACAAAACCTCCCTCTCCCCAAGAAAAATGAATTATAATAAATATATAAAAATATAAATCATGACATCGTTAACCAGTTGATCAAAACCAGATTTTTCAAAAAATAACTGTTTCAAATCTTCAAATCAAGAAATAGTTTTTCTACAAACGACCATTATATATCTTTATATGGGTAATTTTAGACTAAAATTAAAATTTCTATGACATTTCTTGAGCATTGAATCGATTTCATGAATACGGACCTTGATGTTTCAAATAAACAGCAAATCGTGGAGATATAGAAAAAGTTTATTATGCAAATAAATATGATACAGTCACCTCAGTATACCGTATTAAATGTGACAATAACAAACTTCACTGTAATTATACAATTATTATCTTGTGAAAATACCGAAAACTTTCTCAGTAATATAATATAATAACAAAAAGTTGCGCATTTCACTTCATGTCTACCAATGAAAGAATATGCATTCACTATTCATTCACACTATAAATGTAATACACAGTTTCTTCATACCGTTTAGGTTGGTTGGTTGGTTGTATAGGGTCCTATCAAAACTAAGGTAATTTAAGGAGGCGTGTTGTGTATATGTGCCGGAGACAAAGTAAGTTAGTGTATTTACCTACTTTTGTTTTGCGGATCTGATGACGACTTTAGAGTGCTACCTCGCTAAAATACCACAACCAGCACAGCATTCCACACCGTTGGGGGAAAAGTTATTGAGTAAGATATGGCAATACAATTTATTTGATTCCTGCATAATAATAATAATAATATATTAATACATTATAAAATATTTGATGTCTGCCAAAAATACACTGTCGAAGACTGGATAAATCGTGTCCAATTAAAATCATGGCACAAAGTTAAGTTATCCGAACAGTTTGAGGCCAAGCATCAGGAATCGTCATCATCTCACGGATAAACCTACATTCCTGTCCCACACGTGATATATCAATAGGATGTACCACTAATACACTGATCAAATAACATCATCATATTAGAACTATAACCGGAACCTAGATCTATTTTTTCTATCCAATCACATCTTTGCATTTACGTATTTGTTTCATTTTTTCATAAACTTGTGTGTTTATTTGTTATATTTCTCAAAGGTTGCGTAATATTCCAAAAACGACGTAAATCTAAAGAAGACGGACACTGGTAGCAAAACGTTGTACACAACGCTCGATAATTCTGTAGGAAAATTGTCATGTTCCAGCATCCGTGTAATCGAAAATTCAGATAAAAGAAAACTATTGTTGAACCAGAAGATAAAGTTGCATATCATGATAAATATCAGAATCGATTCAAGCAAATGGATCTTTAATCGAGGGTCGGATTTCTTACATCGGTTAGCGTGCAACAGAAACACAACTTGAAGATAGTTTTGGACTATGCTTAAGATACTGGTGGCCATGAACGCATTATTGAACGACATGTCACCACCTATCCCTTCACAGATGTGCATCATGAACAAACCGAATGCGGACAGCAAATACACGTATTCCGAAGGTTTTAAATCTTCTGGTGAAGTGTCAGGAGTGCAGTAACTAACCAAACAGAAGAAGCCAATAAAGACTGCAAGCACTATTATAACTTTTAGTGCTAGTTCATATATTTCAGCGACGTTTCGCATATAGTCTATGTTTCCTATATCCATTGCCATGACAACATAACAAACAATAAGACCAAGTCCAGCTGTTATGCTAAACACTAGTGTTATCAACTGACATGCCGTTCGCTTCCCTTCATTTCCAGAACGGCGATGTTCACTCGCTGTGAAATTTGATAGAAGAGGTAACCGCTCTGTGTGCTCTATGCCACCTATTTCCAAGTACGACGTTTCCTCGTCAAGAAGCTGCACTTCTTTCATAGGCGACCATATTTCCAGAAGAATTGTACAAGACAAAAGACAAAATTCTGTAAAATTTGGTTTGAGAATAGGATTTGATTTTTCTAGTAAAACAGAAATAGTGCTGTTGTTTTCCAAGCAGTTGGCTATATCGGAGTCTGGGTTCCTATCAATGACAAACAAAATTGTTTCACCAACTAGTGTCACATACACAAACATGCATACATTCGCAACTAACAGCAAAGACATTGAATAATTAACTAAATGAGTCTGTTTCAGTTCATATGGCGAAAAGTACGTAATGACAAACATTTGTGAAAATAGGCATAGGAGCAATATGATATTGAAATAAAATAAAATGTTCCAAAGATATCCACCAGCTGTGTTTTTTGAACACTCAATTTGCTTGCTGACGAAGAAAGCACAATAGAATGCCGACGCTAAGCCAAACAGCCACAGGAATACCACCTGCAGTTTCGGGGTACTTGCGTTCCGTCTTGCAGCGACAATGTATTGGAGACCATGTTTATGCACCAAGTATCCTTGAACACAGAAGCCAATCACTGCGAAGATCATAAGTAAGGACAGAAGAATCAGAACAAATCCAAGACGAATTTCAGAATGTGATGGTATTTTTTTGCTTGCGGTAAACACTATCACTATTGAAAGTACGACCAGGAACAGAACTCGGGACGAGATAATACAGTCATAATACCCGGATCCATTCTGCCGTCTACGGTAATTACCAGCTATGAATGGCAGAAGCAGTATGGACGTCAACAGCTTGCCACACCAGGAATCCATCGGAGAAAATCTAAAACAAAACAATAACAGATAAATCGATCAATCCATCAATGAAAAGAATTTAATGTTTACCGTTTCATGTGTTAACATATTATCTGTGGCCTGTACGTTTTGAATCGTTTGGTTTGGTTTAGAATCAAGTATTGCTATCGCTATTTCTGAAAGTTTATAACGGTGTTCATTTCAAATTGCATATGAAAAATCCCCTTGGTCATTTTTGTGCATGTTTCGTTTTAGGACTAATTGGAAATTACAAGGATGCCATCTTGCATTCTGAGAGTTCAAGATTGTTTTGCTATTCTCAAACCATGAAGTCCCTGCAGGTAGGGCGTAATAATTGTACCCACTGCCCCCATTGCATGATCGTAAGAGGCGACTAAATTTGGAAAAAAGAAATAAGTATACAAATGAATATGACCACATTCGGATAAAACGGCTTGATACAACGCTAAAAGCACGGTATACTTTATTTTGTTTAACGTTCTATAACCGATAAGGTCATACATGTATAGGGACGTGTCTGTGTACATGTGCTTATGTATAGTTATGTTTAAACATCTTTAATACAGCCGTTAACGAAAAACACATTTGTCATTGCACAAAAAAGGTGATGTATCAAATCTCATTCCCCTCGGAAACGGATTGTATGTGCACGACAAATATGTTTTTAAAACCATAATTTGATATGACCACATCTAGATAAAGTAACTTGACAAAACACTTAAACTCTCTTTGTTTCCTGTTTTATGGTTGGTGAGGCAGAGAAACTTGATTACAAACTCTATATTTTCTAAGATACGCATAACAGGTAGTAGTCATGTATATAATATCATGGGTTTCCCATCTTTTATTTACTTCCTCTTCCTGAATTGATGTCCTTACTATTGTGTATACAGTAAAGCCCAGTCTACTGGGATACCTGATTCTGTGGAAGAACATGGTATCTTCTTGTACTAACTCGACTTCCGTCTTTATGAATTATTAATAAATTTATATATAATATATGTATTGCATTGTTCTGAATCTAAATGAAGCTCTTGTACGAATAAATGTAAATAAAAAAACCTTTTAAACAACCTCGCTAATTAACTCGTGTCTAATCAGCTGAAATCAAATGAAAAAAAATCATATCTCAAACAATCGTTTTTGTAAAGTATTATGTAAATCATCTGGCCCTTTAGAGGCCGATCGGCATGGCTAATATTGGGGAGCAGTTACGTTTGTAGCATACACGTTTGCTTATCATCAACATCTTGTAAACAAAATTATTAGAGGGATTAACATTTTTTCTGAGACAACACATACCCAGGGATTTGGTTTGTTCCTATTAACAGCTATGGTAATTTAAGGACGAGCCAGGTTTTGGTGGTGAAGGAAAGCCGGTATTCCTTGAGAAAAACCACCGACCTACGGCCAGTACCTGGCGACTGCCCAACGTAGGTGAAGAACCCGCGACTCAGTCATGGATGGGTAGTGGTAGCAGAACGCCAGACGCCTTATCAACTTGGCTACCGCGGCCCATCAGAGGACAAAGGGGATTAAGAGGGGAAGACAAAATAACAATAGATCAGAAGTAAAAGTCAAATACGTTTGCTAATTTTAAAAATGTTAAGTTATTGGCAGGTTAAAAAATCATCATTCCAGACGCAGACAGCATAATATATTTGAACTCTGACCTGAAGTTAAGTGTGAACGACTTTGTATGTCATAAGTGTCAACGATTTTCTCCAGTCATATCAACAATACACAGCCTAACACACTGACGCAACGTAAAAGAACAAAAATGTATTTATAGCCCAGTATTGCAAAAATAAAAAAGTAACTTATATGGTTGATGACGAGCCCAGGAAAGAAGCTTTATATTTTTTCATATGTTCATGTATATATCAGACTGTACAAAGATAAGAGGTTGTTCATACATTGTTGTATGACACAGAACTAGAACGCTGTCCTGGCCTAAATTCGCTTTCGTGTTGTTTATTTTAGCTAGGTTGATGATATTGCATCAGTTACATGCAGGGATGAAGGGTTACCAAGTATGTTCAAAAAAATGACTTTACTTAAACCCAAGGTCTCAGAGGTTTATTTTGTCTTAAAATGATTTTAAACAACTTCTTTGGAATAATCAAAAGGACCAGGTTCATATTTGGTTAGTTGCATGCAGGAAAGAAGGGCTGCCAAGTTTATCAAAATAAATGGACTTCACCTTTATTTAAGGTCACAGGAGTAAAATACGTAAAAAAAAATTTTTAACTTTCTTCTGAATAAAAGAAATAATGACTTTTTTTAAATAGTTTTTGAATTGGTTCCCGGACATGTTTGAATACCAAGTAATGAAAAGACATAGCGAAAACAGTATTATTGCTACCATTTGTTGACTTTAAATTCATTTTACTGATTTTAAACCATTTAAAACAAAATTCATATGATCGCTAATTGTAATCAGTGCTTTAACAACGAATAAAACTCTATTAAACCTGAAATCGGTGAATGACGTCCTAGCTACAGAGAGAGGCGCCGATACGAGGTTGTCCTTAACCGTTTCCGGATGTGTCATTCATACATTGGTGATTGTTATTTATTGAAATGTGAAGCCCAGTCTCAATACATTGCGTGTCAAGATACATTTTCAGTAAAACACTTATAAAAAGATTGCGTCGACATTCAGTCAACTCAACAAAAAGTCTATAATAACGTTTCATATCTTAAATATCTTGTCGAAAAATAAACTGTCTTGACATGTTTTGAACTATTCGAAAGCTCATGGTCTTTTTTTAAAAAACAATGAGTCAACAAAAACAATGAGTCAACATAACCATTTTCGATAAAATCTTAACGATTTTTGATTGGGTTATATTTTTGATTATAATTTTGTCGAATATTTGATCGTCCTAATGACTTCTCCTGTGTTGATTGTCCCTTAATCATGCAATGATAACAATAATAATGTATCTACTTCCTCTTTCTGAATAAATACCCTTAATGTATACATTAGGTCCAGTCTTTCGTGAAATCTGATTTGGCGGGGTGACTTGGCATCTTCTTGTTTCAACTTCTTTATATAATGTATTATTGATTCGTTTGCATTTAATTACTATTTTTACATTTTCTGAATGTAAATAAAACCCTCGTACTTTGAATACAAATAATTATTTTGAAATATTCTAAAAATAATAAACCTGTTAAATTTACGTTCACCTGGCTCTGGACAGGCCGACAGGCATGGCTATTATTGGTTAGTAGTTGCTGATAAATAATTTCACAAAATAATTTTTAGTATTACTTTGTTATACAACACAGATACACAGAGAAAATAACGAAGGGAACAAGACAACGAAAAAAGTGAACAGAAGTTAAGTGTTTTGACACATTAAAAATCAGCATCATAGGCGATGCAGACAGCATAATAAATTTGAACACTTACCTGTAGTTAAGTGTGAACGTGTTGGTATATGACAAGTGTCGGCGATTGTCCCCAGTCATATCAGTAATACACAGCCTAACAGACTGACACAACGCGGAAGAACAAACATGTATTTACAGGGACCACGGTATCAAATCAAACATAGATTGTGGGTTTTTCCCTTGGGCAGAAGATTTGATTGGAAGGTGAATGCCTAGGGGCCTGGATATGACGCTTTACACCATTCAGCGTCCCTGGACACCAGATGATGGGACCCACCAGTATATTTCTGAACCTAATCATGGATGTGTTTTGACAGAATTTAGAGGGAAAAATTAACTGCAGGTGGATACTATGATGGAAATATAACCCATGTAGAGAGTGTGTGGGGGGGGGGGGGGGCATGGACGATGGAGGATATCGTGCGTATTGTGGTTAGATGGTATAGATGGCCAAATGGACACAGAACAATATAGATTGCCGAAGGAGGATTAACCGTTAACCGATGAGGGACTGTGACGTCATGATTTTGGAGGTCAGTCATCTCTGCCACAACAGGCTTTTGTCTTGATATGAACCTACATATTTTTTTTATTAATAATCTATTTATTTATTTATCTTCCTTTCTGTCTCTCTGTCTCTCTGTCAATATTAAAAAATAACAAAGACCAGTTTTTAATTTCTCAATATTTTAATGTTTCATTTCTTTTTCTCAATCATAACTCTGTCTTTCACATAAAAGTCTTCATCAGTTTTGCAGTCATGTAATTTGAATTATTATTTTTCTTCTGAATTTTACACCACAATGATGTCTTTTTGTTCTTTATCTAGGTCCTTGGACACAGAACACCCAGCATTGAGTTCAGACCCAACCCCACTACACAGTTCTTTAATGGCAGTCCATGGTTCACAGGATACACCGCCCTATGAGCGCTTCCTGAAAAGTTACGAGTGAAGTTCACACTTGATGGTGGAGACTGCTTCATTTTGGTGTTGTAGTGTTTGTACAGTTATTAGTCTTTACTTTTGTGTCTGTTTATTGGCTCTTTTTCTCTAAGTAATTGCTGGTGTCCTGAATTTTTTACATAAAGTCCAAAATTAAAGAGGGTATAGGTCTTACAATTGAGTTATCTCCCCTGATCTTCAGACACACAATATGTTATTCGTTTATATTTCTGAGTAGTACAGTACCTGTACTTTAATAAAAACTCAAAACCATAAGTCTAAGTATAATGTTTATTCAGATATTAAAATTTACATTTCGAAATCGTTTCAATTTTCATGTTTTTTCTTGCAGGAATCTCCATCTCCAGTACCAGTAGAAGACTTGACCTACCAGCCAAAGCCTTGGAGCCAGCCACTTCCTATTTTGGAATCATGCCCTATGGTCCTGACGTTTTCCAAAAATGGTAAATTTGACAAATATATGGGATCCTATAGCTCAGTATTGCGAAATAAATCAGATGGAAGAAAATGTATCTTTAGTTCGCTGTCCTGGCCTCAAACTAACTTTCAAGTTGGCAAATACACCAACATATCCTCTCTCCGGGACACAAACACGCATCCACAACATACACGGAGGCACGTCCATAAATGACTTTGGCTGTTAATAGGTCGTTGAACAAAATATAATTAAAACCAAATTATTTTCTTTATTATTTTAAACTTCGTTAAAGATATTGCGTCAGTAGCATGCAAGGATGAAGGTCTACTAAGTTTGTTCAAAATAATGAGCTTCATCTATATTTGAGGTCACTGGGGTCAAATATGTTTTTAAAACTTGAACGTAGTCTTTTCTGAATAACCAAAAGGTCAAGGGTGTTATTTGACTAGTGGTTTGCTCGGTTTAAGGGCATGTTCTGTTATGAATAGGCTTCATCCATACTTAAGTCACCGGTTGGGGAGGGGGATGAATAGGCCTACTTTATCTCACTGAATGATCGTATGGAGCGACGTATGTGGGACCCCTGCAGATTCTGGGGTGGTTTCTTCCTTTTCTTCTGTTTAGATAAACAAAACAAAGACTTGTTGTACGTTGGCCCACAGCAGTAATAAGGAGTTTACCATATTTATGTAGCCATTGGCTCTTCAAATTATCATAAAGACAGGCTTGATGGTTTGATATTGTGTTTATTTCCGTAGGAAAAACCTGTAGCATTAACAAACAAATACAATAAATACATTTGATAACACATTGACCTGAACTTACATACATCGAAATGAATACAAAGACGCGAGTATACAAGACGGTAAATTACAAATGTACAATGACAGTTTGAACATTACAGACAGACTTACCAGGCTGATCTGGAGGGATGTTGACTCCTACGAGTCCTGGAGAGGAATGGCTGGAGAGAGTTGGGTTGGGACGTGACAGGACTCCGGTCTGCTCGTGCATTCCGTTTATACTACTCAGCCCATTCAACCAATCAACGCACGCACGTACATACTGACATGTATTTACTTATGTAAGAATGACAATGTTAAGCACGTAAAAGATGATGTGTTAGTGCAGTGAACCTAGTACATATGGGGTACAGGGTTGAATGGGTTACATTTAGTAGGTACATGTCATGGCAACTGCTAAAGTAAACAGCACTTGCCAGGTTAAAATGTCTGCTTTACTGGAGCGGTTGTTTTGTCACGCATCTGAGTGGCCCATATCAGCCATTTCGCTAACCGTTGACACAATTAACATTCCGAAAAATTAACGCGTGATTGTAACACAATACAGGTATGCTCGCCTATTCATTTATAGGGATACATGGCTCCATCTTGTCCCTTATAAGAAGGTGTGCTTTACAACCTTGTCTTGTCTGGTCTCATCAGATTGGTATAAGTCTTTTAGTTTGGTCTGGCATGGTCTCTGGAGTCAAACCGAATGGCTATATTCATTTTACATAATTTATATATCTCGAAATGGTATCGATAAGTTAATCAGATAAATAAATAATAAAGAGTTGATGTCTTATATATCTTGATATAACTCTATATGTAGCCGTTCCCTCAATCGATTATCTGAAGAACTCAAATACAGTGTCTTGTGTAGAAAGTTTTTAGTGATATTGAAATATCAACTTTAGATTAAAAGTAAGGTTAGCCAAACATTTCCCATCGGGGTACTTGTTTGGTTGTTTTGGGTTCAAGATCCTCACAACAGCCTAGATTGTTGAAAGACAGGGTCTAGATACAACATCGAAAAAGTGAGAAAACCATTAAAGATCATACGTGTCGCAAAAGAGGCACCATATCAATTATCAATGTCATCCAAGCATAACACGAAACCCTAGATTCTGCATTGAACACTAGTCGCCTCTTAATAACGATATACAGAGGGATATCGCGGGCCTATTTTTTCCAAGAAACGGCAAGGGTCCCATCAGGTTGTCAAGAGTGAAACAGCCAATGTTGTTAAAGAGCAAGAATGGTTTTGAATTATGTCACTAGATTATATAGACATGCACATTTGATGATACTTTTCGATCACAAATGTTTTATCACAATGACAAATACTAAAGGGAATAGTAACATTAACATATTGTTATTACGATTTGCATCAACGTAGCTGCAACAGAAGTTAGGGATCATTGATAATGGTACAGTGTAAGGATAGGTTCCCCCCTCCCTCCTTTCTACGGACAGTTAAATCAAGCTAATATCAACTGAGACAGTCGCTTTATAGACTGATAATAACATGTGTACCGACGTTATACGTGTTCATGTACATATGGTATTTTTTTGCATAGACTTCTTCACATCTGGTTGTAAAAATAACTAGTTGTGTTGTGCTTGAGACGAATGGACTTTCTTTCCTTGCGTGTAAGGTCACATGTACCAAGTCACACATAAATAACTTCATATTCATGTGATAGATTTAAGGGGGAGGTATACACAGAATGGGGTCAATTTACTCTTGTGAAATTGTATGACCTCTGATCATCTGAAATTCAATTTTTTTGAATGGTAGGCTTAATGGTTGAGTGTAATTTGTTCTTTAGGCAAAAATAATTAAAAAAAAAATAAAATGTAATTACTCACCAACAATTAATTCACACCGAACTGCGACTGCAGCAAAGATAATAAAATCTGAAAAATAAAACAAGCATCATATAAAGGTTGTCCAAGTACAGTACTGTGACAGTTTTAGGCACCATATTGAATCATAGTATATCAGTAAAGTCAGGATATCAAAATTCCCAAAACTAGTGAACTAAATATAAGAGAAGAGGGCGGCCATTTTCACCAAAAGACTACTTTCACTGCTCAAAGTAAGGTGGCCCATAAGCTGCCATATCAATGATGGAAAAAAAACCAATTTCCAGTCGATGATATATTCATACCACATTCATACATGAATATATAAACTAATGATTTGTTGTTGTGAACCAAATGTATGGGGGGGGTGGGGGGTGGGGTGTACTCACCTTTTCAAGCAAAAGAAGGGTAGATAACTGGGACGTTATCAGTATATTGACCCTAGAGTTAATACACCTCAATAAAATATTCAGACTTTGTGAATAAATTACAGGAATATAAAGGTTCAAATATGAATCTTCTGCTTAACTCAATATGAACAAATTTGACAGATGATCAACTTCATGGGGCGCATCTTCATCATCGTAAAGGACTTCATAGACAGCAGAGGGCTCACCATCTCGTCCCCTCAGTACATCTAGCACTGTGCCAACAAACCAAGTGGATCATGAAGGAAAAAATACCATAAGATAAAAACATAGTAAGAAAAACTATACACTTGACAGTTGCCGCTGTAAATCCATAGTGGAAATAAATATATATTATAATAATGTATGATTTATATACAAGTAAACAGTACAAAAGATAATCTTTTCACAATGCTCACCTTTCTTCTCACTCACAATCCATTCATGTGTTAACCCTCTTCTCACAAATCTGACAGACCGTTGACGTGTAGATCTAGTGCTCTGTGAGCAACTGGGTCCTGATCTACCTGAGAAGTCTGACTAGTGTCATGGAGCCTTGCATAAGTCTGGCGATCTAAAATAATACAGATCACAATAAGGAATAGGATATTTTGAAGGGCTTGACCAATTGTATAAAATGTGGTTTCGAAGTAAGCAACATCCCCCTGAAAAAACATTTTTCCTTTTTATTCAAAAACAGTGGGGCCCCCCCCCCCCCCAAAAAAAAACCCACTCCCCAAAATCAACAAAAATGTTAACATCAACGTCTGTCCTGGTGTTTGTGGCGGTAGTGTTGTGAACCTACTTACCTGATGGCTGTTCAGATGTCTGGAGGCAGGTGGAGATAAACCAGCTGGAGGGAGGCAGGTGGATGGATGTATACCAGGAGGGAGGCCGGTGGATGACTGTCTACCAGGAGGGAGGCCGGTGGATGACTGTCCAACTGGAGGGAGGCCGGTGGGTTTCTGTGAGGACTGGATACCTGGATTGGAGATGACAATAAGGTTTAACAATATAACAAAAAGATCATCCACACTGAAGGATATGATAGAGACTGAAAAATATTTCCTTTTTTGGAAAACAATATTTATAATTATTTAGTGTGCAAATTGTATATGTACACATTGTAGTTTATTCAAAAAATATCACCTCATCGTTTGCAGAGGTGAAAGAAATATTATAATTTAGTTTCCCCAGTTTATTTTTAATTATGTTGTAAATTATCAAAACTACCTTGTACAAGGCTAGATGGCAACGCTAAACTCTGATGTGCAGGAGGGATGGTGGGTGCCCGGGAGGGCTGAGTTGCAGGCCTGGTGCCAGTGGTGGATCTCCTGGAGGGTCTGCGACGTCCACGGGTAGCAAGGATGGCAGGTGCTGGAGAAGGCTCTGTTCCAGCACATGTGTCAGGTTGGAACTGAAATTACCAAAAGTTGTATATATGTAATAAAATGCAAATATCATCCTTACTATAATCAGAAATATAAAGTTTAGTTACAACAAATTAGAGACAATTAACATCTTCAATGCATACCCAAACTCCAGGTTCTCTGATTCCAGGGCTCTTGCCATATCTTGGCAATGCGAGTTCCGGTAACAGACACTTGGAAACAGGCACAGCTCACTCAGTGAGCTTTGGCAACATCTTACTATCCCAAAGATCTTCATCTCTGTACACCCTTTCTACATACAGTTCGTGGGGGTTAATACGTCTGACAATAAAGTCCACCCACGGCACATCAGCGATATTAATCTGTCCTTGGCATTGGTAAAAAAAATGTAATTTTTTTTCAAACTCAGTTTCCCATCATTTACACACAAACAGAAGTTTGATTATTTTGTTGCCGCCTCCCTGAGTGTCAAGTTCTTGTTCTGGAGCATATTTTTGATTTCAATCAGGCCATTCTGTCCATCACTTGAAAATACTTTGCCATCAGGGCTGGCTGCTAGGAAATTATGGCTGGGGTGGATGATAAGTCCGCTTTTTTCAACAGTGACGTTCAATCCGTGCTCGGCTTGGTACATTGTGTATTCCTTTGTACTGACATCCTCCTGTTGAAGACCCCGCATGGTGTAGCGATTTCCTCGAAACGTGGTATGCAAGAAACGCTGAACTATAGGCTTAACTGGAATAGTGGACTTTCTCTTGACTACCTCCCCAAAGACTGATGAAGTGATCCGCTTTCGCCTTTCTTCCCTCCATACTGAATTAGTGCTTGCAGACTGAAGTTTGGAATGCTTTTCTATTTCTCCAATTCTTTCCGAGGAGACTGTGACCTCCCTAGAAACAATTTAACACAGGCTTTCTGAAGTTTGGCACTATCCACATCTGGCAGCACTTCCACAGCCTCTGTGCCATATTCAAGTGCTGATTTCTTACTGCTGGCTTGAGTGACTGACTTGGACTTTCGCTTCCTGGCTTTCAACCTTACTTCAACCTTAGCCTTGGACTTTCTGGAGCTCTCTAATTTCCTGGCTCTGGCTCTGTAAGAGTGCCTGTAACTCTTTGCCAGATCTTGGGAGACCACTCTGCACCAAAATTCTGCCGTATACCACCCCCATAGCAACGGGTGTGCCATGAACCGCGGTTGCACCGGTTGTACACCTTGCCGCCATCAAACCCTATTGTGATCGGCGGATCCGTGTTGATTAATAGCTGTAATGCAATTAAAGGCACAAATATATGTGCAATCTTACCAGTATTAAGCAGTCATTCCGCTGAAATCCCTCTAAAACCAGCGCTCGTATGAATTTGCAGACATGTTGCAGATAAACCGGAAGTGACAAGACCTACAAGTCGGTTAACATAGTTCAACATTTTCGTTCAAACCGAATATTTTTTTTAATTTGCATTACCAGAGACATATTGTTAACTCAATTTAGTTCATCCATACATAAATTTTTGTTATTAATTTTCATATTTTAACGAAGTTTCATACTCAATCCATCTGCGCGCGCATGAATATGTTGCTTGTCTTCCGGCTAGTCGGCTGTCACGTTGTTTAGCCAAATGCAATCCACACTATATCATACGACGACGCTGAAATACGGCTTCGTACTCGACAGAGTTGTAATCAACAGTAAGGTATTATCATGCTAATACTATGTATGCAATATCTTTTTCTGATTTTGAGTGGATTATCTGAAATCGGACTGTAAAATGTGTCACCTGTTTTCGAGCGTTTCACAAACATGGCGGCCTCCACGGACAAACACGTTTTGGGAATTTCACCATACTCGTCTGTACTGCCATATGTCACCAAAAACTCGACAAGTCTCCATAGCTAGGTGTCTGTACTGCATAACTGAGTTCAATATAATAGGGTGAAGTTATGTGAAAAATGTGTTCGTTGCAGTTCGAAACTGAACCAAAACACATAATTTTAACCAGTTTGGTAAGTGCTTTCACCAGGATGAATATAACAAGATACGTCATCCTTATATGTCATCATGTCCACATAGTTAAGATTTTGATTGCTACCCTTCTATTGTCAGGAAAAAATTCAATCTGTACAGACTAAATCTGACTTTACCTCCCTCTTAAAGAAACAACAAATATCCAGTGCTGCATTATATCTATTTATTAGGACAGGAGCGTCGCCAGAAAAACTGGGAAATAAACCCCTTTGAATACAAAGAGCTATTGTATAATACAACAGTATGATTGACAGTCGGTAAATCGGTATAATATCTAGTCCGCGTATAATAAGTATACAATAATAATTTGTCAGCGTTCTAATAATGTTAAACCAATAAACTAATTCAGATATATAACATACCTCTGGCTAACGTGGTGACACGTGGTCTGGATATTAATGGTCTCTGTCTAACGTAGGTCCCGTTGGTCCTTAGCCGTCTATACCGGGCTAGTGCGCCGCTCCCCCCAAACACTCCACTTTATACGCTCACAAACACGCCCCTATTCACGTTCAAACTCACATGCATGCACTTCACACTCTGACATACCTAGACGCCACATTACATAACTACCGGACGCACATGGACACTGTAAATAGAGACACAAGTAAACAGAGAATACTCCCTGTAACCAGTGACACACATAAATAAACATGACTTAATGCATGACAATACAAACGAAGATATAACTCGTTCTCGTTTCCCCCACTTTTTATATAACAAAGAAAAGTGTTGATTTAGGAAGCAATGGCAAGCCAATTATAGTCTGTTTCATACTTACCCCACAGGTAACTTACCTGTGTGAAAGTTACCTGTGTGAAATGTACATGTGTGACTTGTAGCTTTGTTGTATATCTTTATTTATTATCGATATATTAAAGATATATTTTTATACTTATACATATGTAGAGCGTTTAAACAGATATAGAATATAACAGCACTACATAAGAGTGTTCACAATCGAGTATTTCACTACTTATACATAATGATTACATTTCAATTATATTACCATTTTTAAACATACAACTGTCAATGCATATTAATTATATTAATTTATATTATACTGTTTAGGCCACCAAATAGAAGACAAGTTAACTTTAATGTTACATTTCAAAACATGTTAAGAAGTTAAATCCATCAATATAGACTGTTCATTACATTTACTAATCACACAATACAAATACATTAACAATATTTACATATTAAGAATAGTAAAGTTTAGTAATAGCAATCTCAAATTGGCCCCCCTCAAATCAAAATCATATCTCCATTTTAAAGTTCAAGTCCAACAGCCAAGAGGCACACAGTTTTGTAGTTATCTATCCCAAATGTAAGAGATGTGATGCTGCATTGGCGTACTCCATAAGATCCATCGTCTGGTTCTCAAGGCGCTCCTTCAGCTGGGTCTTTCGGCTGCTGATGTTTCGGTATCGTTTCTCGCGTGGTCTGTTGACATCTCCTGCATCTCGTTGTATCCTGTTGATCTCGTTTGCTGCCTGAATCTCCTGGAACACTCTGATGATGGCGCAGATGTTTGGGTGTGCATGGTGAACCTTCTTCTTCAACTTCACGTGCCAGGCCTCTAGGTGATTGGTGAGGCGGGGTCCTTCAGTGTTGTAATGGTTCCAGATATGACGATCTCCCTTGATCCACTGGGTTACGACGTAGTCTGTGAAAGGTGTTGTGTTCACGGGTAGGGCAGACCCTGCAGGTAGGGCGTAAGAATTGTACCTGCTGCCCCCAATTGCATGATCGTAAGAGGCGACTAAATTTGGGACCTTATCTCTTCTCTCCTTTCTAAATAACTTTCTTCTTCCTAATGTCTCCCTTGACAATGCCTCACTTTTGGCCATTTGTTGAGCGTTCGCCCCTGTGAGGAAGGCTTTGGGTTCTGTCCCCTGGCCGAGACATACCAAAGTCTTTAAAAATGGTAGTTTATACTCCTGCTTAACGCTCAGCAAATTAGGAGTGGGACGACTGGTTCGCCCGTTGTCAGTATAATGTGACCGGGTGGGGCGTCCTGCTGGGTGTCTTCGGCAGAATGTTTCAGTGAGGTAGCACTATAAAGTCGGCGTCAGTTTCGCGCTATCACAAGGAGACAAACAAGAACATATCGCAGCCTCCCAATATACACACACATACACTACACGCATGCATCTTGCACCCAGGGGAGGCCGTCCTTAGCTGTTAATAGGACGTTAAACAAAATCAAACAAACAAACAAAATCACGGGTAGGTCAGCATCCTCAAGTTCACCTAAAGCGTTGAACCACACATCGTCCACACTCTCCAGGGGCACCATGGGTAACACTGCGGCCAAGCGCACAAGTCGATTGATGTTGTCGTTCTCTCTGTAAAGTTGTTGAAGTCCGATCTGCTGGGCCTTCCTCCATATGCATAGCGTGAAGTGGAAAAAACAGCCCTTAATGGTCACTCTCAGGAAACGGGTGTACAACTGCTGGGTCTTAGTAGTAGTGAGTAGATGAGTGGGTACATCTTTCCGTCAATCAGTCCGTGGATGGTGTATATCTGATAGAAGAGCTTAGGGCATGTGAATAAAGTTATATCACAGTAAAGGTTGTCAGCATTTGCAAGGTCGAAGAGTTTGTCCGTATTAGCGAAGCTGATGATGCGCGAGTCATCTCCATCATCAAAAAGCAGGAACTGTTCCCCGGCAGTCGTCTTGGGTGTCTGCGTCCATCTGGCTCGGTAAAGTCTATAACGTGCACTGAATAGAAGGTCGGTAAACGCTTGAGAATCCCCTCGCTGGCATTATTCCATTCGTCGGTCCGCAGCTTGGTCACTTCCTCGTTGTAGATGCTCGGTATTGGCGTAATCTCTAATTTTGATCTGTTGTGTATGCTGTTAATTAAATGTTACAATAATAAAGATTATTTGATAACTATTTATATTAATATTTTTAAAATACTAGAAAATGAAATAACACATTTCATCTTATCAAATCAGCAGCACAAGGACTACAAAATGGATATATTTAATACTGAATATATATATTTATATATATGATTAATATTTAAATAATTTAAATTTCAACATTTGTCATTACAAATCTGATTTTTTTAAATATAACGTATTATTAAATAAATATGATAAAACACCACCATAGATAGAAGGGTTAACCACAGGTAGAAACACAGNCCCCCCCCCCCCCCCCCCCCCTTTAAAAAGTGGGGGAAACGAGAACAAGCCCCTACGACATAATTACCCTGTTTACAAAATGTCGTCCCGACATCCTTAATACATGATTTCTTTGTGCAAGAAATAAGAATACCAAGAATATATTTATTAACATCAAACAAGTTGATATAGATTAATTAGTACCTGCAAATAAAATTACATTACATTAATAAAATCATGTCGGTTAATGTTCCTGGAAAATCCCATTAACAAAAATGACTCATATTTTATTCAGACAAGTCCAATTTCACCTCTCAGGATGAGAAGTGTAAAAAAAGATTATCCCGATCTTAAATCTGAAATCAAAACCTTCCTAAAATTGCAGCTAAAATCAAACTGCTGAAAAATAGAAAATTGCATCATCTTATATACATTTTTAACATGAAACCCAGCCCTCTGTAACCACTTGACCCATTTGCCATTCCTCAAAACGGTTCGGAGGTTTACACACTATGCTAGAGCGCCTTGGGCTCTGATCCTTTACTACAGATTCGTTTCTTACAGGACTTGCCTGTGTCTCCTCAAACTGATCTGTTTCATCCATGTGTCTAGTCACTACTCGGTCATTATACCGAGTAGAGAAATTTTGAGAACCACTGTTCTCTGCACTGACATTGACATGTGAATTATCAGACACATTCCTAAGTACTCTGATACCTTGTCGAGTCCTCCTCAGTACATGATCAATTCTCATTTTTAAAATAGACAAAATCATGCCGCGTACCCCAACGAAGAGCTTTACTGTTAAATTGACCATTTTAATTTTTCAAAAAGGAAAGTGGATTTTTTTGTTTGGGGTTTAACATCCGCGCAACAGCCAGGGGACGGGTGCCTAGGTATACATCGCCAGAAAAAGAATGTAGAAAGGAGACAGAAAAGAGAGCAAAAACAATAGTCCAGTGTTGCAATGAAGGCAGCAGATCAATTTTTGTCTCTTATGTCCCCTTCGTAGAAAACATGGGAGAAAAATACCTATTCTGCAGGGGGCCCACATACACAGTCGTTGCCTTTTACGATGATACATTGGGATATAGCGGGCCTATTATTTTCCCGAGTTTAAAATGTCTATGAACGCATTCAAGATGAAAGTTTCGTGATAACGCTCGTTAATCTAATCGCCTTTGAACAACTTGAGCAAGGTTCCCGAAAAAACTAGTACCCGTATTCATGAAACCGTTGTCATGCTCAAGCATGGATTTGTGCTCAACCCTTTTTCCTTGTTCCAATTATAAGTTAATTGAAAATCTAATTTTGGTTACGATTTGGAATAGATTTAAAGATATTTGTAGCCGATTACTGTCTTCAGAGTTTACATTTGACTTTTTGATCGTTTGACATGATACAAGAAAAGTGGTTTCAGCTTAAAAAAAGGGGGAAAACATTCTAGAGCATGGGAACGATTTCTTGAGTACGGGCCTAAATATTTTCTTTCTTGTGTCGAGGGTCAAATCAACAACAAATCGTGTAGATATAGAAAAAGTGTATTATTCAAATAAATATGATGCAGCCACCTCAGTATACCGTATTTAATGTGACAATAACAAACTTCACTGTAATTATACAACTATTACCGAAAAAACGTTCTCGGTAATATTATATAATAACAAAAAGGTGTACATTTCACGTTATTTTTTACCAATGAAAGAATATGCATTGGCAATTTATACACACTATTAAAAGTAATACACAGTTTTTCTATACCGTTTAGGTTGATTTCAAATTAATTTTATTGTATTCAAAACACAATTGTATTAGGCACAGGCATTGCCTATAAAAGCCCTTTCAAGCGAAAATACACACATTTCATACATTCATATATATATATATAGAGAGAGAGAGAGTGAGAGTATTATAGAGAAGATGTAGTATATGTTCAAATTAATAGGAGAATACTAGAACCATTTAATTTAACATGTTCACAGAAAATAATAACTAGAATAATAGATTTTAACATTTCAATTACTATAGTCTATTTACTTCAATTAGTATTATAGCCTAGTGTTTGGTTGGAGGCACTTCAAAGACACTGTCACTATACACAGTACCAGCCTTCTCAATTACACCAGAGTTATTGTTATAAAATAGCAAATACAAACACATTGTAAGATAATTTTTAGTATAGTTTAAGCTAAAATCTTCCAGATTTTTCAATATACTCCAGAACACATGAGAGAATAAATGTATTTGATTCACTGCTAAGGTTCATATCACCCTTAGTGAAAGTAATATAATCTAAGATGATGTTATCAATTTCGTTATAATTAGAAAACGCATAGAATAGAACTTGTCTTTCATCTATATATTTGGGGCAATTGAGGAAGAAGTGATTTGCATCTTCAATAATATAACCACAGTCACACTTAAGGTTATATGTAAGATGATCATTATATAAATCTGATTTTGATTAGCTGACTTTATTCCGTAGTTGACATAATGTTATACTCAACTTCCTGGAGCCACCGTATTTAAAAATATCTGTACAGTTAGATGGTTGTAAAAGGGGTGTTCTTTCCTTGAATAATTCCAGTTTTAACTGGCTCAATGAAGTGAGTTTTGGAAAAATACAGTCTGGCCTATTCCATAGAGACATCATTCTAGATTTTTTTTATATACCAATTGGTTCTACACAAGGGAACAATTAAGTTTCTATGATGTCTAAGGCTAGGATTAATATCAATTTTAAAATATGGTAAAATACAATCATAACGATGGTCAGGACAGTCATGCTGCAGTATCTTGAAAAATAACATACATTGATTATCACGTCTTATTTTTAGGTTATCTACACCAACCTCCTTATTCCACACAGCACAGGCATATTCTAGTGTTGGTATTATAAAAGATTTATAAAAAAATTCAAGAGATTTTTTTATCTAGCTTGTTTGAGCATTCGCATTATTTGCAGTTTTGTTCAGCTTTTTCCATATATATACATGTAATTAACTTGACCTTACCATGATCCACGCCTATTAAAAAGCAATCCAAGATGTTTATGATTTTTTGACATTTATAACAACACTATTTGAGAATACCAAATCTGGATGAGATGTCATTAGACATTAATAATGATTCAGTTTTACTTGGATTAAATGAAATTCCCCATTTATCAGCCCAGAGAGAATTCTCCTTAAATTCTCATTAAGAAAATTTGCAGCATGTCTGCCATTACCATCTATCAAAACGTAAAGAGAAGTGTCATCAGCAAAACGTTTGACATGGAATAGAGTTCATCTTCTAGGTCATTAATAAATATTAAAAATAAATAAGGCCCGAGAACCGAGCCTTGGGGTACACCAGCTTTTAATGTTTGTAAATTTGATTAATACCCTTTGTTGTTTATCAGTAAGATAGCAATGAATCCAGTTCAAAACGTCGTCACAAAATCCATATTTCTTCAATTTGTAAATCAATCCACTGTGCCAAACTGTGTAAAAAAAGCTTTGCTAATGTCACAAAATACTATCCTTGCCTCTTTTCCTTGATCAAGTTATTTTGAAGCTTCATCAGATAGAAAATTAAAGACATGTTTAAAAACTAAAAAGAAGTTTACTAACTAATGATGTGACAGAGATTGTTCTAAAGTTACTGGGGTCACCTCTCCCTCCCTTGCCCTTATATATTGGGGTAAAATTAGCAAACTTCCAATTATTAGGTATGCAACCAGCGGATATGGATTTGTTAAAAAATAACAGCACGGGCTTCACAAGAGAGTCAGCAATACCTTTCATAAAATAAGGGGGAAGTGCATCTGGACCAGCATTTTTTTTACATTAATAAGTTGAAGATGATCATGAACATCCTGTTCAATGAAACTAATGGAAGATATTTTTTCTTTGGAGATAGGACAATAGGGAGGAATGTCAAAGTCAGTTTTGTCAGAAGTAGAGACAGGTGAAATATGAGTTAAAAAATTCTGCTTTATCCACAGGATGCGATTTAAGTTCACCATTTATTACAAGAGGAGCATCATTGTTTGATTTATTGTTAATGTTCATAATAGACTTTGCAATCCGCCACCACTTATATTGAAACTAATTGGAATGTGATCACTACAAATTGGAGCATGGACAGAGAGATATTTTACTATATCAGTATTGTTAATCATAATAATGACAAGAGATGTATAAGAGGTAGGAGTAGTTCTTAGGTTGATTGGCTGGTTGTATAGGGTTTAACGTTCTATCAATACCTAGGGCCATTTCAGGAGGTTCCTCCATTTGTGTTGTGTATATGTATATGTGCTGACCCTGCAGGTAGGGCGTAAGAATTGTACCTGCTGCCCCCAATTGCATGATCGTAAGAGGCGACTAAATTTGGGACCTTATCTCTTCTCTCCTTTCTAAATAACTTTCTTCTTCCTAATGTCTCCCTTGACAATGCCTCACTTTTGGCCATTTGTTGAGCGTTCGCCCCTGTGAGGAAGGCTTTGGGTTCTGTCCCCTGGCCGAGACATACCAAAGTCTTTAAAAATGGTAGTTTCTACTCCTGCTTAACGCTCAGCAAATTAGGAGTGGGACGACTGGTTCGCCCGTTGTCAGTATAATGTGACCGGGTGGGGCGTCCTGCTGGGTGTCTTCGGCAGTATGTTTCAGTGAGTTAGCACTATAAAGTCGGCATCAGTTCCGCGCTATCACAAGGAGACAAACACGAACATATCGCAGCCTCCCAAAATACACACACATACACTACACGCATGCATCTTGCACACAGGGGAGGCCGTCCTTAAATGACCTTAGCTGTTAATAGGACGTTAAACAAAATCAAACAAACAAACAAACAAACAAAGTACATGTGCTGGTGGCGGGATGTGTTGGTGTATTTACCTCCTTTTTGAATTGCGGATATGATACCGACTTTATAGTGCTACCTCACTGAAATACCGAAGGCACCAAGCACAGTATTCCGTACCGTTCTGAAAAGAGTTATTTGATTTCTGAAAGCATCATGCATATTTCTCCAAAATACATGCAAGAATTGTTGATGTGTGTCGGGAATACGCATTTGCAACCTGGATAAGTCGTGTCCACTTAGAACAATGCACAACGTTAAGTTATCCGAACAGTTTTAGGCCAAGGAAAAGGATTCGTCATCATCTAACGGATAAACGTTCCTGTCTTACACGTGTTATTTCATTTGGATGTACCAATAATACACTGATCAAATAAGATCATCATATTAGAACTATAACCGGAACCTAGATATATTTTTTCATTACATCTTCGCATTAACGTATTTGTTTCATTTTTTCATAAACTTGTGTGTTTATTTGTTATATTTGTCAAAGGTTGCGTAATATTCCAAAAACGACGTAAACCTAAAGAAGACAGACACTGGTAGCAAAACATTGTAAACAACGCTCGATAATTCTGTAGGAAAATTGTAATGTTCCAGTATCCGTGTAATCGAAAATTCAGATTTCAGAAAGCTATCGTTTAACCAGAAGATACAGTTACATATCATGATAAATATCAGAGCTGATTCAAGCAAATGGATGGTTGATTGAGGTTCAGATTTCTTAAATCGGCTAGCGTGCAGAAGAAAAACAACTTGAAGATAGTCTTGGAATATACTTAAGATGCTGGTGGACATAAACCAATTATCGAACGACACGTCACCACCTATCCCTTCACAGATGTGCATCATAAACAAACCGAATGCGGACAGCAAATACACGTATTCTGAAGGTTTTAAATCTTCTGGTGAAGTATCGGGAGTGCAGTAGCTAACCAAACAGTAGAAACCAATAAAGATCGCAAGCACCATTACAACTTTTAGCGCTAGTTCATATATTTCAGCGACGTTTCTCATATAGTCTATGTCTCCTATATTCATTGCCATGACAACATAGCAAACAATAAGACCAAGTCCAGCTGTTATGCTAAACACTAGTGTTATCAACTGACATGCCGTTTGCTTCCCTTCATTTCCAGAACGGCGATGTTCAGTCGCTGTGAAAGTTGGTAAGAGAGGTGACCGCTCTGTGTGCTCTATATTGTCTATTTCCATGTACGACGTTTCCTCGTCAAGAAGCTGCACTTTTTTCGTAGGCGACCATATTTCCAGAAGTATTGTACAAGACAAAAGACAAAATTCTGTAAAATTTGGTTTGAGAATTGGCTTTGATTTTTCTAGTAAAACAGAAAAAGTGCTGTTGTTTTCCAAGCAGTTGGCGATATCGGAGTCCGGGAACGTATACATAATGTACAGCGTGATTTCACCGATTAGTGTCCCATACACAAACATGCATACATTCGCAACTAACAGCAAAGACATTGCATAATTAACTAAATGAGTCTGTTTCAGTTCATATGGCGAAAAGTGCGTAATGATAACCATTTGTGAAAATAGGCATAGGATCAATGTGATATTAAAATAAAGTAATATGTACCAAATGTTTCCAACAGCTAAGTTTTCGGAACACTCAATCTGCTTGATGATGAAGAAACCACAATAGAATACCGACGCAAAGCCAAACAGCCACAGGAATACCACCTGAAGTTTCGGGGTACTTGCGTTCCGGCTTGCAGCGACAATATACTGAAGACCATGTTTATGCACCAAGTATCCTTGAACACAGAAGCCAATCACTGCGAAGATCATAAGTAAGGACAGAAGAATCAGAACAAATCCAATACGAATTTCAGAATGTGTTGGTATCTTTTTGCTTGCGGTGAACACTATGACTATTGAAAGGACGACCAGGAACAGAACTCGGGACGATATAATACAGTCATAATACCCGGATCCATTCTGCCGTCTACGGTAATTTCCAGCCGTGAATGGCAGAAGCAGTATGGACGTCAACAGCTTGCCACACCAGGAATCCATCGGAGAAAATCTAAAACAAAACAATAACAGATAAATCAATCAATCCATCAATGAAAAGATATTAATGTTAACCATATCATGTGTTAACATCTTAGCTGTGGCCTGTCTGTTTTGAATCAAGTTTTGCTATCGCTATTTCTGAAAGTTTATAACGGTGTTTTTTTTCAAATTGCATATGAAAAATCCCCTTGGTCATTTGTGTGAATGTTTTGTTTTAGGACTAATTGGAAATAACAAGGCAGCCATCTTGCATTCTGAGAGTTCAAGATTGTTTTTGCTATTTTCAAACCATGAAGTCCCTGCAGGTAGGGCGCGTAAGAATTGTATCTACTGCCCCCATTGCATGATCGTAAGAGGCGACTAAATTTGGAAAAAAATAAGTATACAAATGAATATGACCACATTCGGATAAAACGGCTTGATATAACGCTAAAAGCACGGTATACTCTATTTTGTTTAACGATAAGGTCATACATGTATAGGGACGTGTCTCCATGTGTCTTGTGTACATGTGCTTATGTATAGTTATGTTTAAACATCTTTAATACATCCGTTAACGAAAAACACATTTGTCATTGCACAAAAAAGGTGATGTATCAAATCTCATTCCTCTCAGAAACGGATTGTATGTGCACGACAAGTCTGTTTTTGAAACCATAATTTGATATGACCACATCTAGATAAAGTAACTTGACAACGCCCTAAACCTCTCTTTGTATCCGGTTGTATGGTTAATGAGGCAAAGGAAATGTATACTGAACAAAAAAAGAAACGCACAAAATCTGTAAGGAAATAATGGAATATTTGATCAGGTATCACATCAAGAACGATCTCCCTTCTCAACAATCTATCCTAAAATCAGCCAAGCGCGACGATGTCATTGTGTGACTTTGTGAGCTTCTTTAGCCCAAATTACGCGGCTTGATCAAGCCAAGCATTTTCATACAAATAATCTCAACGGATACTCTAAGTTTAGCCACATTAATTTTCAACGTTGGCATTTTGATTTCGCCATTGACTGAGATGCCACACTTAACGCAAATTCAGAGGGGTAGAGCAATTGCGATGTGGATGGATGGCCATAGCCAAACTGCTGTCGCACGGCAGCTTGTTGGCCCGTGTACAATTAACCGTCTCTGTACACGTTTCCGTGCTACTGTGTTAGTTTCCGATCGTCCCAGAAGCGGTCGTCCGCGTGTAATGACCGCACGACAAGACAGGGCGATTAAATTGTCGCACTTGCGCAACAGATTCAATACCTTAGGTTCTCATGGCAGACCCATTAGTCCTCAAAGTGGCAGAAACCGCTTGCATGCCGAGAGAATCATTGCGCGCCGACCTTATGTCGGGCCACCTCTGACACCACGGAGGCGGCAAGTGCGTCTTGACTGGATGCGCAGACATGGCCGGAATAGGTTTGGGATGCGTCAATGGAGGCGTGTGATGTTCACCGACGAGTCTAGATACTGTCTGTATCGCTCAGACGGAAGAAAAAAGGTATATCGCAGACTGATCCTGCAGGTAGGCCGTAAGAATTGTACCTGCTGCCCCCAATTGCATGATCGTAAGAGGCGACTAAATTTGGGACCTTATCTCTTCTCTCCTTTCTAAATAACTTTTTTCTTCCTAATGCCTCCATTGACAATGCCTCACTTTTGGCCATTTCGCCCCTGTGAGGAAGGCTTTGGGTTCTGTCCCCTGGCCGAGACATACCAAAGTCTTTAAAAATGGTAGTTTCTACTCCTGCTTAACGCTCAGCAAATTCAGAGTGGGACGACTGGTTCACCCGTTGTCAGTATAATGTGACCGGGTGGGGCGTCCTGCTGGGTGTATTCGGCAGTATGTTTCAGTGAAGTAGCACTATAAAGTCGGCATCAGTTCCGCGCTATCACAAGGAGACAAACCCGAACATATCGCAGCCTCCCAAAATACACACACATACATTACACGCATGCATCTTGCACACAGGGGAGGTCCTGGATCAAAACCTCATTGCCGTTCGATACAGAGACCATCCAACCACATGTCCTTCCACTTCTCAGACGTTATAACCTAATTACCTGTTCAGTATATTAAAAAGGCTACCATTTTTATGACAAAACAGGTAGTAGTCATGTATATAATAACATGGGTTTTCCATCTTTTATTTACTTCCTCTTTCTGAATTTATGTCCTTACTATTGTGTATACAGTAAAAGCCAAGTCTTACTGTGACACCTGATTATGTGGAAGAACATGGTATCTTATTGTGCCAACTTGACTTCCGCCTTTATGTATTATTAATAAGTTTGTATATGATATATATATTGCATTGTTCTGCATCTAAATGAAGCTCTTGTACTTCTTATACTAATAAAAATTACTGAAAATACAAAAACCTTTTAAACAACCTTTTTAATAAACTCGTGTCTAATCAGCTGAAATTAAATGAACAAATCATATCTCAACTAATCGTTTTTTTGAAGTATTATGTAAATAATCGGTGTATCATAAAAACGCTCATCTGGCCCTTTGAAGGCCGATCGGCATGGCTAATATTGGGCAGCAGTTACGTATGTAGCATACACGTTTGCTCATCATCAAAATTTTGTTTTACAAAATATTCCCAAAGGGATTAAGATGTAGCATTACTTTCTGAGACAACACATACACAGGTATTTGGTTTGTTTGTGTTTGACGACCTATTAACAGATATGGTAATTTAAGGACGTGCCAGGTTTCGGTGGTGAAGGAAAGCCGGAATTTCTTCGACCTACGGCCAGTACCCGGCGACTGCCCCATGAAGGTCAAGAACCTGCGACCCAGTCATGGAGGGCTAATGGTAGCAGAATGCAAGACGCCTTAACAGCTTGGTCACCGCGGCCCATCAGAGGAGAGGGAGGATTACGAGGGGAATAACAAGACAAAATAAAAATAAAAAACGATCGGAAGAAAAAGTGAAATACGTTTGCTAATTTTAAAAATAATAAGTTATTAGCAGGTTAAAACATCATCATTCCAGACGCAGACAGCATAATACATTTGAACTCTTACCTGAAGTTAAGAGTGAACGTCTTTGTATATCACAAGTGTCGGCGATTGTTTCCAGTCATATCAACAATACACAGCCTAACATTCATACGGATGAAAAGAAGCTTTATATTTTTCATATGTTCATGTATATATCAGACTGTACAAAGATAAGAGGTTGTTCATACATTTTCATACATGTCCTGGCCTAAATTCGCTTTCGTGTTGTTTATGTTAGCTAGGTTGATGATATTGCATCAGTTACATGCAGGGATGTAGGGCTACCAACTATGTTCAAAAAATGACTTTACCTAAACCCAAGGTCTCAGAGGACCAGGTTCATATTTGGTTAGTTGCATGCAGGAACGAAGGGCTGCAAAGTTTATTAAAATAAATGAACTTCACCTTTATTTAAGGTCACAGGAGTAAAATACGTTAATTTTTATTCTAACTTCTTCTGAAAAATGAAATAATGATTTTTTTTATAGTTTTTGAATGGGTTCCCGGACATGGGAATACCAGTAATGATTGACTTTAAATTCATTTTACTGATATTAAACCATTTAAAACAAAATTCATATGATCGCTAATTGGAATCAGTGCTTTAACAACGAATAAAACTCTATTAAACCTGAAATCGGTGAATGACGTCCTAGCTACAGAGAGAGGCGCCGATACGAGGTTGTCCTTACCCGTTTCCGGATGTGTCTTTCATACATTGATCATTGTTATTTATTGAAAACGTGAAGCCCAGTCTCAATACATTGCGTGTCAAGATACATTTTCAGTAAAACACTTATTATAAGATTGCGTCGACATTCGGTCAAATTCACAAATATATCTTAAATATCTTTCCGAAAGAAAAATGTCTCGACATGTTTTAAACTTTTTGAAAGCTCTTTTATCAAAATAATAGTCAACATAGCGCGATTTTCGATAAAATCTCCACGATTTATGGTTTTGTTTTTGCATATATTTTTGTAGAATATTTGTTAATGGCCTCTCCTGTGTTGATGGGCCTTTAAGCATGTAATGATAATGATGATAATTTATCTACTTCCTCCTTCTGAATAAATACCCTTAATACTTGTGTATATATTAAAGTCCAGTCTTCCGTGAAACATGATTTTGTCGAGTGACTTTAATTTAAAATTTTCTGAATGTAAATAAAACTCTTGTAATTTGAATACAAATATTTTGTTTAAAAATATTATGACAATAATTTAGCTTGCTCAATTTCAGATGACCTCGCTATTGGTTAGTAGTTAGCAGACAAGTTTATAGATAAATAATTGTACACAGTTATTTCTAAAAGGGTTTAGACTTAGCATTACTTTGTTAGACAACATAGATACACAGAGCACATAACGAGGGGAACAACAAGACAACGAAAAACGTAAACAGAGGTAAAATGTTCTACGATTCCTAATTTTAGAAAAAGATTGACAGGTTAAAAAATCAGCATCATTGGCGATGCAGACAACGTATCAAATTGAACATTTACCTGTAATTAAATGTGAACGTCTTGGTATGTTGTCGCCGATTGTCCTCAGTCATATCAGTAATACACAGCCTACCACACTGGCACAACGCGGAAGAACAAACAATGTTTTTTAGCTTATTATGGTGAAACAGATACCTGAGGCGTATATACGGTTGATGACCAACCGCGGAAAACAAGTATTCATGCGGAAGCAAAGAAGCATAATATTTTAATATGTACATGTACCATGCATCTTAGACTGTACAATGATAGGAGGTTGTTCATACTTTTAAATATATTTTGTGTGTGGCAATTTGTAACTTTAGTTCGCTGTTCCGGCCTCAAACTCACTTTCAAGTTGGCAAATACACCAACATATCCTCTCTCCGGGACACAAACACGCATTCGCAACATACATGGAGGCACGTCCATAAATGACCTTGGCTGTTAATAGGACGATGACCAAAATTTAACAAAAACCGAAAAATTGTTTTCTATTTTTAACTAGGTTGATGATATTGCGTCAGTAGCATGCAAGGATGAAGTGCTAATCAGCCTGCTCAATTTCAGCTCACCTCGCCCTGGGAGGACCGACCGGCCCAGTTATTATTTGTAAGTAGTTAGTAGACAAGTTGACTGATAATTTTTTTTAGAGTTATTTCTTAAAGGGCTTAGATTTAGCATTATTTTGTTAGACAACACAGATACACAGACAAAATAACGAAGGGAACAAGACAACGAAAAAAAGTGAACAGAAGTAAAATATTTTTGACACGTTAAAATCAGCATCATTGGCGATGCAGACAGCATAATATATTTGAACACTTACCTGTAGTTAAGTGTGAAGGTGTTGCTATATTACAAGTGTCGGCGATTGTCCCCAGTCATATCAGTAATACACAGCCTAACACAATGGCACACCGCGGAAGAACAAACAATGTTTTGTAAATCAGTATTGCGAAACAGATACCCGAGACGTGTATACGGTTGATGACCAACCGCGGAAAACAAGTATCCATACGGAAGAAAAAAAGCATAATATTTTAATATGTACATGTACCATGTATCTTAGATTGTACAATGATAGGAGGTTGTTCATACTTTTAAATATATTTTGTGTGTGGCAATTTGTAACTTTAGTTCGCTGTTCCGGCCTCAAACTCACTTTCAAGTTGGCAAATACACCAACATACATGGAGGCACGTCCATAAAAGACCTTGGTTGTTAATAGGACGTTGAACAAAATCTAACAAAAACCAAATTGTTTTCTTTATTATTTTAAACTAGGTTGATGATATTGCATAAGTAGCATGCAAGGATGAAGTGCTACTCAGCCTGCTCAATTTCAGCTCACCTCGCCATGGGAAGACCGACCGGCACAGCTTTTATTGGTTAGTAGTTAGTAGACAAGTTGACTGATACAAATTTTACAGTTATTTCTGAAAGGGCTTAGATTTAGCATTATTTTGTTGGACAACACAGATACACAGAGCAAATAACGAAGGGAACAAGACAACGAAAAAAGTGAACAGAAGTTAAGTATTTTTGACACGTTAAAATCAGCATCACTGGCGATGCAGACAGCATAATATATTTGAACACTTAACTGTAGTTAAGTGTGAACGTGTTGGTATATTACAAGTGTCGGCGATTGTCCCCAGTCATATCAGCAATACACAGCCTAACACACTGGCACAACACGGAAGAACAAACAAGTTTTGTAGCTCAGTTTTGCGAAACAGATACCTGAGGCGTTTTTACGGTTGATTAACCGCGGAAAACAAGTATTCATACGGAAGCAAAGAAGCATTATATTTTAATATGTACATGTACCATGCAGCTTAGACTGTACAATGATGGGAGGTTGTTCATACTTTTAAATATTTTTTGTGTGTGGCAATAAATTATCAAATTCAATGGAAGAATATGTATCTTTAGTTCGCTGGGCCAGCCTAAAACTCACTTTCAAGTTGCCAAATACACCAACATATCCTGTCTTCTTGACACAAACACGCATCCACATCATTCATGGAGGCACGTCCATAAATAACCTTGGGTCTTAATAGGACGTTGAACAAAATCTTACCAAAAGTAAATTGTTTTCTTTATTATTTTAAACTAGGTTGATGATATTGCGTCATTAGCATGCAATGATGAAGTGCTTCAAAGTTTTTCAAAACAAGTAGTTGTATGCTTGGTTTAGGGGTCTGTTCTGTTCATATGAATAGGATTCATCCATGAATAGGCCTACTGTATACCACTGAATGATCGTATGGAGCGATGTTTGTGGGACCCCTGCAGAATCAGGGCTGGTTTCTTCCTCGTCTTCTGTTTAGATAAGCAAATCAAAGACCTGCTGTACGATGGCCAGCAGCAGTAATAAAGAGTTTACCATATTTAGTAGGTACATGTCATGGCAACTGCTTCAGAAAACAGCACTTGCCAGGTTAAAATGTCCGCTTAACTAGAGCGGTTGTTTTGTTACGCATCTAAGTGGCCCATATCAGCCATTTCGCCAAACGTTGACACAATTAACATTCTGCAATGATAACGGGTGATTTTAACACAGTACATGTGAGCTCTATTCATTTACAGGGATACATGGCTTCATCTTGATCGTTATAAGAAGGTGTGCTATACAACCTCGTCCTGCTTGGTCTCATTGGATTGGTATCAGTCTTTTTGGTTTGGTCTGGCATGGTCTCTGGAGTCGGACCGAAGGCTATTTTTTTATTTAATTAGTAGTTGATGTCTTATAAATCCTTATATGACTCTATATGTAGCCGTTTGCTGAATCGATTATCTAAAGAACTCAAATACAGTGTGTAGATCATTTTGAGTGATAAGGAAATATGAACTGAAAGTACGGTGGGTTATTATTATTTTTTTTGGGGGGGGGGGTAACATCCTTAGCTTAGATCTTCGTAAGACGGGGTCTAGATACAACATCGAAAAAGTGAGAGAGAAATATCTAGATCATACCAACATCAGATCAATTTTCAATGTCCAATGTCGTCCAAGCATAAGACACTAAACACGAAACCCTAGATTCTGCATTGAACACAACTAGTCGCCTCTTAATTACGATATACAGAGGGATACAGCGGGCCTATTTTTTTCCAAAACCAGCAAGGGTCCCATTGGAGTGTAAGGAGTGAAACAGCCAACGTTGTAAAAGAGCAAAAATGCACATTTGATGATACTTTTTTATCACACACCTTTTATCACTATGACAAATAGTAAAGAGAACAGTAAAATTAACATATTGTTGTTACAATTTGTATCAACGTAGCTGCAACTGAAGTTAAGGATAACAGATAGTGGTACAGCAAATCCTATACAAAATATGATTTTCCCAATAATAATAATAATTATGATATAAAACATTTGATATAGTTAACATAAGCCACTCTAAAACGCTTTACAGTACAAAGAGTATACAATTAGCATATACATTAATCAATACAATTTTTGGGGAAATCGCAGGAGCTGCCTTATCAGGCGCTAACTACTAGCCCTTTGTCACCTGGCTAATATCTCCCTATGTGTGTATGCCTGCGTATGTGCTCGAGATGTATTGTGATGGTTTGTAGTCGGACCGTGCTTCAAACGGTATCTTTTATAGTGCCACCTCACTTGAATGCTTCAACACAAATACCGCAACATACACCCCAGACCATTTTATACTCCCCTGGGTTGTTGGATTTGTGTGGGCAGGAGAAAAACACTTTCTCTGATATTCCATTCGTACGACGACTTCGAAGATCAAACCCGGTCGCCTGCGTGAAAGGGCGATGTGTTAATCATGTAACGTGTAGGGGTGTCCTTACAACCCTGGGTCCGTCCTTAGTATATACTTGGGATGTACTGTACTTTAAACTATACCGGCGCACTGGCTTGGTCAACGCCGTCGATGAAAAAGAAATAATTTCTTTATGATACAACAACAATAACAATATCTAATTTATACTGAATCAATATTATGTGCACTATGATTGTTAATTGCAAGGTAAATATATATAGAACAATAACTAACAACTCATGCTCACTACCTGTCAGCGAATAGGCAAACACACTCGCCCCTGATTCTATCACTCGATTTCACACAGTGCAACAGTGTACACCTGCGCAGTTGTCAACACAGCGCAACGGCACTTATACAGTGCGCAGAGTAACGGCTCCAACCTTAGCAGTTGTCTGTTCCGCGCAAAGGCACTTATGCAGTGCCAAACACCTACACTTACTCAGTGTTCTATGTAATACTGGGAGAACAAATAGCTACCCAGAGCCTTGTCCAGGCTCTGTTGTCAGTTGTTCCGTTGCATCTTTATTCCGGGTGTCCCTACTATCCTAATTCATGATTTTAGTATTACCTTTTATCTTCGTCGTGTAAAACTCCCAACTTCAGGTGAATAGTCGAAGACCGTCGATCAAAAGCCTAGCTTACTAGTCTGTCGCCGTTTGTATACCAATGGACTATACTATCTCAGTGTAAATCAGGTTATTCCATTTCCCTTACTTCTAAGTCACGAGTATGTTTGACTATAATGTCCCATCTATATACAAGTAACAAACACGCTAACTACAGTGATCTATACTTTAATTGAGGCACACGAAGGGGAAATTAACATGAATCAAAACATCGTTACAATCACTCAACTAATCCGCCCTATATGATCAAAGGGAGATCACTCATGTAACAGATCCATTTTGCATTGAAAATAATGTTTTGACAGACCCTTAACTTTTCTCCTGTAATTGATTTCTATATATCAAATAGACGAGGACAAATAACTGCATCTTGTCTTATTTCCAGAGTAGCGAAGCTCAGGATATCAATTAGTCATATCTATATATGGTATCCAATGAAATTGTTGTATACTAGAAATTATCCAATAAAAGTTTACATAGTGGCATGAGTGACCTATGAAATACATTTACCCCTAGAACTATTATAGGCTGTTACATTTCTAAGAAACGTTTTCTGTTTTGTCTGCTCTTAATTCTCCATACTAGCATATCATGTTTCAAGTAACTCAACAATAACAGTTCATCTAAAACATGTCCTTAAAGCAGGGAGAAATGAATTTACGAATTCGCTTGTTTGCATGGACTTCTTTTACATTTAAATACATTTGTAATGATCTAATATATATTATCCCATACATATCTTTACATGTCTCTTTTACAATTAAACATACCAAATTGTAGGAGTTGGGCATCTCTTATAATTAAAGATGTTTAAACATAATCTAAAAATACATTAAGATTTATCTAATTCTTCAGCAACGCGCCTTTAGGTATTAAAGTTAGGTTGGCTTGTCATGTGAAGATGCAAGCAATCATGGATCCGTAATTATTCCTTCATAGGAGGTGTTGTTCACACGTAACACATTTCAATAACAAAGAATAATATGTATCATTACATTAAACTATTTAGGGTCCATGATTACTCTATTTTCAGACAGCGACATGTTTTTGTTTTGTTATTAGAGCTAGTCAATGTAAACAGGCTTTTAATTAAAGGATTTCGGCCAAGATGTTTTACTTTTTGTAAAAATAAGCGAACTTGTCATTACAATTTAATTAATAACGAATCATCGTTCAACGAGCGTTCAGAAGTGTCCCGTTACCTAGATATAGGCAACCAAAGGTGACCGCTCCTTACTGGTGAGAATTTTAATGAGCTAACCGGTCACGTGGTACTTGTGACGTCACAATGGCGGATTTGGGTCACTGGTTTATATAACAGTAGCTTTGGTTCAGGAGCTACACCTCCTATTGATTCCTGATTTAGTTTCGATGAACACGTCTGACAGTGTGATTCTTGCCGTGAACTACATACTTAATATAATTCACTATACATTTAAGCCGAAGAACGGACGAAGACAAATAACTATTGACGTAAAAATTGACATTGGTTGACGATTCTGATATGGCAGGGACGTAAATAAGATAAACATACAGAACAAGCGGTTCAAAGAATAAAACTTCCATATATTACTTGATTTAATACAAAATATTTTTTTTTTACATAATAGCAAGTTTAATAATGTTGCGACCTTTTTAAAGTCATAATCTACTGTAATTATAATTTTCTGAAATCTGCTGACAAATAGCTTGTATTCCTCCTTCTTAATACCCCGTGTACCGTTACATATCAACACATCAACGTCTAAAAGTGATAGTTTTACCAAATAACTTTTGCATCTCAGATTGATGTAGTATTAGAACACGTAGAAATGGAACACATACACTTTCATTCAATTTGGTTTCGTCATAATATCAAACTTAGATCACACTGACAAGTTAACACACGGGGTAGTATATTTTAATTGTTTACCAATTTATTGCTGGTGTCAATCAAACTCACTTTCACGAACAAATATAAATAGCATGACAGTTTAAAATGTTTGTTTCATTGAAATATTGCTTTAGATGTCGGCTGAAATCGGGATACGAAAATGAAAATGGCCCTTCCCCACTTCAGGTATTTATTTATTTCACTTAAAATCACTAACATGCATGTCTGTTTGTGTGGGTTAGGAACTATTTTCCCCTCTCTAACGATGAAATATATGGAAGAGTGTACCGTTCTGAGATGCTATTTTCCTATTCCGTTCAAAAAGGATTAAAATACTGTAAGTTATATAAAAAGGATTAAAATACTATAAGTTTTATAACATCTTAACACATAATCAAACAGCTTTCCACTCGTCACTCAGTTGTGGCTTGAAGTAATTACCCAAACCGCAGCCTTTAACAAATATTGCGCTATATTCTGTTCAATTTTTCTTCAGAAAAGAAACAGGTTCCTAAATATCCACTCATCGCTAGCTTCAAATTATACGTGAAATTCTAACTCGAAAAAAAAAAGAATTCTGCCTCGCTCTAGTTGGTGATATTCAATTCAACTATGCTTCATAACATTGGTTTTGTGTGGGGGGTTTTAACACTATTTGTAATCAGGAACTGGATTAGTTTGGATTTATTGACGCTCTCAGTTGACACGTATATGATAACATTGGTTCTGTGTGGGTTTTTTTAACACTGTTTGTAATCAGGAACTGGATTTGTTTGGATTTATTGGCGCTCTCAGTTGACACGTATATGATAACATTGGTTTTGTGTGGGGGGTTTTAACACTATTTGTAATCAGGAACTAGATTGGTTTGGATTTATTGACGCTCTCAGTTGACACTGACGCTCTCAGTTGACACGTATACAAATGTATGATAACATTGGAAACTTAATTCTAAAAAAGGTGTGAAACAACTCATCGGGAAATCTTGGATCCACCCCTGAAGATATATATTTTTGTTAAAAAAACCTATTCAATAAATGTTCTTGTTGATATTTTGAAATTTTCCGTCATATCAGTTTTCGGTCCAGGTTACTAGCCTAAGGTTAAACGCATGTAAAAAACGATTTAATTCTGTTGAAATTGCCTGTAGTCCTTCCAACAACATTTTTCCTTTCAACATTGAGGACAAAAAGAAACGCGCCGGTACACCAATCTACATGTGTTAGTTGGAGGATCGGTTATGCCATGACATTAACAGGTAATACCTCGGGGTAATTGATTTACCTTCGAATTCACAGGTAGGTATTGTAAATGACCTTTGGCTATGATATAAACTGGTAAGAACTACAAAAAATGAACATGCCTTTTTTCATGTATATCATTATTATGTGTATTAGTGTAATCTCAGCTAGAAGTTACTATATTACGATATTGTTGATGCTGGCCCGGAATTAGATTTCAGTGATTCAAGCTTGAATGTTTAACCTCTCTTTCAGATAGGAACATTATTGTCGGGTGTTTTTTTTGTCTATTGATGATTTTACCCATGCAGCATGTTTTGGTTGATGTCATTATTTACACTGGGATGCAGAGAATATTTAAAGAGCGTGTCAAAATGGGTACACGTAATGAACAAGATATCGGATAGGCTGTTCCGCTGCGCAATACGTGACCTTCTACCAAGTTCAAAATATGCATGTTCACTAGGCTGATAACGATGGGGCGTCACCTGGCCTGTCCATCATCTGAATACCGAGAGAGACGGGGTTCTGTGACTACACGTATTATTGCATCACGTGACCTTAAAATATGAATTATGAAAAATCTTGGTCAAAATCCTTTAATACCGAACGTTAGATAAATCATGTATATTATTTTCTGAACAGAATAGGCCCCTCTTGATGCAAGATACATGAAACTTTATTTAAAGTCGCATACATGTAAACAAAAAAACATTAGCTCTTGAGAGCTATTATTGCGACAAACATATGTAAAATGGTAGGGTAAATGATATAAGCAAGGATAAGGCAGCTCACCTTGTGGCTTGTCACATTACTTTTGTGTAGAGATAAGTGACCAATTGCTTGCTTGCTTAAGGAATCACGATTGAACGGCCTTTAAAAATCACCACATGTAACAATCATATTGATCACTTATTACCAAATCATGTACCTATATTCAGCATAATTTGAAATAACTCCTCCTGTATCCCCTCAGCTTACTTCTGACATAGAGCTGTCCCACAAATAACGGAGCGCGCAATGTTAAACACGTGGCATTTTTAGCTCACCTGGTCCGAAGGACCAATGTGAGCTTATGCCATACCGTTACGTCCGTCCGTCCGTACGTCAACAATTTCTTTAAACGACTTCTTCTGGTTGGAATTCAACTAAATTTGACTGAAAGCATCCCTAGGTGGTGGGGAATCAAAATTGTACAAATGGTGGGGCTGACCTTCCAGGGGGCTGAGGGGCGGGGCCAGGGGAAAAAAGACGTTCTATTGCATTATTGTTGTCATGTGTGAGTGTGATGCATTGCTATTTAATTTTGAAGTCAAATATAACAGAAGTTGCTAATTCTGCTTATTTGCTCAACGCATTTTTGTGAAAATTTGGGATAACATTTTGCCTTGATTTTGAAAACGCTGCTTGCCTGTCCTAGCGTATCAATACCGCAACAAAGGCCTACTCGTCTGAAGGTTTTTCGTTTACACTTCTAAACAATCGAGATCAGTACTCAACTCATTTTATATTGGTTATACGAAAATATGAACGTATAAAAGTGTTTTTCGTTAATCTCCTTGGGTGACGCTACGCATGCGCATTTTTCTATTTATATTTAGGGCATCCTATTATCGCGTGGTTTTGTTTTGTAATAGTCTTACGGCTCATCGACTTGCCTGAGAGTTTATATAATTCTTGAGAATTCATATCATGCTTGAGAAGTAAACATTGCCTGAAATTTTGTTCATCGTTCTTGAGAACTCTTCCAACAGTTTTCATGCAAAGTTCTCGAAAATTATGTACTCGATACACATGTTCGCGGAAGTTGTGCAACTTTGATTACTGTTTGATCTGTTATTTCTCCTTTTTATATTTATTAACAAGTGTTTGGGCCAGAGTGGGAATCAGACTGGATGGGAGAGCGGGGGATAATAGTCAACCATCCTGGTGACAGTTCAAGTTGAAGTTCCAGTGTTTGATGACCGGGTAACTTTGATGGTTAGTAGTTCTAAGTTTTAAAATTAAGTACTTGCTCTTGAATGTATATCAGTATTCGTTTTGGCATCTATAATTGCTTTATTTTTATTTCACCTTTTACATTCCATTATTGTTCATGTCCAAATATCTGACAACGCCTCCTTCTGTACTTACAGTTCTTTGATCTCTAAATTTTTTAACACGGTGCCTGTCAACCTTCTTTTTTGATGTCACACAAATCAGCCATACAAAACGTCTGGTTCACGAAACTTAAAGTGTTAATCGAAACTGACAATGAAAAATCCCATTCGTAGTGTTAAAGGACAAGATTCGTATGTAAGAATGAACAACTTTCTTCAAACGTCGCAACATGGAGAAATGTTCCACACCGTTAATGTCGGGGGAACCAGTCCGATATTGTCTCGTCGATCGAAAAATATTTGTCAAGGCGAAGTCCAAACAAACATATTTTGTGTCCATAAAGGTGACAGTTACAGCAATGATGATCCGGTCTGAGACGCAAAACAACTTGCGAAGTGTAATTCGCTGGGGGATTCAGTAACAAACTGTTTGAGTATTGCTGATAGTTTCGAGGTTAAATAGTGTTTTTGCCCATTTTCCTGACAATAAAAACATGGAATCGATTCATTTCATATTTCATAAAAAATCATTTGTTTTAAATCATGTTTTTTTTTCTTTCAAATTGCTTAATCTTAATCTTAATTAAAGAAACAATCAAACTCGTTCCAATTGTTTAGACTGCTGAGCTTTTTTTTTTTGTTTTTTTTTAAAGATTGTAATTATGATCGACTGCCTTTGTTGTTTGCAGATATCTGTGAAATCGGGTGAGAATTCTGTCTTTTGAATGAAAACACCAGAGATTACAGCATTTTGCAAATTTATTGTGTTAACAATTCTCTTTCAGTTCTTTTAGTGTGTAACATGAGGGAAGCGCCAATACAGAAATGTACCCCCGAAGGATATTGCTTTCGTACTTTTAGATTCAGTGCGAGAACTCACAAAGATTTCACAGCGCTAAACTATCTATTTAACATTAATCTATTTGTTTTCATGATTCATAATGACATTACAGATTCCCAAAATATCCAGAAACTCAAGAGAACACTTCTTGTTATCAGATATGTTTCTCTTAAAATGCATATGGACCGAATCTTATGAAAACATGGGGAAAAAAGACTTCAAAACAATAAAAAAAAAGTTTCATTTTGTACTTTATCAAGTTAAAATACAAATAGTTACAAAAATATAAAAACTTCCAATGATCATTATTATTATAACTTCCTTCTATTTTATAAATGACTAGACCGTAAAAGATTTTAGAATAGCTAATTGAGAGCTCAGATACTATGTAAGGCGGAGAGACAAAAAATCACTATTACGGGAAGGAAGAATTCTTTAAATTGCAGTTAGTTTTTAAATCTTATATTTGTTTGTCAAAGAATTGATATTTTGAAAACCATTGCTGACTATCGGTATCGAGAGTTATCTCTATCAAAAATTGTTAAGATGATATTGTGTAATGTTTGATTTCTCTTTTATAATATCCCTTTCGGTTTATTTAAAATCACAAACTGAATTCAATTGAAGAAAAGAACTATTTTCTTTATTTTGAAAAACAAATACATCCAACTAACTGTTATACCAGTCAAATGTACAATTCAGTTATAATGGGTGAAAAACCGCTCATAAAAAAGTAACGTTTCATCATGGAACAGGTTCATAAAACGCATGTAATGTTTTTTTGTTTTTTCTTAAAAGAACAGCTGTTTTCCTACAACAGCTGACAGAAAATAAATCCCTTCTTCCTAAGATATACTACTCGAAGTCAATCAAATCTAACACGACTTTTGTCTTATTATTTTAATATATTCGACATGACATTTAGTTCAAATCATCTGTTCTAACAACAGTTTTACATGTATCCTTCATAATTCTACATCTTTGGTACATTTCTAAAACAAGGGAAAATACATTTTGCAAGACCTTATTAATACCTGATACATACAACTGATATAACTCCTTTATAATTCAAATATATAAAGTTTCATTAAAAGCATTTTATCCCCATTATAAAAATAAATAGTGACTCAACCCCTCCCCACCTCGTAAGCAGTGTCGTTTTAAAACAACACACCATATAGTCATGTTCGATACATGGCTATAAGTTATTTTTATGATACCAACTTCAACTCAACTACCATTATCAGTTAAACAGCTGCAAGAAAATTAGTCAACTTATTCAGAAGCACCTTTAGTAGTCCATCAACCTCCATATTCAATCACACAAGTGCTTGTAAATCCGTTATCCTCTTTTACAGAGATACAATGGCTGGAGCATCAGCCTCCCTCTTCCTCAGAGAAACAATGGCTGGAGCATCAGCCTCCCTCTTCCTCAGAGAAACAATGGCTGGTGCATCGGCCTCCCGCTTTTTCAGGGAAACGATGGCTGGAGCATCTGCCTCTCTCTTCCTCAGAGAAACAACGGCTGGAGCATCAGCCTCCCTCTTCCTCAGAGAAACAATGGCTGGAGCATCAGCCTCCCTCTTCCTCAGAGAAACAACGGCTGGGGCATCAGCCTCCCTCTTCTTCAGAGAAACAACGGCTGGAGCATCAGCCTCCCTCTTCCTCAGAGAAACAACGGCTGGAGCATCAGCCTCCCTCTTCTTCAGAGAAACAACGACTGGAGCATTAGCCTCCCTCTTCCTCAGAGAAACAATGGCTGGAGCATCGGCCTCCCGCTTCTTTAGAGATACAACGGCTGGTGCAGCGAAGGCTACAAAGGGGAAAAAAGATCGATTATTTGAATTTAATTTATATTTTATTTTAATGAATTTTAAATAATAAGTTATCAGTATAATAGCTTAAAATATATTTATTAAGTATAAAGAGTTAGTATTTTTTTTTAAAGCAATTGTAAACTCACCAAAAGTACTCAGACACAGCACGGCCATGAACGAAATCCACTGAATTTTCATGTCTGATTGTTCTGAAACAATGAAACGACACAGTATAAAGCACAACCTCGTTAATCAATCCACTCAATATTTAAGGACAAAGTCCCTACTCTTAATCGTCTCAAATGGTAGTTGTTATTCCCTGCTTACTGTTCAGCAATTAAGGGGAATGGCAACACCTGGTTCACCCGTTGTCAGTATAATGGAATCGGGCGGAATGCTGTGATGGCTGCCTTCGGCATGGTATATCAGTGAGATGGCACTATAAAGTCGGCATCAGATCCGCGCTATCACAAGGAGGCAATAACACCAATATACACAGTCTCTTGCACACATACACACATGCATGCTTACACAACACTTACGGAGACACGTTCTTGAATGACCTTGGCTGCTACAAATGGGACGTTAAATAAAATAAAACTTATCACGTTCACAGTCCAGATATATGTATTTAAGCTGGGGAAGATGGTGGCTAGATTATCAAATCTCCCCTTACTAATATTAAAAGTCAGTGATACACATTTTAACGCACGCGTTTTTGAGGTATATTTCTTTCTCGGTGATGGAATTCAAAGCTACATATATATATATAAATTTAATTTCTTTTTGCGGAATGGAGTTAAATTAATTTGATCCTGGTATCACTCTACTGGAATAGCGATATGGTTACATTAAAGTGATCGATTGTTTCCGGTTTCCGGAAAAATAAACAGAGTATCGATAATGCTTGCCTGTTATAACCAAAATTTTATGAGTGTGACAATATAAAACTAATCGTTAATGTCACCTATATTTCAATAATATGGCAGATTATAATCTTCCAGAAAAAAAAACATATGGTATTAAACATGATACTCATTTAATTCCTATTACATGTATTATAATTCTAAAGCCTTCAGATAAAATTATTCAACAGTTGCATCTAAAAAACGTCGTATTAAAATTAAGGCTTTGCACCATTTGGCATAGGTAACTCAAAGATTTTTTTATTATTTTTTATATTTTCTGTTAAGTTTTGTTTACAAATAAATGTTATACATCGTGTAATTATACAGTGTCGTGTATGTGGCAAAATCACCACTTTTTATCGTCGCTTTATATAAATAGGAAATGCACTTCAATAACTTGAGTTATTAATTGATATCTAGCAATGCGTAAATGACGTTATTGATAAAACTTGCCGCAACGAATATAAAAGTGTGGTTAACCCTTCATCTGCTCAAAACCTAATATCGGCAAGTAAGAATGTTTCATATTACAGTTTTGCAACAAAGATATTGAAGTGTTTGTTCCAAACAGTTTTTGAATTCGAGATTTCATTATTAATGGTGAATTATATTTTACGTTGAATATTTATAACAATCCCAGCAACAAACATAACAAATACAAAGCGACTTTGAATAAAGCGGTACTCAATTTATCACATTATTTAGAAGCGTAAGAAATTACAAATGTACCTTGTGAACAAAAGATTAATTCATTTGTAATATTGGATACTGGTTTACCACACCATTCTTCCTTTGACTATAGTTAAAGCATTATGAAATAAAATGTTTGTAAAGCAAAATGTATACATTGTATATACTCTTAATACAAGTATCATGAATTATCGTTATACTTTGGATACATATTAGATATGGTTGTTTTGTTTTAAAAGAATCGGCATGGAAAACCGACCACATCTTGTTTATCAAAGTTTATCAAAAGAATCTTGTTCATAGGAAATTTAACAAAAATGTGTTGGTGAACGAAAAAATATATGGAATTAATTTGGCCTGAGCTAATTGCTTAAACTAAAACTATTAATTTATTATAAACCTGTACATCTTGTTAACATTAATATTATGTTCCAGTTCTTGTGTTTGTACACAAATTAACAATTGAAACATTTAGGAACTAAAGAGCTTTTGACAAAAGTTCGCTGTTCTCTGCAATACAATACTTTCATTTTAAAAAGCTTGATCGCTTTACAAATACAAAACTAAAATTCGGAAACTTATGTTCAGGATTAATACAAATGTTTAGTAAAAACCCAAACAATTATTGCGAAAGTTTAACTTCTGTGTAAGAATTTTTTTTACTTTTTTGCATAACCTAGATTCTTGAATTATAGGTGACATTGTTGCTGCTTCATGCATAGAAAACAGGTTTTTAACTCGACGATAGGCAGTTTTAACAAACTCTTTTACACAACTTTGAACGTTCTTGACACAAAATAAAAAAAACCCAGTTTAAATGTAAAGATATAAATGAAAACTCCTATAGCATCATTAACAATTTAAAATACAGTTTGTATAGATAATAAGACAATTTAATTGAATTCATTTTTGCAATTGCAGTACTGTTAAACCGAATTTCATTATTTACTGTCATAGTATAATAATATAACCTAAACTTCGGCATCAGTCACTTGGCTACTGTTTGCCTTAGTTTAACAAAATTTTAATTATTTATATAAAACATATATTGATTTATTTACAAATTTAAAATTAGTTCATGATATATTTACATTCGTTCAGTATATACATACATAAATAGTACATTAGCTCATTCAAATTAATTTTTAATTTGGAAAAGTCTTACCTTTTCAAGCTGGTAGTGTCTTTATCTTGACAAAATTGTCGGAGTGAAAAGCAGGGATTATAACGATTTTACTTAGATCCGCATCAGCTTTTATAGGCAATTATCAGGTACATGTCATCTTGGGTTGGTAAAACACATTATTTATGCAGTTTAAAAGAAACCATTAAGCATCACCTTCAAGTCGACATCACTTATCATGAACCAATAAAAATATTCCAAGTGATTTATGTGAATGTCCATGCCATCAGACAATGCCCCGCCGGACAGGTACATTAATGTTGTTTGATAACCACATGTGACTAAATTATTAAGATTTAGCACACGAATATAGGATACACGTTCCTGGCATTGGTAATTAATTCTTCGAAATTTCGTAATAATGCTGAAACCGCTTTCCAAGAAAACAAAAACATATATATATTGCTACTCTTTCCTAAAAGAAGTAAAGGGCGCCGTCTATCCTGGTAAACATCTTTGATATTTTGTCACCAAACGTTTTTAAGCTGTTTACATAGCTCTACCATCAAATGGATGTAGGTTAAACTTGTTGTAGTGTCGATTAGTTTTATTTTACACGAATAACTGTCTTTCTGTTTGAACTGGTGTGCATGTTACTATTTTAACAGTTTGTAACGTAGTCTTATAAAGTACAACAATTGTTCTCATCACCTGTCGTTGATTTTGAAGCACTGCAATAATCTTTTTAATTTTTCGAAGCAATTTAAATGATAAAAGATAGATGGATATGCATATCAACACTATGAAACAACCTGCATGTACTTCCATAGCTCCATGAACCTGTTATTCATAAACGCCCTGAATATGACCTCTGAAGTTTTAAAAACCTTACATATATATATATATATACATAAATATGTATTTTCATTTTCATACAATAATATCAAGTACTCTCAGCATCTCTATCAATTCTATAAGTTTGAATTCATGCTTGTTGCTAGGCTTGGTTTGGTTTTGGTTTAGTTTTGTTTAACGTCCTATTAACAGGTAATGTAATTTAAGACGTGCCTCCATGTGTGAAGTGTATGCGGGCTTGCGTGTGTATATGTAGGAGACAGGGTATGTTGGTGTACCTGCCTCCTTGTGATAGCGCGGATCTGATACCGACCTTAGAGTGTTATATATCACTGAAATGTCATGCCGAAGGCACCAAGCACAGTATTCCCCCCGGTCACATTATACTGATAACGGGTGAACCAATTGTTGCCATTCCCCCGTAATGCTGAACGTTAAGCAGGGAATTACAACTACCTTTTTAGCCCACCACCATCTGATTATGGGCTATTCAAATCGCCCTGCGTCCGTGGTCCGTCCGTCCGTCCGTCCGTCGTCCGTCCTTAAACAATTCTTGTTATCACTTTTTTTCAGGAAGTAACAGAGGGATCCTTCTCAAATTTTATATGTAGGTTCCCCTTGACCCCTTTTTGTGCAACTTTTGACACTGAAGGGTTGTTATGGCTATTTCACAGGAAGCAAAAGAGGGCCCTTTCTCAAATTTTATATGTAGGTTCTCCTTGGTCCTTAGTTGTGCAGGGCAACTTTTGGGACTGATCGGATAAACAAGATGGTCGACAGGCAGCCATCTTGGATTTTGACAGTGAAAGTTTGTTATCGCTATTTCTCAGGAAGTGCTGGAGAGATTCATCTCAAATTTAATATGTAGGTTCTCCTTGGTCTGTTGTTGTGCATGTTCAATTGTGAGACTGATCGGATATAGAAAATTGCCGAAAGGCCAATATTTTGGATTGTGACATTAAAGATTTATTTATCACTTTTTCTCAGGAGGAAATGAAGGGATCTTTCCCAAGTTTGTTATGTAGGCTCTTCTAGGTCTGTGGTTGTGCATATTGAATTTTGAGAATAATCAGATTAACAAAATGGACGACAGGCCACCATCTGTGATTGTGACATTAAAGGTTTGTTTTCATTATTTCTCAGTAAGTACTGGAGGGATCTTTCCCAAACTTGTTATGTAGGTTTCCCTATGTCTTTCGTTTTGCATATTTACTTTTGAGACTGATCCGATAAACAATATGGCCGAGAGACAGCCATCTTAGATTTTGATAGTGAAGGCTTGTTGTCACTATTTCACTGAAATGCCATGCCGAAGGCACCCAGCACAGCATTCCACCAGGTCATATTATACTGACAACGGTTGAACCAGTTGTTGCCTTTTCCCTTAATGCTGAACGTTAAGCAGGGAATAACAACTAACATTTTTTGGACTTTGGTATGTCCCGGCCTGGGGACAGAACCCATTGCCTTCCAACAATTGCTGAACCTTAAAATAAATGTATATGCTTTGTTTAACTAAGGACAGCAAATTTGAATAATTGCCTGTCTTTTAATTTTAATGTATAGTTGGATGTGACGACGTAAAATTTAAAGAGGAATTGAAAAGCAATCATCGAACTGTATTAATTGTTCTGTAAGGAGTTAATGAACAAACTCTGCTTTCAAGCCGTCATTGTTTTCCAAGCATAAACAGGGGATAAACAGAAAAATCCAAACACCTCCCCTCCCACTTACTATATGATTGGATAGAGCAATGAACATTGAGGACCTGCAAAAATTACTATTTATTAATTCTAGTCTTTCCAATGTACTCTGCTTAGCTTAGAGTACATTGTGAAAGACTAGAATTAATCCACTGCGCCTATTCTAACACTTTGCATAACTATCCTAGTATCCTTCCTCAATTACCATTTCTTTCCCTGGGTTATCCATCTTTGCAGGTCGGCGATTGAGAAATGAATATCGTACGAGGCCACTTATGTAAAAACCCGTGCAGAATTTAGGATTCGATTTTGTACCCTCTACTAGGGGAAACAAAAACGACCAAAATAAATCTGCTGCACCCATTACAATATTTGGGAAGTTAATATTTCTCTCTATTTCTAACATAGCGCGTTGCTTGGCTGTATCTCACTCTAGGCTGTAGTGAAGGATGTTCTCCCAGGTGACGAAGGCAATGGGTTCGTCAGTATTTTTATTCAACAAATATTTTTATTTTTATAATATTATTTTGTGGTAACATACACTTGGGGATCTGTCGGTGTCTCCCTCTCGTCCTCTTATGACCCTGACTGTTGCAAGGACGTTAAACCACAAATATGTACAAAAACACATTGTAAACAAATACATAAACCACAGTGTCATACACAAGGTCGGGAATTTAAAGCTATACAAAACACAGCATGTTGTTCTGACGCAAAATGAACCACGGAACGTAATACTTCATGAATATTCCTTGTCTACTTTTCAAGTTGTACGTGTCATTTCTCACGAGAACGTGACGTTTTGAAAAAATCAGTAAGGCGCCGCTCCTTGTTCCGAGACCTCCCTTACCGGACTTTGATAAGCGATAAAGATTGTTCAACCTCATGATACATGTAAACAGAAGGACTATTAATGATAGTTATCAAATTTAATGTAAACAGCAGCTAAAGTGCATTTACGGCATCAAACGTTGGCATTTGTGAACATCGGTAGGCTTGATATCCTATCACAACTACGTTTAATAGCCAATCATTTTCTATTTTATCTTATCGTTTAGATTGCAAATTTTCTGTATCGCACATGTCGAGAAAATAATTGCAGATATTACTTCCACATGGTAAAACAACATTTTAAAACTGAAAACGAAATAAATTCAATTTTTCTTAGGGGAAGTTGAAGTACGTTTCTATATGTATTTAAGCCTATATTTCACACATATTTTACATGTGTTTAAAAGAACTATTTAATTCTTGAAATTTCAAGTATTTGCATTTATTTCGTTCAAATGCAAAATAGAAACAAAATGATACATTAACACGGGCCATTATTATTATTTCCAACTGCGTATAACTTAAATAAGCCTGCACCTAAGTTAACGCCAATGAATTAATTAAGGACGTATCATCATCCACGTAAACACATGTAATGTCGATTAATTGGCTTGCTTTATGGGGAAATCTGACAGATAAAAAGGGTTCCTAATATGTACCTGGAAAAGAAAATTCGAGAATTTGCCGACGTTTGTCACGAACATGGCTTGGCTGACCTCTAGGATGTACAGGTCGACGTAGAACCCTGAATATTTTTAGTGATAATCCCAACTTTTTATATTTTATTTGAGAAGGTTTAACATTACTTGAAAGTATTTCAACATTATTCAAAAATGCCTGCTTACCATTAAGCATCGTTTTAAGCTTCGAATGTAGGAAATATTAACTACTTTTAAGTGACAAACAAACAAACAAACAAATATGATATAAAACAAGTAACATTCTAGCCAGAGAATCGTCTCTGAAAGAGCGGTCGCATGTAAACATATCCTATAAATAATGTCGACATCATTATTCTCTTGTCAGATCATGTCGACAATGTTTAAAATTAGGTTGACATATGTATTTCTGAAGTCGAATTTTGATGGCAGAAATCTGCCACCGTTATAATACAAATAATAGAACAAATTATCTGAGAAATTGTAACATTGATGATAGTTTATAAAGCCGTCATTAAAATACTTATAAGTATTGCCATTACAGCAACGTTAAATGATTTTTTATACTGCTTCAACACAAATACATAGTAAAAGTATATGAAATGTTATATCTTCACATACTACCCAGTTAAAATGGACCTTTCTATTCACACCGTTGATTGGATTTACAAGTTTATACAAAATTTATATGAAGAGACTGTAGAATCAGTGCTTGCATAGGTACTCTTTTGTAACATGAAATATGGTATTTACATGTACATAACTACACAATTGACAACTTATTTTTTGTTTGGACATCGGATCAGATAATTGCAACAAACGGCAGAATTGCGCTGAGCAACCGATTGAAAATGGCAATCTGCCTTGTTATCAAGCGAGACGACATTTGAACAAGGTGTAAATATTTCGCTACTAGTTCTTATGCTGCAACATTTCGTCGTTTTACTTTTTTTTTAAATGTAATAAATGGAAAATTAAACGTTTTTTCCGTTGAATACCATTTATGGTTCACTGATATGGAAGAATATTTTTTCACTCGTGCTTCCGATTCGTGAAGATATTGATATTCTCCCATACTCGTGAAAGATATCTGGAATTCAACGGAAAATTATTAAATATTCTCTGTAGGTGAGTTACTTAAATTCTGTAATACTGCCTGAACACATATCATGAGCTGCATTGGTATATATGTTAATCGAAATTAACTATTCCCGTATAATAACACCCAAACAAGTGGTTCGACCTTACCAATTGGAAAAAATATTAATCCGCTCATGAGATTAGTTTTGGAAGAGAAAACGTTGTTAACAGCCAAAAGTAGATTAGGCATAAGAGAATGTATGTTTCGGATACCCCGAAAGACCCTAGTTTTTACCTCCGACTTTAACAATGGCATCTCCCTCAAAAGCTTTTAAACGTCATGTTATTATTTAACTGACCTTAAACTTTAATGAAAAAGAATACAATAGGTTTGGTCTAAAGAACTGTTTGGTGATTATTGTAATTTTTTAAATTGCCCCCCCCCCCCAACACACATCCTCCCTCAAAATGAAAATAAAAATATTGAAACTTCTTGCCGACTTACACTATTTTTCAGTCATGTTACCTGAAACAACCTGAAACAAACGTATTTTGTTTCCATTAAAACCATACAGTTTGGCTTCAACGCAGGCAGCCATATCAACTTAATGTAGCGGGAATCGTAATGACTCTGATGCAATTACTATTTTTCTGGTTGTTTGTGTGACTGGTGCGTATTTTTTTTAATTCCAAGAAAACGCATTCAACCTGGTCATCAGCTTGTCACGGTGGTAAAACCTGACAAGATAGGAGGCGGAGCTTCGCCAGTAAAAAGGTTTTTTTCTCGTTATTTCTAGGACAACGCTCCAGTAGGCACACATACACCGAGATGATGACCGGTAGCGTAGTATTGGTGGTATTTGTGTGTGCTAGGGCAGTGTTAGGCCTGCCTTATCTACGTAAAGCAGACCATTACAATGATTCTGGGCCGCTCTTAAAGTTACCAGATTTGAACAAAGAAGTGTATTATCAACATATGAAATTACCTCTGCGTACATTTGTCGGAGAAAAGGTTTGTATATCATCACCATTCTTGTGATAACAAATTCATTACAAATGGTCCGTATCAAATTAGGGTGTAAGTATAATCGAATAACGATCTTGGGTATATCTGCATGTTTTTGAATGGTTTTACCATATTTTACAGAAAATTGAATATGGCTGTTCGGCTTTTCCTCTGAAGGCAGACGAATACATTGGTAAGTATTGCTTACTTTATATTTCAAAAGATTTTACTGTGAAATGAAAGTTTTATGTAATTGCCAATTTTACAAAAATAACTCGTGTCTATGTTTTGAATTAAGATATAGTAATGATTCAGAATAAATTCTAAAAAGTGAAATGAGTGTCATGCATTTGTTTTGTGTGGGTTTTTTTCTGTTTCGTAGTTAATGCAAATAAAGATAGATTGTATGTTTTATATATTGTATATATAATTACAACATGTGTGTATAATATCAGCTATACATAACTTATGCTTTTATGTTCATTTGCCGCTGTGAACTAGAACAGCTTACAACGTTTTATACATTATTACAGCCTGTGTGAAAACTACATGTTATACATAAATACAGCGCGTGTACAAAGTAGTCCCAGACTTGTACTGCTCGTGAAAACAATAGGTTTGTACTCCGTCCACCAGTCGGCAAGTCCGCCCAACCGGCAGTGCATCATTTTTTTTCTTGGCCATATCTCGGAAACTTTGTCATCTTCAATTTCCAAATTTTGTATGTTAATTACTCTTGAGATGATCAAGTTTTGCGTATAAAATCATGTCGTATGTTCAGCTCTATACTATACAAATATATATAGTGTGTCCAATTCGATACTGAAATCTGATGTTATTTGTTATATATTAACTACGTGTTCTGTACATAACTACCAGTATTGTTGGTATTATATGTTATATACAGGAAATGTTAACCACGTGTTGTGTAGGTATTGTATATTATATTAACAACTACATATTGTAAGGATATTATTTGCTATTTGTAATATCAGTCTGTATAGGTATTATCTTATATACACCTTCCTCGAGTAAATTTTACTCGCTTGTATAGTGCATCTATTACTTTATTATACATGTATGTCTTTCCTCTCTAAGTCATGAGTCAATTTTAATTGTTATTTACAGTCGAGTATTTGCCCATCGGAGAACGAGATGATGTTTATCACATAACAGTCGATGTATGCGACGTCCCCTATGATGAAGCTCCTATTTGGTGAGTTGTTCTGTCATTTGCAAATGAGAACTTAGTGATGTTAATATTTATGTTAATATGCTAAATGGAATATCTGTAGATGTTGTTAGATCTTGGTGTGAAATAGAGGTAATTATTTGCAAATTTTGAGCATAACACTTACCAGCCCGAGAGCCCCCTATAACGTCAAAGAGGAAGTGACGTCACTGAATATTAGTATAGCTTTATCGAAATCTCAATATTATCTGTATTATACGTACATGTAAGCTATACAAAACAAAACAAGAACAAGTAAATTCACAACTGCAGAACAAAAAGAGACATGTTTGGAACAGTCGGAAGTATGATTCATTATTATCATGGTGTTGATATTTCGAACATATCTATTTTGGTTTATTTATTTATTCATTTCATATATTATTCGCCGAATATTTCAGTAAATTGCCATCAAGCAATTTGGATCCGTACTTTCTCGTCCAATTTAAACATGGTAGATGCTAAATTTTCCACGTGTCACCCCGATTCCTTATATATCTCACCCCTGCAGGTCGGGATCGAGAAAAGAATGCACCTGCTGTTGACCACTGCCATGTATCGTTCGAGACTCATGTGGAAGCTCCCTTCAGAATTGGGGATTTTGTTTTGTACTTTTTATTAGATGACACGAAAGCGACCAACAAAAATTCTGCTGCACTCATTACAATATTTAGGATCTTCCTTTTCTTTCTACTTCTAACTACCTTTTATTTCCTAGCGTCTTGCTTGGTTCACCCGTTGTCAGTAAAATTTGAACGGGCGGAATGCTGTGCTGGGTGCCTTCGGTATGGTATTTCAGTGAGGTAGCACTATAAAGTCGGCATTAGATCCGCGCTATCACAAGGAGGCAACTACGCCAACATACCTTGTTTCCGGTTCACATACACGCTTACACAAAACACATGGAGGTACGTCCTTAAATTACCTTAGCTGTTAATAGGAAGTTAAACAATATGAAACCAAACCAAACCGAAAATGTCCCCAACCCATTCACCACTCCTTTTTCGTTTCTTACCCGTTTTATAGAGGTACAAAATACAATACATTTTGTTTAACTATGTTTCAGGGAATGCGTTGACCCGACGCACGTTTGTAAAGATCACAAGAGAGAATTCCTGTATTCCTGGACGAACGGGGCCCCCGGTTGGACCCTACCAGAAAGTAAGTCACCGACGTACTGTTATGAATTCTTTTTCGTGAAGGATTGTTTTTTACTTTAATTTGCGGGGACACTCATTTGAAAAATTAAATTTCCTCAAACAATAATTGAAAATATAATCATAACCAATATTGAAAAAACATCCTCGCTTTAGCAAGTTTATGTATTCGCAAATAAAGAACGATATATTTTCGAAATTAACTGCACTGAACAAAAGGTGATTTAAAGAGTATAATCAACAACGATTACAACCTGTATTATAATATTCTTACTTTATCCGATACATTGAAATAAAATTGTGTTTAGTCTAAACCATTTTGTAGGATTTGTATGACGGGAGATAACAGATAACACTGCTGTTGCCTTGCCTTTTCTTCTTCTTACTTATGTCGATTTTTAGTTGAAATATATTTTTTCTTGATGGCGCTGTTTAATATTTGCTTTTTCACCTTTTCATTCATTCGAATGTATATAGTCAATAAAACACTCTATTAAAAATATTTGTACTACATACTTGTTAGGTGGTCATGACGTCATGACATTGTGACATTATAATAATAAGAAGATAGCACTAACCGATGATTGCTATTGAACTAACGAAGTACTACTTTCAATTTTAACAAAAACTGTGATTGAAATAAAAGAATGTATCATCATATTGTGTGAATCTTGAAAACTACAATCGTGAAAATCTTTGTTTTATTTTATATATCAGATACCGGAATATACACCGGTAATAAACCCCGGTATGTTATAATACAAGTCCATGGACGTGACGACATCTCAGGTAAATTCACCTTTGGATAATTTAAATAAGGAAAGTAAAGGATACAATTTAAAACGTGCATCCCAATGCAATTACACAATGTAAGTTATACATGTGTGTAAACATAGCATCGAGGTCGTTCAATTTCCCTGAGCATGTTTAGGTAAAAATTTATGATGTACATTTCCGTATACGCTATATACACGATAAAATGGGGCTTCGTCTCGATATGGTACTATGTACATGTATATATGTACACAAGACAAAAATGTTAATACCGAAGTTTGTCCACAGCATATGTTGTTAGGGCCCCATATAGAGGATGCGGGTGAGCGATACTAATTCGAATTTTCGTCTGTCACAATAAAACAAGGTATCAACTGACCAAAGGTCAAGGTCACTGGGTCAAAGGTCCAGGTCAAATTTTGTGTCTTCCCTGATGAACATTTTGTTATGACATTATGAAGCAAAGATGGTTGGAATTTAACAAAGAGTCAGCTGACTTAAGGCCAGGGTCACTGGATCAAAGATTAAGGTAAAATTCAGTATCTTTTCACTGGGGAACATTTTGCTATGACACTTTGAAGCAATGTTGGTCAGAATTAAACAAGGAGTCATTTGACCAGAGGTCAAGGTTACGTGTTCCAAAGGTTCAATGTCAAGGTAAGGTTTTGTATTTTTCACTGATGGACATTTTGTTATGATATTATGAAGCAAATTTGGTTGGAATTGAAAAATGAGTCAACTGACCAAAGATCAGGGTCACTAAGTTAAAGGTCAAGGTCATTTGGGTCCAAAGGTCAAAGACAAAGTTGATCTCTTACTTTGACCCTGGCTTTTGATGGGGGAAGTATTTAAGGCTAACAAGTGAGTATTGCACCGGTATTTAAATTTCTGTAAGCCCAGCAAATATGGAAGTGGAAAGAAACAAGACTCACATCATAGTACATGTAAAATGTCTATTTTGCTTCCTTGCAAATGTTTTTGAAGTCCAAATGTCAAACTTCAAGCTCAGCTATATGGGCAGATTGCTTCTTGATGATTACGGGGGATATATTGCCACAAGACGAGGCCCTTACTGACCTGTCAGTGTTCTAGTTTCACCTACGTTGACCAAACTTGCTAAAGTTTTAATGTATCTTGGGAGGCATGAGTGTCGAATTCTAAATTCGGGTCTCGGGTCCCACTATATAAAGCGATATGGCCCTTTGTTAATATACAGGATTTTTTCTATTGTCTAATAAGGGGAGACATATGTTTTTGTTCACAAAACCAAAATTCTAGTTAAAAAGTGTGACACATTTATTGAGAGAGTACACAGTATATAAGAATACGTATTCAAGATAAATTCTTATACATGTGCAGCTTTCTTTTTAATATCTTTCGACAACAATATGGGATATGCGTCGATTCTGTTAATAAAAGAATGATTATGTACGCATGTTATGTACATGATAAATTTGTAATCCAAGTTTCCTCGAGTTTTTTCTTCTCGTTTTCAGAGGAACGTGTCTCGGACTTCGCACACATGCGTTTGAAAATCCGGACCACCCGGTGTGTATCACTCCTACTAACTATTAATCAAACACACATTACAAAATGTTAAACAACTTTTAACACATTTTCTTATAATTATATAAACGTCACTCATTCAACATCGATGTCTACTTTGTGTTATCCTCTTTGTTATGATGCCCAATAATAGACAATAGACTGTTACTGATATTAACCCGACAACAAATATATTTAATATTAATAATACTTTCATAAAATTATTTTTATCCGCTGCTATATTTATACTAAGTAAACATAATTATCGAACTGTGCTATCTTGTTTCCACCAGTCCCCGACTAGCTGCAGCTGTTAGTAGATACGCCGGCACCGGCTCTATACCTCCTCACGTAGAAAGTAAGTATATTATCATGTACATATTGATGAATAATACGTACGAATAATCACTATGATCACATGATGTGATGTATTTTCGTATACAAATCCATATATAATAAACTAAAATTTGCAATGGTGTTTTTTTTTCAAAAAATAAAACAAAGTTTCATTTTGTTGAATTATTGGTGATTGAAAGTCTTTCAAGGCGTATTTTCAATATCGCCGATATATGACATGAATGAAACAGAATGCACTTTATCAGAACTAGGTGATCATTTTTGAATAAACGAATTTTAAGATGAACTCAAATAAAATATAAAAGAATAACAATAAAAAATAATTTTAAAAAGCAGATATCAAAATTGTTAAAACAGAGTAACACAGGGAAGTTTTTCACTTACACCATTAAAAAGTACATATAGAATAGTATCAGGTGTTCCGAATTCAATTAAAAAGACAAGCACTTATCTAGGTCACAATTATATAATATGATAACTTCAGTTTTGTTGAGGAAGGTACATGCACTGTGTTTATTCTACCTTTAGATTTCACCGTTGACACTGCGTGTGTATGGAACAGGACAACACCTACGCCTATATTAGCTTACGGAATACATACACACGGTAGAGGTCAGTCATTATGTACCTGACGTCAAGTACACATACAGGAAATCTTAGGGACGACCTCTTCATTCAAGTTGACGTGTGTCTTTTACTTTTACGTTTGTTTTATTTCATTTCAACAAAGTTTATTCATGACGTTGTATGAATTGGATCGAACAACAGGCTATGCCTATATCAGTTTTCTCCTGCATGCATTTGTATTAATCAGCATATATATATTATAATTTATAGTGAAACGAAAGATGTAAAAAAAACAGACAACTTATATATAAAACAGATATCAATGTGCAAGTCATGTGGTAAAGGTAAGATAATTCTAACTGCTTCTGAAAGTTCACAAGTCAAGCTGTGCTCCTTCCTGACCTCACCGGAGTAATGAGTGAGTTTAAGTCATATTCCTTTACTAGATTCTCCCCGGGAGTTCAAAATCCACACAGAGTGACTCATAGATAGTTGAATATTCGGCTTATTTAATTAAATATTATTAATAAGCTATGTCAATATTGTATGGTATATCAATATTCACATTAATAATACGTTAAGAATATAATTATACAACTACTTGTTATTAATTACAAAATACAAGTCCATGTTGATTTAAGGGTGAGTATATTATATTAACGTTTGTTTGATAACATTTTTAATTTTATGTTTTTATCGACAATTTGTCGGCCCTAATGACTAACACAGATTGGCTGTTGACCATATAATGATAATAACAAAACTCTTCATTACTGCATTACCTGTTGTCAGTCTAGGTAATTTGTAATACTTACATATATATATATATATATATATATAACATTTTTATAATGTCATGTATTTACTGAAATCAGCTCCTGCATATATTACTTTTATTAAACATATACAACTGGTCTTAGTTTTTATTTACGAGAGTGTCAATGTCTTTATAATTGTGACTTGTTTTAAAACAATAAATCCATATAATATCATCGTACCAATGTCGAGATTTTGGGTTTAAGTTAATTTTAGATCTAAAATTTAGTTAAGGATATGCAGACAAATACACAAGCATTTGAATATGACGTAATGACAATTGTTATTTTAAAATGGAAAATTTAAGTTGTATTGAACTTCATGAGAACTCGTTTAAATTATGAATTAAGATCGATATCAAATTACAGACACGATTCTCACAAAAACTGTAACGTCCTAAGAGGTTTCTCCGCAATGATTTTAGGTGTGAAATGGTTAGGGCAATGCCAATAATATTTTGACGTAAGGGATCGGGCCGTTGCGGTTTATGGGCAAATCGTCTGCCCCCACCCATCCCTCCTGTTTCATTTTATACTCTTTTCTAATATTAGGAGTTGCATTGTCCGGTTACATTGTGAGAAAAGGCAAATGGATCGAGATTGGACGTGGTGATCCGGTGTACCCACTGGTAAGTTAGTGTGTCGATATCAGAATATGTGGCATATAGTATTGATAGAACAAAATATGAAAAGGATTCAATGTTATTTTAATCTTAGGTGTATCAAACTTTCACTATTTATTCCATGTACGTTTAAAATTGTATTTGCATCGGTTGAACACGGAACATTTATTTCGCCTACCAATGGAGCGTGTACATACACAATCTGTCGAATAGTTATTAGCTGTTAGCTTCTTCCTCCAACTAGTAACTACCAGTCCGTCTTGAAACGTTGCAACACATTAACATGTACATATTTTATCTGAAAAATGTAATTCTATTTTTTCAAAATTGATTTATGTTGTTGAAGATACAAAACGGAGTTGATTTACTGTATTCGTAGTAAAATCTATAAAATAAAATTGTGTATCATTATTACAGACAATGTTTGACATCACAGAGAGAAATATTTGGCTTCAACCCGGAGATGTTGTAGTAAGTACTGAATGTTTATTTCAATAAAGCAGCACCAGATTTTTTTTGTATGCATTAACATTATGCGGTCGAGGGAAACAGTTCATCTGGTGGGTCCCAACTCCGAGGGAAAATGGGTTTGACTGTTGACTGATAAGGCATGAAACAACTGTTTTGTTACTTGATCAATGAAAAACAAAAATTTGAGTAAGTCACAATCCAACATTTCAAAAAAAAACAAAAAAACTGGAACACTTATAGCTAGTGGTAATGAATATGTAGGTTTTGCACCACTCCGTGTAAATTCAGGGGATACCGTCTCACCGACGCAGTCTCATATTAATATAATGTAACAAATCAATGTTTACTAAACAAATAAACAACAAATTAATGTCCTTTCTAGCTAGTGGTAATGAATGAAAAATGTTTCATGTAAACCATATCTGACTTACAGCATGGAATTTTTGTGTACGTAGTCCTGCATAAAAACCTTTGAGGTGCTCATTCAATGTTTGTACTTCTGCCGACTCAAAGTCGGTTATTGGTATTTTCTTTGCGTCACATAATGCGGCTAAAATTATGACGGCCCCCTTTATAATATTCTTCGTGTTAGCAGCGTCATGGTTCTCAATCAGTTGAGGTAAGGATTCATCACTGATTTCTTCAAACCTGTCCATGTCGAATGTACCGACAGACGACCGTCAACAATCCAGTACCAAAAACGCTTGATCATCGGGGTGCTTGTAATTATAGGTGCTTTCGATTACCTAACACGTGACCAGTCAACAGTCGTAGGGTAGCAAGCACCAGTTCATCACGTGACCAGTCAACAGTCGTAGGGTAGCAAGCACCGATTCATCACGTGACCAGTCAACATTTTTACGGTAGCACACATTAGCTATAGTTCGTTTGGTGAATTGTCTGGGAAACAGTTGAAATTGATTAATATGCATTTATATAGCGTGTCAGGTAACAATTTATACTGTTTCATATAATCCTTCCCCTATGGTGTACTGTGAAATCAGATATTTCGTGGGGCCCACATTTCGTGGTTTCCCGAAAAATAATTCATGAGGACATGAATTCATGGATTACAAGTACCCACTAATACGGAGAATTGCTTTATGTCAAACTTGAATTACTCAGTAGACCTTTGAATTCGTGGAGGATTACCCACGAACTCAACAAAATTAAAGACCCTTCGAAAATGAGTGATTTCAAAGTATTTCAACATTTGCTTAGAAACACATTAGATGTGTATTTTCATTCCTTTGATAAACAGTATATCTAATGTGTCCTTACGTGATGAAACGGCCATATAGTGAAGTAAAAATGTAGGTTTTGTTCAGCTTCTTGCATTGAAAGTTTGAAGTGTTTAAATTGGTGCTTCCTTTTTAGGTATATCTACTTATTATTTGAATGATTTAATTTTGCATTTATCCTGGTTCCTTTTATTTAATTCAAATTTACGCAACATATGCCTTGTTATCCACCTGAATTTAAGGTAATGTTTCCAATACATTGTATGTTCAGTGCCAAATGTATCAAATCTGTGTATTACGTATCTAGGCAACGAGATGTACCTACCGCAATACCGGAAACACACGAATCCAGATGGGGTAAGACTGTTAAAAGATTTCTCTCTGTAATGTAGGCAAGGTCAAATGAGAAATGTTTGAATTGAAAACATATTTGAGAAAATGCTTTAAAATATTGATATGTTGTCACTACGAGTTATCCATACCTCGGTACGTTGGTAGTGGATAAGTGTAATTTTGTAGAAGACCAGTGTAAGTTTATAGTACACCAGTGTAATTTTTAAGAGGACCAGTGACAGTATATCTGATCTCTTTGTTCACTTGTGATCAATAAAATATGTATATAATTTATTGACTCCATATTACTTATATTTTCAGGTTCAACCACGTCAATGAGATGTGTAACTATTTTTTGTATTACGGTGTTTCTTCCGATTCAATTGCTGAGGCCAAGTCACTAGCGTGTTCAAGAGAGGGGGGAGGATGGGACCAACTGTTTGACAACATCCCAGCTGACGCAAGCGATCCTAGTGGCGACACGGAACAGTCTCGCTTTGTCAAAAAGTACCATCTTACCAGAAGTTACTGAAAGGTTATTTACAGTCATCGTTTTTATCATTTAAACATGTAACGAGTACTTCATATAATGGTTTTCTAACAGTGACAGTTTGGGGGAAAACAAATCAGACAAACAAGAAACTTTTGGTGTTTAATGTTCGCCGTACCGATGCCAAAACTGTTAATATTAATTCGAAACCTCTTTTACTGTCATTGAAATTGCTTTAATAAATCTTGTTTGAAAATGATCTCCTGTCTAACGGAAAAAGCCCTGAAAATACTTCAAAGATGGAATTAAACAGTAATGCTTATAAAAAGTGCTGCGAGAGTAAAAAAGGGACTAGGCCGGGATTCGAACCCTTGGCCTCCAATCATCAGAGCATGGTGGCTATAAACAACAATTTAGCTAAGTGATCAGCGATAGTTCACGGACCAAGTCGCACTATGCTTGCATCCAAAAACGATATTAAGGGGAGGTAACTGTTTGTATACAAAAAACACAGATGAATTATTTTATATTTGCCGACAACTGGATAAAAACCTAAATTATTCATAGTTTTCCATACGGAAGCAATACATCCTGTCTCCGGTAATATTACACACACGCACGCTTACACAACACACATGGAGACACGTCCTTAAATGACCTGAGATGTTGAAAGGACGTTAAAAAATAAAAGCAAACCAAACCTTTGAAGGGTTAGATGCTATTATCTGCTTAACAAACAATATTTAGGTAATGACAACAACTGGTTCACCCGTTTTAAGCATGATGTGATTGAAAGAAAAGCTCTGCTAGGTGTCTGCGGCATAGTATTTCAGTGAGATATCACTATAAAATCGGCGTCAGATCCGCGCTTTCAAGGAGGTAAAAACACCAAAATACCCGAGACCTATACACAAATGCACACATTCACAAAAACCCATGAGGCATGTCCTTACATGCCCTAAGCTGTTGACGTTAAACCCTATAAACCAAACCATAATGGTTACAATACTTGTACATCTACATTTTCGACAAAACTATAACGTACATGTATAATAGCGTACTTGATAGTGTTGAAAAAGGTGCCAAAGTAAGGACTGCAAAAATCAAGACTTGGCAACTATTTTTATGTTGTTTTCAGTTTATCATTATTATTATTATTTTAATCCAAAACAAGAGACCATATTCTTATTAAATACTATAGTGTGCTATACATATTTCACTGGCAAACTTTGTCGGCTCCAACTGTTGAAACTACCGGCCAAATATTATTATATGATTCTATGCTTTTTGGTTGTTCTTCAAAGTTGTTTAACATATTTTTCCCTGTGACCTTGTATGTAGGTCAAGGTAATTTTCCTTCCCAAACTTTGTTGGCTCTATCCCAAGAAGCTACCAGCCACATCTTATGGATCCATTCCTTTAGATTCTTCAGAGGAAGTCGTTTGAAATGTTGTTGACCTCTGTAACCTTTAACGTAGGTTGCGGTCATTTTCATTTGCAAACTTCGGTGATCTCTATCCCAAGAAGCCACCAGGCCAATATGAAAATTCTATACCTTTTAGTTCTTCAGGAAAAGTCGTTTGAAGTGTTTGACACATTTTACCCCTGTGACCTTGAAAATTGGTCGAGGTCATTTTCATTCTAAAACTTGGTCAGGATTTATCCAAGAAAGCAACCAGCCAAATATGATGATTCTATACCTTTTAGTTTTTCAGAAGAAGTCGTTTGAAGCGTTTGACATATTTGACCATTATGTCCTGGATAGTAGGTCAAGGTCATTTTCATTCTTAAACTTTGTCTGGCTCTATCCTAGAAAGCCACCAGCTAAATATGAAAGTTCTATACGTTTCAGTTCTTTAGAAGAATTCGTTTGAAGTGTTTGACACATGAGACCTCTGTGACCTTGAAAATAGGTCAAGGTCATTTTCGTTCTCAAACCTTGTCGGCTTCCTACCAAAGAAACTTTCAGCCAAATACCAAGACTCTTGGCCTTTCCGTTCCTCAGAAGAAGTTGTTTAAAGGAAACTTGACGGACAACGCCGGATGACGGACGGACGACGGACGCGCACCATCACATAGCTCACTTGCCCTCGGGCAGGTGAGTTTTAAATACAACAGAAAAAATATTTGAACCTTAATCATAACTTTAAAGTGAGGAATAAACAGCCTTTTTAATTCACTTAAACTCTGAGAGCATGTTGAACACATTTTCCAGGATCGATGCTAAAAATATCAAACGGGTTGGGGGTCGGGGTATTAATGACAGTGGTCTATGTTATAAAAGTACAAGTACGACAGGGCTAGACAAGGACTCGTACTGGTCCATCTGACCAACTGCATAACAATATTAAACATAATAAACTTTATTTTCTGAGGATAAAACCTGTTAAGCAAAGGTCCTCTTGTTAGTTAAATATTAGTTAGTGAAATTACAATTTCAACATTATCACAGACATGATAGTAAAACATCTAATATTAATAAATGTTTTGACAGACATGTGGATATTAGTATATATATATCTATATATATAAAGAAAGTACATGTAACAGCTTATAAAGATCATGGTTTGCATATTAGACAATTTCAATTATAATATACATGCAGGCAGTCACAATTACCATGCTAAAAAAGAGTGGGAGTAAACAGGTTTATCACAGGAAACACAAAAGTTGTTTTGCACTTCAACCTGAGCTGCGTCATGCATAACATGTCACGAGCCATATACAGTAAAACACGTTTTACCTTTTGGTGTGTTTGATATATTTTCCTTTAACATGTATTATCTACGGTGTATTTCTTTAACATGTATTATCTATTTCTTATTGGCCCTTATAACCTCTTTCGTGTTGATTAGCCTATAAGAATCCAATAATAACAATGATGATAATAACACCCAAAACAAAATCATTCAGGATACTGTACATTGGAATTATCTAGTGTTGTGCCTGAATTGATGGTTTGTTTTTATTTTGTTTAACGTTAACAGCTAACAGTTAACAGTTAACAGCTGAGGTCATTTAAGGACGTGCCTCCATGTGTTTGTGTATGCATGTGTAGTAGGGCTAGGGCCATTGACAAGAGGGTGTCGCCACACATTCGCATTATGTTCTTACTTCGACGTAAGAACATAATGCGAATGTGTGGTTTTCGAATTGGCGCCACCCAGTTGTATTAGCACCTACTATGCTCAGGTTCGGTGTGCCAATGGCATAGAGTGAAAAACCACAAAGAGATGTATATAAAGTTTTACAATTGAATATATTAACCAAAAGGTGATGATATTTACAATGAGACGAAACAAGTTTCGGCCATAAGCCTTAGTCCTAACAGGAGGCCCAATGGGCCTGCATCGCTCACCTGGTATAAAACTCACACTTGTAACCTTAAAAGTGATCTAAAATAAAGCTACAGGCAAAATATCAGTATTTATGATTAAAATTCGTTCAAAAGACAATTATTTTTTTAAAAACATTTCACCCATGTGATTGAAAGTTGAACAAAGTCATTATGTTGAACACATTGTATAGCCTTTCATCTCAGGATGAAACTTGCAAAGTATAAACATCCTGGGACCCATGGTTATTCATAAGAGGTTGTTTAAAGATTTTAAACAAATTTGACCCCTGTGACCTTGAATATAAGTCAAAGTCATTCACTTTAACAAACATAGTAGTCCTTGATCCCAGCATATGCTACTAACTAAATATCAACATCCTGAGCCTTTTGGTTATTCAGAACAAGTTGTTGAAATATTTTAAACATATTTGCTCCTTGTGACCTTGAATATGATTCAAGGTCATACATTTAAACAAACTTGGTAGCCCTTGATCCTAGTATGCTACTGACTAAATATCATCACCCAGGGCATTTTGGTTATTCAGAAGAAGTTGTTTAAAGTTTTTAACATATTTGACCCCTGTGACCTTGAATATGGGTGAAGGTCATTTATTTGAACAAACTTTGTAGCCCTTTATCTCAGCATGCTACTGGCCAAATATCATTACCCTGGGCATTTTGGTTATTGAGAAGAAGTTGTTTAAAGTTTTTAACATATTTGACCCCTGTGACCTTGAAAATAGATGAAGGTCATTTATTTGAACAAACTTGGTAGCCCTTCATCCCAGTTTGCTTCTGGCCAAATATCATCACCCTAGGCCTTTCGGTTATTAAGAAGAAGTCGTTTAAAGTAAAATATTGACGACGGACGACGGACGGACGACGGACAGACGGACGGACGGACGGACGGACGACGGACGCCGCACCACGGCATAAGCTCACTTGGCACTTTGTGCCAGGTGAGCTAATAATACTGTAATGTAATAATGTATAAACACAAATGGGTGGAGGTAACCCTTACATGTACCAGATACTGACTAGTGTATAGAGTTATCAAAAAGGCCAAAATTGCTAATAATTATCAACGAATCTCAACGTAAAGGAGAGATAAAAAGTATAAAGTTGAAATGAATGAGGTATAGACTAAATATGAAACTGGTGTGCCCTAGGTATAACTACCCCCCTGTTAAGGTGTTTCCCTTCATATAATGACATATTCCCAAAACCACACACTACATTATGTCCAACCCCCCTACCCAAAAGCTTTGTACTACAGAAACAGTCCGCTGGCGGAACGAGTGACAAACACACTACAAACCGGACGCTGACGGGACGATTATAAGATTAACGCTATCGGGACGACTCAATAAGGAGGCTTACCTCACCTGAGAGTAGAGGTAAGAACTATAGTCGGCAGCCGACCAGAAAACAGAGCCCCGAACACCTTGAACTACCCGACTAAATGCCCGCGAAAGTAGTCTCTAACCACAATTCTCTACTAAACAAAATCCTACGTGACGAATGATTGGCTGAAACCGAGACGAACATCCAATCACAAAGCGGCTAACAAAATATAACCACGTCCGCCAACATGACAGCGAAATAGGACAACAAACAGATCACTAAGTGTTCTGTAACAAAAAACCGGAATTAAAATAATACAAATAACGCACGGTATTAATAAATGGAACCTAGAGGTAACACACTATCTCCGCTAGCCAAATGACCTAGTGTCACGTTATACAAAGGTGTGTATAACTCTAAAATTGATAATGGCCAAAACCGCCTCTGCCACACGTGCATGTGTGTATGTGTGCTTGAGGCATGTTACGTTGGCGGAATTGCCACCTTGTGAAAGCGCGGATCTGATGCCGACGTTATAGTGCTATCTCACTGAAAAACCATGCCGAAGGCACACACCAGGCACAGCATTCTACCCAGAATAACAGCTTCAATTTTTAACGACGGAACCCGTTGTCTTCCTCACTTCCACGAACATGCAGCGTGTAACAAACGGTGAATGTTTTTCTCGACTCCCGACCCGCAGGCATGCAGTGATACAGGGATCCAAGCGGACGCTTCTTAATAATCTGAACAAAGGGCCTTAACTCTTAGTCGCGGAACCCTATTAAATACTAAAACAAGAGCATTTCAGGGGATTCAAAAGTTAAGCATTTTTTGCGAAAGTAGAGAAAAAAGCAAGGAAAATAGTTATCTGGACAAAATACTGTTGACGTCGAGCCAGCAAGTCACTAACACTATGACTTAATACGCATTGTTTAGGGGGGGGGGGGCAGTGATACAGGAATCGTTCATATTCAGTAACAATCTTTTTCTCTTTATCCCAGAGCTTTATGTTAGGACCATAAGGCCAAAACAAGTCTATTAGTGTAAGTGTATGTACTTAATATTTTATTTATACTTGATCTCATACCGTTAATGCAGTATTATTATTTGAAGTTGAAACAGGAAGGAAAGCGACTATGTCTTGTTACCATGGATAAAAAACCGTTTGCTAGTTTTTAGGTAACCTGAGCTTTAGCTCAAGTGACGTATTGCTATCCGTCTTCGTTCGTCGTCGTGCGTGGTCCGTAAGCATGTTCAATTTTCAACTTAAGCTGAAATACTGTAGAAGGGATTTCATTGATACTTTATGGAAATGTTATTGACATCTCTCTGACCAAGTGTTGTTATTTTTTGGGTCGATCAGAAATCCAATATGGCCACCACGGCCGCCATTTTTAAAAACTATTTCAAACTTAAAGTCAAGTTCTACTGGGCCTGTTTACTGAAAGTAAGTATGAACGATCAACTCATGGTCCTGACAAAGTGTTATTGTTGGTGAGGTCAGAACTCCAATATAGCCCCCAAAGGGCGCCACTTTGAAAAACTGGGCCGATTTAACTGAAACTTGGTAGCAATGATCGAGTCATAGTCCTGGCAAACTTAACTTAACGTTATACTTCACTATTTTTTGACTCAAATTGGAAGGGATGATTGATATCATTATCTCCACTTCATATCTCGACAAAAAATAAATACTGTAGGACTCAGGTGACCGTTAAGGCGCATGGGCCTCTTGTTCCTTTATGTTTTTTATTCGATTGAGTAAGCTGTGCTTAACATGTTGTCAAACCATTTATTTTACGAGAGTCCTTGACGGTGTTCATGAAATATTTTTTAGGGGCACAATATCTTGATATTGTGCCCCTAAAAAATATTTTTATATATTTATATATTGATATAAACTATTTTTAGTTTATTTTCTCCATTTTAACTGATTGCAATATCAACCAATACAAAAAACAATGATACTACTAGTGTACACTGCCATTGAAATGGACCATAAAAGGTTTAATTTTTACAAGATTTAATTCTAGAGTTATTAAATTACGAGCGAAAACACAACTTGGAAGATAGCCTTGCTAAGATACTAGTATAGGTAGTATAAATACATAATTTTGCATTTTGATCGGAAGACACGTCAGCACAAATCATCACCGACAAGTAATTACTCACATTCCCGGGTTTCAAAGCTTTTGATGAACTCTTATTGGTACAATAATTAACTAATCAAACGAACCCAAGATAACAAGCACCATTAAGACTTATAAACATTCATTTGGGTATTCAAGCGACGTTTCTGACATTTTCTTCATTTCCTAAGGCCATTATTTTGAAAAATAACAAATAATTCGTCAAAGTCCTGATGTCACGCTCAAACGCAGTGTAATCATTTGGCGCGGCGTTTGTCTGTCTGTCTGTCAGTCTGTCTGTCTCTATATTAAAAATAATGAGGTTAATAGCTCTGAAGTAAGGCAGACAACACATCTGTTCAGAATCCTGTGTCATTTATTTCTGTGTATAGCGATCCGTTGTCGGGGTTGTTTACTCATTTGGGCGGCCATGCTGCAAGAGGTATTGTTTTCTTACAAAATTGCCACTATCTATAGGGCATGTTGGACAGTTTCTACACAAATCTCCTCAAGCAATACTGCTTTATCACAATCCAGTAACTGTTGCTTCGAAAGAATATGACTTTGTATCAGGGCGCCGCTATATAAGAGTCGAAAGATAGCGATTGCCTTTTAACGTAAAAAATAAATGTACATTGTACAAGAGTAATTGTGTATCTTCTATACACGTTTGTACGTTAAATTAACATAATCATTGAGATAACGAGTAAACCTTTAAGTCTGTGTAATATGTAAATGTGTGTGCCAGCATATTAACAGTGAATATCTCATAGACAACATTTTAGTTTTTATGGGAACTGATACGTAATTCGGTGAAGAAGTAGCTTTTAAGTAAATGTCTGTGTCGGTGTATGAACAGGGTGTCTCCTGTATAAATAAAACGTTTGATGATAAAGAATGTGAATGTGTGCAAGTTACCATTGAAAATTAAATGTCGCAGTTTCTACGCCTGAACGATTACACTTATACGCACGCTTTTCTCAATGTGTAATTTACTTCCTGTTTCATGTTCAACAAACCTCCTTCCCGGATGATTGCCATACCTTTTCGGGAACCTGCATGTCCTAGTTGACTGTTCTAAAACAACAGGAGTGCCTGTATCAAATAGTGTTCTGTAATTTGTGACAAAGAAATTTTGGATTAACATACCTTACTATACGTATCAAGATCATAAGGCGACATTACGCATGTGCAATAAACCTAGTGTTGCTGCCTTGTTTGTCATTCTCGGGGATATCGGAGGTTACTGGATATAGTTTCAAACTAACGAAACGGTAAGAATACATTCAATAGAGAAAATGTGCATTTAAGTGTAATAATTCTCTGACATTGTCGATAATACGACCGATAACATAATTGAAAAAAAAACTTCTCATCAGAAACACACTGGATAACAGATAATATGTTTTCCCTTGATCTGGATAAATCCAATGTGTACCATGACTATCTTAAACTAGTTTGCGCTAAGGTGACGCTTTAGGGACCATAACCGGGTGGAGTATAGTAATTAAAATCTCCTTTTTGGTTTCACAAGTAACAGTATACAACTTTACACTACATAAGAGAACAATAATTGAGTTAGGATAACCGTTCATTATAATGTCTCGCTGGTATCGCTTTGTTCAAATATTTCTTTATAATAAGCAGGAAAGAAAAGAGAAATCAGCAAAAAAAAAGAAATAAATAAATTTTGTAAATTAATTAATAATTAATTATGCTTAATTGCATTTAAGCAACATGCAGTACTACTTTCCTTTCTTAATCTATTAAATCTAAAATCGGTGATTGGCATACTAGCTACAGAGTGAGGCACCGAGACGAGGTTGACCTTGCCCGTCTTCGGATGGGTCATTCATACATTACCCATTGTTATTTGCATAAACGTGATGTCAAGCCTCAAAGCATAGCGTGTCAGGAACCATTTAAAGTAAAACACTTCTTATTAGATTGTATCGACTTTAAGTCAACTCGAGAACATTTCTATAATAACATTACATGTCTTAAATCTCCTTTCGAAAACATAATTGTCTCTTCAATCTGAAAGCTGTTGGTCTTTTTAATAAAATGTGATTCATCATAGCCACTTTCAATTTCAAATTGACGTTTGTCTTTATAATCTTTAAGTTTGTTTGATGTTTTTATTTTACATTGGTTTTTGTTCGACCATTTGTTGGCCCTAATGACCTATCTTGTGTTTTGATGGGCCGTTAAGCATTTGATAATAATAATAGTTTTCCTTTTTCGGAACGCAAATTTTGGAATATATAAACTTCAGAATGATGAATGTACCAAATACAAAAATGAGTTTAAATCAATGGTGTACATTTGTTTCAAAATATTTAAAAACCAATATCTAAAAAAAAAGACAAAAAACGAAAAACAAACAACTATCAATCATTGCAAGTTTATATGAATTGTGACACAGCCTCCGATTGGTCAATCGAAACAATTTGCGACGGTTTTACCACGATATACCGTCCGCATATTTTTCATTTGCATATTAAGCCGGGTACTTTTTGTAAATCACTTTTTAGACGTTGGTGTCTATGGACAATAAAGAATTGTCAACACTCTAAACATATTTTGTTTGCATAAGGGGAAAGGATGTAGCATTGTTGTAATAAATCAATTTCTCACTAATTTGCATATGATATTATAAGAAACCTATTATAAATAAACTTTAATCGATGTTTTATTTTATAAAAAATATTTTATTGTCATAAACGTCTCTTATTTCTCTCTAAAAATCAGGTGTTTTTCTTCGCTATTTGCGATGGAAAAATGTCTTTATTTCCTTTTTTCCATTATTATCATGTTAAAAATCAAACAATTCTGTAATAAATGAATTTCAATAGTTTGAGAAATATGATGAAAATATATTGCAATGCCAACGTCAGGTACTCAAGACTTTTAACAGTCTGCCGTCAGGCCAAGCATCTTTCCTGAAAATGCATTGTATAATATAGATCAGATTCGTCTCGTTGTTAGTCTGTGGCAAACCCTTCAAGAATGACTCAACAAAGCAATTCAAGTTAAAGTGGACATTTCTTTGTAGACAATTAAAATTCAACTGACAAGAAACACAATACAAAAGTACACTCTCCACAGCAGCCCAAAAGGTCACCATTACAAGTGCATATTTATTCAAAAGGTTTTTATAATAATATAACAGATCTAAAATTACTTTTCGAAACAATCAGTATCTCTACAATTCTAACCTACCTAAAAACTGTTGGTCTGTTCAAAAAGTTAAAACTAAATCATAGCCAATTTTACAATGTTTGAAGTTGACGTTTGCCTTTTACCTTTTCGTTATTTTGATGTAATTGTCTTAAACATGTTCTATATACTTGTAGTGGCCCTAATGAGTTCTGTTGTGTTGAAGGGCCGTTAAGAATCAAATGATAATGATATTTGGTTAATATAGACTTCCAACAACATCGCACATTATGGTTTTAAAATGTCATACTTATGGAACGCTAAAAGCTCATCAAATATATCAATTATGAAGAATTTAACGTGAAATTCGTGTGACAATAATGGTACAATAATACTGTCAGTTTCTAACTTTATGTACAAAACATAATCACACAGATTTCTTAGGTATTAGGCCGACCGGCACAACGCTATGAAAAGTTCGAAGATACTTTTTTTCAGTTTGGGGCAAGGGATTATTTATTGCTATTATTTTGTACATGTTTAATATTGACATGAAGTTCAAAGGTAAACATTCTTATCTTTATAATCTGACTCTGCCCTATTAGAACTACTGATCAGTTTTAGGTTATAAAGAACACTATTTAAAAAGTTCACTTCCGATTGAATAATGTGCTAATAAATTACAGTAAAAGAATAATAATACGCATAATTGCAGTTTCATTTTGGCACAGCAGGGTGTTAAAAATATATACTCGGTCCGTATGCCCAAGAAATATGTGTGTTCCCTGTAACATGTCGGAAAAATTTAGGTCACAAATTTTATTTTAACAAAGAGTTTTATATGGTTCATATGTTTACAGTGCTGCTTTGAAAATTGCCTTAAAAGTTTAGGAAAGGCACACGAAATGTAAGGGGAGATAGGGTTATCGAACATCAAATATTTTTGTTTGGCTTAATGTAGTTAAATCTTTGTTTTTGAACCATAAGTATTTACCGAGCATCTGTTTCTGCATATATAGTACCTACCTCAAAATATGCGTGCATTTCCACAATACGTTTAGCTATGTGCCTTTGGTTTCACTATATGTCGGGTCTATATCGACAACGCCAAGCAAAGCAATAGATTTTACAAACATGATGCATCCAAGTAAAACAGAGAACTGTTCATCAATACATCAAAATCAGATCTAGTGTCCAACTGGAAGAGTTATATATAACTGTCAAATTGGAATCAAAATAAAACAGGTGATTTAGTTGAATAAATGAAATTCGATAGACCTGAATCACCTACCATATGTATATAGAGAACTATATATAACAGAAACTATGTAAGTGATACCAGTAGCTATTTATAGCTATTTACTTTACAGATCGTATGTAAGGGTAACATCAGCGTATCGTGCATCAAGAAACAAAACATCTAATTAAAAGTGGCTACAATTTAATCAGGGAACTTTTGTAACAATCTAGCCTTGATGGGTTCATCATCCGAACCGGTTAACCCGTTGTCAGTATAATATGACCGTGCAGAATGCTGTGCCTTCGGCATGGTATTTCAGTGAGATAGCACTATAAAGTCGACATCAGATCCGCGCTATCACAGGGAGGCAACTACACCAAAATACCCTGCCTCCGGCACACATACACACATGCAAGCATACATAGCACACATGAAGACATGTACTTAAATGACCTTAGCTGATAATAAGACGTCAAACAAAATAAAACCAGACCAAACCAAATCCCAACAGAACAGTCTTTTTTAAGATAAAATAATTAACAAAATAATTTTGGATTATTTCAGAGATCTGATACAGGACTTCCATTGGAATGGGGAATGGTTGTAGCGAGCTGACCACATCAATAGTGGCTCTACTACTCACGGCGTGGAACGATCGGTGGCGACACAGGGGTTTATGGTACTATAACGGTACCAAACCGCCATATTTTTCTCCCTCATTTTCCTTACGATCATTCTTGTATTAACTTTCAACAATGATATAAATATTGCCGAAAGTACGCGTTGGCAAAAAGTGTATGCTTTAGATGTACTAGCCATGATCAAGATCTGCAGAATGCTTTCCCTTGTTTCTCACGGATGTGCCACGAAAAATAACTGCCATGACTGTTTCTGTATTGTTGAAAATATTCCAAAAGTAAAATTAATCGTGTTTTGGATTTGTGGAAAGGTTTCCAGCTTGTCTTTAGCTTTCTTATATTACAGTCAGTTCGATTTCAATATCCTGAGGGTCAATGCCTGGTATATCATGCTTTATACTATTACGCTGGCAATGCCATTCGCAGGAATAATTTCCGTCACTTGTCTTGTTTATTTACAGCTGAAACGTTCTACATTCTTCCCTTACACAATATATGTTTATAAGCAGTGCGACTGTTTCTGTATGGCTGCATAGCGTCGTAATAGATAACGAATCATTCTCTTCAAATGATCTAGATAAACAGTTTCACGATACAAAATTGAAATTCCTACAAGCTTTAAAAGTCAGGCTTTTCTCAGCCAATCCAAACTAATTCTAGGTACGTGTAAGCAGGAGTTTTTTTTATTTGTTGTCTACAAGAAAGTAATTGGAGACGTTGTCTTCAGAGGACGTTTTGTGGCGCATCTCTAATGCATCAGGACATTGTTACAATAGTAATTCTTTAAATGAAGCAGAAATATATCCTCTCCTGAGAAATTACATACCACGAAGACTGTCTAGAGACGGAACCATCCGAATAGAATATACAACAGTCTGTCTAAACAAGGAATCACCCAAACAGAGTATACAACAGTCTGTCTAGAGAAGGAATCACCCAAACAGAGTATACAACAGTCTGTCTAGCGAAGGAATCACCCGAACAACGTATAAAACAGTCTGTCTAAAAAAGGAATCACCCGAACAGAATATACAACAGTCTGTCTAAACAAAGAATCACCCCAACAGAATATACAACAGTCTGTCTAAACAAGGAATCACCCAAACAGAGTATACAACAGTCTGTCTAAACAAGGAATCACCCGAACAACGTATAAAACAGTCTGTCTAAAAAGGAATCACCCGAACAGAATATACAACAGTCTGTCTAAACAAAGAATACCCCAACAGAATATACAACAGTCTGTCTAAACAAGAAATCACCCGAACTGAGTATCATCTCGCTGTCCACTTTTTTTAGTTTCGATCTTACCATAGGTAACGTTATCGGTTATATAGTTTGGTTGGTGCACTGAGGCAAAATGAAACCATATGGTGTAGTCGAGTATTCCTGTGCGATAGTGACATTCCTCGCGAGTCTTTACTGCCTTTTTCATCAATGTAAGCCAAATGGAAAACCTTCATCCGTAAAGGTCAGTGAGTACGTTTACCTTAAGTCCGCTTTTGCTAGGAACATGATGGACGTCTGTGATATCCTAACGAGTAACTTGTCGCCAGATAGCAACTAAGAGTTGACAATTATTTCGCACGTTTTCGTACTCGTACATGTTTATCTGCAATTTGCTTATCTGCTTCACGCCAACAGATGTCGAAAATCTAACCAACATTTAAATATTTATCTACTGGATTGTGTATTGATATTTCTTCTAGTTATCAAAATGAACTTACAACGTTTCCAGGCATCAGGAATGTTGAAATATATATCCTTGTGAGCTTCAGATTTTCATCGGTACTTGAGATGGTTACAACATTTTAGGTCTACAGGTACTTGTGGATAGCACTCCGTCACGTGTCAAAAAAATAAAAATATACATGTGTCAATTTAATCAGAATATCATTAAAATGTAGTAGTTATTTTTTTTCCAAATGTTATGCAATTGAGAATACATGGAAAAGGTTACATGCTTCCTGCTTCTTGTTTTTTTACATTGAGCGCAATAAACATTTGGTACCGACTGGTCGCTTTGTCAACCTATGATGGATAAACAAAGGGACCAGTCGATCTTGAAACGTTGCAACATGTTGAATACGTATATTGTTTGTGTAGAAAGTAAAATGTTGATATACATATTACCTACATTATGTAACTGATTAATTCTATTTAAGTCATTACCAAATTATTTAGTTAAATAGGGATGTAAATGAATGTATACGGACATGAATAAAATAAAATAATTAATCGATACCCAGAATAAATTTTGCGGGTTGGACATTGGGCGAATGTACATTTCAACCGTTGAGGGCGACAAATTAACTGGGCGTAAACTTTGCAGGTTTACAGTACACGTTTTAAACTTTTGTGACATGATTATGTTAAAAACCAGTGTATAGTCTACATTATAATTGAAGATGTGTAAGAGATATAACAATGATTGTCAATATACAATATTAAATTGTGACGAAACTATTACGTAACAAGAGCTTCTTAGTCTACATGTGGTGTGAATGACCGTGCCACATTATCGTTATGTCTCATTTACACAGTACACGTTTTAGTTGTTGTGGCATAATTATATTAAAAAGCAGCTTATTGTCTACATTTTTATCTAAGGCTCAAAAACAAGCAGCCATATCTATTTTAGATGTTCCACAAGACACTCCATCCAAGGCCATGTGTTAAGCTTTAAATTGGATGCCAATCGAGAAGCAGTTGAAAGTTAGAATATTATGTATGTTATTTAAATGACGAAATGGATAAGTACCAAATTACTTAGCAGAATTTATTTGTCTAGCTAGGAATGTCCATACAAACAGTACTAGGTTTTCGTAAGCAAATCACATGTGTATAGAAAAACATTTTATTCCAAACCTTTTTTCATTGTTGATATTCAACAGTTCATCAATGGAATGTACTTCAAGAAGAAAGAAGAGTTAAAGAGTGTCAATACATTAAACAATTTTAAGCAGAAACTTGTTAAACATTCTCATACATTTTAAAATTAGCATGAAATGAAACCAATTTTGTTTAAAATTATGCTACATAAGCATATAACTAGGTCAATTTTTATGTTTTTGCTATGTTAGGATTGGTGTAAATTAGGCATGTGCCATTTAATTAATGAAAGAACTTTGCATGATAATTGTGCATTTTGTGATATTCTTAACTCAAGACAGCCGTGATAATAGTTGTAATGTGATCGTGTCTTAGAAAGTTATGATACTATATATGTTATGCTATTGTGTGTTTCTTATATATATAAATATTCATCATGTTTATCAAATAATTAACACATGTATTGCATTAAGAGGGCTATATGGAAGATTAGCCCATGGCTAAACATGTATTTATCCTCAAAAAAGAATGTCTATTAGTAATATTATTATTATTTTTTATTAATTGAGGGTGTGTGAGAGTACATTGTAATAACAGTATATCTCATATATATTATTTAGTCGTTGGTAGAATATGACATGATCAGATAAAAAGATCTTCTAAGTCTACATTTTGTGTGTATACGTGTATCACAGTACTGTAATATCTCATTTACACCATTTACGTTCCATGCAACTTGTACTAAAGAAAGCGGACGTGTGCAAATCTGCATCCAAAAATAAATGTTATATTACTTGTGTGTATAGGCGGTTAAGGTTACTGAACCATGACAAGAAATACACTGTTTCTCCAAACGTATAATTTACTTCCTGTTTTCATTTTTACAAGCAATACTACCTGCTTTAATTCTATGTTTATTTGGAAACCTATAGATCATTATTTCCAGGAGTACCTGTATCAAAAATTGTCTAGTTATTTGTGAAAAGAATATTCACACCTTACTGGTTTAGTGTCGTATACGTGTATCAAGGTCGTTAGGTAACATGACACGTATGCAACACACATAGTGTTGCAGACTTGTTTATCCTTCCCGGAGATCTCGGAGGATACTGGATACCGAACCAAATTAAACTAACGGTAATACATTTAGTGTAGAAAAAATGTATCTATGTTAAACATTATGTTTACGTTGTAAATATTCTCTTTCCTTCAATAGGGATGGTGTATGAGACATATTTACATACGGCTTAAAAAATTCAAAACAAACGTCATCCTATAATGCACAAGCACCGGTAAAATTACAGAGCGAATACAGAACGAGTTAGTTCCCTTGAAATGTATTATAACAGCATATTTTTTTCATTATTTTAGAAAATCTGATACAGGACTTCCATTGAAATGGGGAATTCCTGTAGCGAGCTAATTACATCAGTTGTGGTCCTACCAATCACGGCGGGGAACTATCGGAGGCGACAGAATGGCTCCCGGTATTATGACGGTACCCTATCGTCCTTAGTTTTCTTCCTCATCTTCCTCGCAACCGTCATCATATTAACCTTCAGCAAGGATATCGATATTGGCCAAGACAAGCGTCTTGCGATCGTTTTCATTTTACTGGCTGTGATCATGGTATTAGGTATGTTTGCATGTGCTATCGTAGGATGTTTTATAAAAACATACGGACTTGGCCGTGTGGTGTTGAGGAGACAAGAGAGAAGTGTTACCAAGCTACAGTTAATCTTCCTCTGGATATTTGGAATAGGTTCGGGCTGGCTTTCTGCTTTCCTTGCAGGACAGCAATTCCAATGTGATATTTTAAGTCAAAAGATTGACGGAGGGGGTGATGTTTTCTGGTACTCCAGAGGAATTTTCAATGTCATTTTGACGATTATTTTATTCATACAAATAACTTTCATCAATTACTTTGTTCAGTTTCAAATGAAGTGTTCAACATCCGTCCGTTACTCATTATTTATCCTTGTGGGTGCGAATGTGTCTGTATGGTTGCATAGCATCATCACAGACAACGAATCATTCCCTGAGAACATTCCAGGCAAACACTTCCGAAACAACAGTAAAATACTTGCCTGTCTACGAAACGAGACTATTGGATTCCTTCTCGACATTTCAAACCCAATTTTAGATCCATGTTTACTTGAGTTTTGTTTGTTGTCTACAATGTTGCTATTTGAGATGTGGTCTCCAAATACTCTACAGACCTCTTCTGAAGGGACCTTCTCAAGAGACGACTCTCGAACGTATCGGGACAATGTTGAATCGAATTATACTTTGAACGATACGGAACGAAATCCGCTCCTAGGAAACGCAAATCAAAATCCCGAAAACAGTCTATCTAGACACGGAGTCACCCGAACAGTGTATCATCTCATTGTCCTAGTGCTAAGTATCGTTGTTACAATAGGAAACGTTATTTGTTACGTTGTTTGGGTGATGCACCCAAACAGTGGCCAAATTCGACTGGTTATAGAACAATTTGGTTTAGTCGAATTATGCCGCTACGATCGGGGCGATTTTGGTGGGATTTTATTGTCTTGTTCATTATTGTATACCAGATCGGGAACCTAAACTCCTGACGGTCAGTGAGAACGTTTACCTATCGTCTGCTTTTGCTATGATCATGATGGGCTTCTGTGAAATTCTAACAGGTAACTTGTCGCCAGATAGCACCTCGGAATCGACAATAATATCGCACGTTTTCGGACTCGTACAAGTTTATCTGCAAGTTGTGTTTCTGCTTCATGCCAACAGATGTCGAAAATCTAACCAACATTTAAACATCCACGTACTGGATTGTGTATTGATATTCCTTACAGTTATCAATATTAATTATTGGATCGTAGATAGCTTCGTACTTACTTCGTTTCCAGGCATCAGGAATGTTGAAAAAGTTGTCCTTGGTGGCACTCTATGGAATCTTTACCATAGAATACTATTACCGGCTGGCGTGTTTTTCAGATTTTCGTCGGTACTTGAGATGTTTACGATATTTGATATCTACAATACTGGTAGATAACACTCCGTAATAAGTCAAATAAACAATTTTCCCCTGTGATGTGTCATGGCATGGCATATGTATGTTTTTTTTTTACTAAGTATCTCTATATTGATAAGCAAGAAGCTTTACATGTGTATATTTGTTTCCTTGTGTGGTTTTATTTACCCTCGCAACAGGTAACATACAGTACATGTGAAGACGGTTGCCTAGAGAAACGAGAGAAAAGAAATGGTTTGGTTGGGTTGAACGTCCTATCAACAGCTAACGTCATCCCTGGATTGGTAGAGTCCCCGTATTGGCCGCCTCGAAAGAAATACAGTAGGATACATTGGGAAAATCAAATTTTGCATTCGAACTGCATGGGCGAAACAATGTAGAACCAATTATTGATAGCTTAGAACGAATTATTATGCTTTCTTCTTCAAATATTATACCAGAAAATGTATTAAGAAGCTGCGATATATTTTGATATTTGTCTTGACAGCATGTTTTGTTTCACATTTTCCTGTCTTTAAAAAATATCATAAACAATGTGTAAATATGACCCACTCATTATTTCATATGTTGAAGACATTTCGTATGACATTTCCTTGTACGTGTATTATATTATATATAATGTATGGAACATATAAAATGGACTAAATAATGTAATATGTTCTATGCACTGATTATTATTTACAAAGTACACATAATGTAACATACCTATAACTAAGAAAATGTTTCATACACCGCCTTTTTAATTAACTTTTAATTAAATCTATTTACGATATTATGTAATAATAAATCAACGCATTTTTTTCAATTTGTTTTATTGATAGCTCCAGCTGCAGACACTGCTGGGGGTATCTTTTTTTCCTTCCTTCACAGGTACGTCTCTTGTTTTAGTCGAGATCATGATCAGATTGTATCCCCCAGTGCGGAGAAAGCCTCGTGCAAAATAGCACGCACAAAATCATAACGTCATAAAAAGAGAACGGCGATTCTGACGTCATAAAAGGTGAATTACGAAATTTCGTACGCCAAATATGCTTTTGTTTACAAATGTGACTTCTGTCAGTTAAGTTGTAACTGAAATAATAGGATGGTAGAAAAAAAACTTTAAAAAAAATTTAAGAGTGAAACAGGGAAATATGCAACCCTCGGGGTGATTATTAAGTTGTCTAACCCTCGACAGAGCCTCGGGTTTGACAACCAATTAAATCACCTCTCGGATTAGAGATTTCTTTAGCACACCCTCAAGGTAGGGGAAGATTCTATTATTATTATCCTTTGTTGAAGTTAAAACTAATGAGCCTTACCTAGACAAAAGTAGAAAGTATTTCACTAAAGTGCCTATATCTCATGGGGACGGACTAAGGAGTTATTCCACAGCAAATCTTATATACCACTGGTAAGGAGTGAGAAACCTTTAACAGTGAGAACATACTATCTATATACTTCTATGTTATCCAGCTGAAAATAACAATTTAAGTAAATCATATCAAATCAAACGAGACGATGTATGCAGGTTTAATAACGTAACCCCCAACTCCACTTAAATCAATATGTATAGCCGTGTGGTGCAGAATTATTAATTTTGGCATACTGTATCAATTATCAAAGAGAGGGTGCTTATAATGCGGTTTTGTTTCACTTATTATTTTCTAAAAAAGTAGATCTTATTCTGCAACTTTACGTTCTTGCTATGGCTTTGAATTTCCTTGTGGGCACCTCCCCTTGATAGGTCCTATCATGTGTTTGCCTTGCGTTCATGTTTCGAGATACAGGGTGATAGACTCTGCTGGTGTATTGCTTAGTACCCGATGTTTGCCGGCCGTAACCTTGATGTTCACAGCAACCTCTGTTAAGTAGTAGCATGGTACATAGTATAAACACTTTACTTATTATTCATTTGAAATTAATCAGTACCCCTCTATTTTTTGAAAATCATTTAATTACATGGTTTATGCAAAACACCTGCTGTTTCAACAATAGTTTTGAACAATTTGCATTTTCAACCTTTTTTTCCATGTAGCATCACCGATGGATCCTAGAAGGACAACACATCTGTATGGTGCAATGTATTTCATTTTTCGGCTTACTGTATCGAATACAAAATTGTATAGGTGTAAATGTATGCGTGTGTCTTGCATTCATCTTTAAACTCAATAATACAAATTGCATTTTATTTTGTGTATATTCTCGATCAACGTCACGCCATATAATTAAATGAAAATATGTATGTGTTTATACGGGTATAAATAAAAAAGAGATTACCAGATGAAATTAACTGAAAGCTATGATTTTCTTTTATATATAAAAGTTATATTTGTTGAGATGTATTAAATGTTCCTAACCTTATTAAAGGGAGACAACTCCGTTTGGCATATGTCGTTTGACTTTTTCTATTAAATATACAGGAACTACACCTTCTGTTTGTGATTTCTTGCTTATAATGACTCCATGGTCAAAACTTACCCATGAACATAAAATTACAGTACATATCGAATGTACAAGAAACAAATGGTCAAAAGATAAAAATTCCACGGAAGAACTTTTGGTATAAGGACTCCTAACTCATGCACTCTCCGAAGAGCAGTTCCTTTTGAGTAACATGGACGGAGAGCAGTTCCTTTTGAGTAACATGGACGGAGAGCAGAGTGCACACTGCCGTAAAGAAAACTGATAAGCTGCTTCACAAGTCGCTCAGCAGTCACCTTTCTTCTGTAATTGCGATAAGAAAAACAAGTTCGACACAGGTTGGTAGTTTTTCATTTTGTTTTTGTCTAAAGCAGGTTTCTTCAAAAGTGAGCAAACGACGGCTGTTTTTGGAAACAGTGGAACAATGGATTCATCATGAGACTTTTTGGTGATGGAGCTAAGCAAAAGAAACAGACATTTTACACACAGTTTCAAATGTTATTATCAATATCACACAATTTAGTTTGAGTCTTTGCAAATATAACGAGCAACTCATCATTGGACATTTGATCAAGATTGTGGATGCTCACCTTCAAATCGAATGCCATCCGACGTAGACGCGTTGACAATATCAGCTGGAAAGTTAATCTCACCAAATTAACGTTCTTTTATCAATGAAAACTGAGCTGAAGTCTTTGGTCAGAAGCGTTAACTCGGAGGGGTATACATCCTTTCCGATCCATGGGGATCTTGTGGAATATTCCTCTATTTAATTGAATTTAAAATCTCGCTGAGGCAAAGCGAGAAGATTGCTCACTTTCCGATATTGCTAGTTTGGTCCTTTGAAACGATCTGTTCTGTCCTATGGTACTACTGCTTTCCCTCGCGACTTTCTTCTGTTTTCCGCCGGTTTATTAGGTATGGCACAATACACAGGGACCTGAGAATCTGTTAGTTATGTTTTTACCTAAACTAAGGTGTTCAGACTAATTTTACACACGTTTAAGGGTTTAGATCTATTTTCGGTAAAAATGCCACCCCCAATGATAATATAGGAGAGGGGGTATATTTTTTACCGAAAGTTTATCTAAACCCCAAAAACGTGTAACCTAATTACTCTGAACAGACTAATTTAGGTCCAAATTTAGCTGTAACAAATCTTCATGTCCCTGTGGTACTATGTACATTAAGGTAATATCCTGAGATGGCATTCTAGACACATTTTCATTGGTTGATAGTTTGATTATATAGTAAACCCTGATATATACCATGACTAAGAGGTTGTGTGCTATTTTACCGAAGGTTAAACAATCTGCAGCATTGTACACAGGGTTTCCGTGCTAGTTCAAGGGAGGAAACTCGGCTTGGCATATACTGATCCAATACTTTTGTGATTTCTTGTTTATAATTATTCACTAGCCACGAATTTTTCCATATCCATTTTCGGAGTACTGGCTAAGTGCTTTCATTCACAGGACCTGATAAATTGTTACAGCTATATTTGGACCTAAACTAAGCAGTTCAGAGTTGGGTGTTTACATTATCTTTCGGTAAAAGTACCCCGATCCCAAATGGGATGATATATACTTTTGGGGTGGCATTTTTACCAAAATATGACCTAAACCCATGTAACAAATTATCAGGTCCCTGTGCTTTCATTGTCTAGTTATTTGAGTATGATGTCAGTTTATAGTACATTGTCAAGTTATAATCCCCTTGTGACGTCATGATACATTGTCAGTTTTCATCCTAAACTGTGTGCTTGCAAGTCTGTGGCGTCCATAATCACGTTATTTTATCTTGAGTTACACATGACACATGTAGTATGGCCATGCATTAAGCCCTTAAACCCAGAAAAAACATCGCACTATACTCCAGACACCGAAGATCTATTAATCTCATGTATGTCTGAATCGAAGCTGGAATGTTTTGAAAGTATCTAGTTTTTTGAATGATCAAAATATATAATTGTATTGCAAATTCAGAATAAAATTGTCAACAGAAATTGGAAGATGGGAAATATGGAAAAGGAATGAACGAAATAAACGACGAGTTTCATTCTATTTTAGTGTCTTTGTACTGTAACTAGAGAAAAATCATTATACTCGGTCAATATTTTGCGTGAACGAGTGAACAATTTGAAATGTTCCCCTATAATGAGCTTGGGAAATAAGACATAAAAAATCCAAGAAATCTCTGTTTTATCAAATACATATAAAGTTTGTCTTTCTAAATGATAAGCAGATTTCATTGGGCCTCATAACTGTTGTGCATACTGTAAATATGTGTGGGAATAAAACCTGTTTCCCACTGACGTTATAGGAGTCAGTTTAAGGAGTTGTGAGACACATCGGTAAGCTACAAGCAGATTGTTCGTAACGATATCCCACACCACCTTGCTGCTCGACGGTAGACCCTGTCGAGTCTCCTGAAGTCTCCCTGAAGAAAAAAGGATCCCAAGTCGAAGCGGTACAGAAAGTGTCATGTAACAGAGGTCATTGCTTTTTTCCCAATGCCTCCGCTAGGAGTCGAACCCTGGACATCTGGTTTATTAGTCTTACACTTTACCTAATGAGATGAAGAGAATTTCTCCCTAATTGAGTCGGTAATAAGCGGTCAGTATTTTACCAGGGTGACAAACGGTGCGGTCCTGGTTCACTTTATGTTTATAGTTCTTTGTATACAAAAAGCTAAATAATTTGGTAGTTTCATGGATGTGTTGCACGCTTTTCAAATCACAATTGCTCCAGCTAAGGTCTGAACTGACGATGCTTCCTTAGACCTAGGTATTTCTCGAAATGGGTGCAAAGATAAAGATAGCCGAATTTCCCGCTTAAATTCTTGGAGATAGCCTATTAGATGTAACCTGACATTGCTCGGGGTGAAATACCATCATCCGCCATATATGTTACTCCTCGCCTGTTCTTTATATTTTGTCCCAGCATAGACTTTTATTTTAGCATGATGCCATTTAAGCAAATGAGCAGTTGCATGTACATGTACGTCAAATTTCCCCACATACTATTTTGAATTTAATGGTTTAACAATACCTCCTCGTAACAGGCTTGTTGGGAGATTTCATAATTCTGAGTGATGCTGTTCAACAATTAAAAGTATTCGTGAACATTAATTGAAGTCTTTAATTTTGTCGACACTAATTTAATTTATGTCATATCAATTAAATTCAGCTTCTTTTATTGTTTCAGAAAATCTGAAAAAAAGAACGTAATATCACGAAATTGCTATCTTAGTCTGTGGTAATATATAGAACAACGCCATCAGAAGCCATCAGAAAGCACCACTAAGCTTCAAAAATGTTTTTTTTTAAATGATTGTTTTCATTTATTTCTCAATTAGTATATGTGTATAGCTAAATATAGATTATACAATACATTATAAATAAGTAGGTGTCATTTTTACAATAAAATCGTTCATGATCCGTGGTATTTAAATCCTAAACATTAAAATGTAACACAAAGCACGTATACGTATAAATATATCATAATATGAAATGTATGTTATTCAGGTAAAACTTTTCAATATACACTACACAGTACATAATGTATATGACAACAGGCGTGCTGGTACCGATGTATATATCATTAAAATGCTAATACGTCTGTCCTTTGTGATCACATAATTTAGCAAGTTTCAGCATGTGTATTTGGTTCAGTGGAAATCACTTATAGCTAGATCTACATAGTGAACAGGTGAAAGTAAATATATCCTCTTTAAATGCAATGGGCCATTCAGGTAAACATAACCTTATAGTACAGGTATTTATATCACGTGACTTTCATACGAGTCACTTGGCGGATTACCAAAATGCTTCCAAAATAACTCGAACATGGTCTGCTTCGTGTACATATAGATCTTAGCCGGGAAAATTATTTCAATGACAAAAACGTCGGAAGGGAAACTCATTCAACTTCGAAGACAAGCTAACGCTTGGTCCGGAATACGGATATAAACAGGACAGGTGTGTCATACACAGGAAAATTGATTGTTTCGTCGCACTAACCATGTGGATCGGCTGTGTATATATGTGTGTGCATTCTGAATGCCTGCTGGTGCTTGCATATTGCTAAATTTAAATCGTGTGTGTGGATACATTTCGACAAATGGAGGATCTTATTTATTGTTTATTTCGTCAATAGTGGAATTAAATGTTTTAGAATATAAAACAATGGTTTAGTCGTAAACAATACGGCACTGTGATCTGATAGATCTATATAGGACACCTCTATATATCGGGGGATTGTATTGAGGTGACGTTACTATGAACGCTTTGATGAAGATTGAAGAGTTCCACTGTTGACTTGAGCGGGGGATGGCCATGCAGATTGCTGGCACGTGGATGCAGGACAGTCTTGGACGACAGGTAACTAACCAGGTAGATCGTAATATTACGTGAAGTCGTTGGAGACGAAAGAATGATCAATGTTTATCATAACTAAACATTTAATGTGAAACTGTTGTTCTTCCCCAGGCACACAACTTTGACAAGTGGTGTCATTTCAGTGTTGCCTCCTTGGGAGGGGTCATTTCATTATAACAGTTGGGTGTAATTTAATTGTCCTGTGGATGGAATCTACACCCATCCTATAAACTAAGCACTCAGTTTGATAAAACTTTATGAAACATATGTGGGGTGTAAAAAAACCGGCTGAATCACTGTGGTATATATGCCTGGGCTAGTACTACAGGAAAGAAGTCTGATAAAATATATTGGATTGGTTTGGAGTGATAGGGTACAGTACACACTCTTGTTTCTTGTTGAGGGAGGAGGGGTACACAATAGACAGGCGCGTAGCTAGCCCCTTTACCATGTGTAAGCCCCGACATGGGGTTGCCGTAGGCAGCCCCCCCCCCCCCGAAGCGCGAGCAGGGGGAGGGTACGGGAGTCGGTCTTCCCCCTCCCGTAAGGGGGGTCTGGGGGGTCTCCCCCATGAACATTTTGTTTTCTAGAACGTCTCAGTAGCCATTTCCCACGGCCTGATGTCTGAGATAATGATATGTTGTAATTTATAATATAGTTTTAAAACAGGGGCAGGACTTGCCCCGGTCTCCCCTACACATGTATAATACATGTGTAGGGGGGACCGGGGCAAACACGGCCCCTTTTCTTTTTTCAAGACGTTATGGAAGGCATGTACTATATACTGTTGAAATGCATATTTATATATGTCATTTAGAAAAGAAATGTATTGTCTTTCATAAACTAATAAACAAATCTTAAACAAGACCATATTTTGGGAACTATTGGACTTTTTAGGTCGAGAGAGTTGGGGGCCGGACGAGCCCCGCCCTGAGGTAAATCCGGCCCCTACCAGGGCAAGTATGGCATGAAGGATAGAGAAGACAATTTACT